>NC_060208.1:13457500-14057500 GCF_021130785.1 Homalodisca vitripennis
TCCTTGCCCCCTTTTTGAAATTGAAACCTGAAAAACATAATTTAATAAGCGGAACAAGTATTCCAATAGAGTCCAGTATTCTCCAAATATCCTAAATTTAATTTACTTGTCTTCTGATTGAAACTGAATTCAGCGAAACATAATGTAATAAACGGAACAAGTATTCTAATAAAGCTCGGTATTCTGCAACTGTCCTAAATTAAATTTACTTGAAACTGAAAAAAGAAAAACCTAATTTGATAAACACGGATTGCAACTTTCCTTCTATTAATAATTTTCATTGGTGTTCTCATGTAATTTAAATTGCGATTTACCAAAAGGGAAGTTCCGGATGGTTAAGTTTATTTTGTTTTGGTAAGTAGTATAGTCGATGATGAAGGATTCATATGCCACACATTTTTGCAAACTGTCCCAGTTTTGTAATTAATATTAATAATAGCATACCCGTTTAAAGAGGTGTGAAAAACAAAATATACTGTGTTTACTTTGTAAATAGTCCTGATGCTTGCGAAATACTTTTCTTTGTTCGTCTTATTGTCACTGAAAGTTAAGAAATGGAAAGCTTAGTTCGCAAATTTATCCAAATAATTATTAACTTGAGGGGAGTAAAGGTGAGGTTGAAGTACTCTTTTTAATAAAAACCTTTTTCTAAATTTAACATAAATAAAAAAACCGAATTTGTCCAGCCGTTCCTGAGAGTAAGCGGTTCAGTTAGTGCGGTTCATTTCTGGCTGGTTTATACCTTCCAGTTGAACCTACACTGGATACAGCAAAAATCGACGTGTCAATTAAAACTGGGAAACCCTATGGATGTCCAGCAGCGGCAAATCGCTAACCATAAATTTCTAGATATTGGGGTGCAAGGGTAAATTGATAGGTATAGTCTACTACGGGAGATGACTGTTGAAATTAATGATGCTTTTAGGTGCTAAGGGATGTTGCTAGCCTATACATACGGGCTTGCCATTCTCTGCCTGCTTTAACTGGAGAGGTTGGTATAGATGCCCAAGATGATTCCTCATGGATATGTTGGGCCACCCCCCTAACCTTACCCATCCAGAATATCCTGTCACCTCGAAATCAGCGCAAAAGTCCTTTTTACTAAGTGTTATCGAAGATTCTTGTCCTAAAAAAAAAAACTAAATAAAAATTTAGAGATGCATTTTTATTTATAAAATATCACAAAACAATTTTTTAAGTACACTAAAATAAAAACGCATACAGAATCCATCTTAGATACCAGATATAACTTAATAGTTTAGATACTAATGCAAAATTAACACATACTTCAGGGTTAACCCAATTTTTGTTTCATACAGTAAGCAATATTGTTGGTTTAGTTAACTTCATTAGAATAATAAACGTTAACCAACAATGTGGAACAGGTGTGCAATCCAAAGCAATAGACTTTATGAGTTCTGCACAACTCTATTACAGAAGCTATAACCACAGAACCGAGAATAATACAGAGAATACAGTGATTGTTGTAGGATTTTTAAAAATAAAATGAGAAGTATATTTTTATCTTTGATGGATGAGATAAATGATTTATAATTAAATGAATTAAAAGTCGTATAAGCACATTATTTAGTCGTAAATCTATTGTTAAAACCTGCTTTGTATGTTTAATGAATGGTTTTCCATTAAATAACTGTTGTTTACAATGAAAATTATTTACCGATCATATTCATTTAGATATCCTTAATTTTTAAACAAACGCTTCAATAATGATGAAATTTTATTTTGTAAGGCCTTTCTTGTTCAATGACACATCATCAGACTCACATAACTAAAATGAGGAATATCAAAATTAAAACAACATCTGTGTTTTCTAAAGTAACAATCGATTTTCTCAGAAATAGTTTTTGTTTTATTTATCTCTTTATCTTATTTTGTCTTACTACGAAGATGTGGCTAAATTACGAATTTAATATTCATTGGTTGTAAAAATGACAGTAACAGTAATTTTTAGACAGCTCTTGTCTGATGATATCTATGTTTTACTAAACAGCTGATTCCAAAACTGGGTGCAATTAATTATCAGTCAGGTTTACACACTATCCGAATGGTAGAATAAAAATTCCCTTTTATTGTGTTCCTAGAAAAACACGAGGGTAGTATAACATGTATGGTATTTTGAAATCTGTAAAAAACATATTTTATATTTACTCAGTAAAAATGTGTTGTGTATTAATACAAATTAACACAAATCCTGCACCTTCTGCTTATTGGTCTTGAACAAATTTAACTACAATATTTAAATACTAGAAGAAATTACATGGAGTTTTCACATAAAAAAATGTTTCAATATAGGTACTAATAAGAGAGCGGTGACAGTTTGGAGTTTGTGACAAAAATGAGTTTTTTGAGCGCAGCGAGTGATCGATGCAACCAAGATTAAACTGGACTACATCACTTTGTTGTTCCTGTTATTATGCACAACTTTGTAAAATTAATATTTGCTGTATCATTTCAGTTCCGAGATCCCTTAATTATTGTGCATACATTTGGAACATACTCTATAAATAATTTTATTGATAAAATATAGATGATTCATTGTTCCGTGCAGTACTAGAATAATTTATGCATAGTAATCACACTCCAAAAATTTACTAAACAATAGATAATAGCCAATAAAATAAAAAATGTTAATCGACGTTAAATAGTTACTGATTAATTTGGACATAATTTCCTTATAATACGCCGTGGAGTAGAATAATTTAGAATCTATTAAATGTGCAAAGTCTCTACCGTATTATATACACACTTAAATTTTAAAGCCGTGTATTATTTGGTTAATATTGCTTCAAAGAGTAGGTATTAGAGTTACAGTCACATATTTTACATAATAAAAAATATATGAAAAAAATTTAAATATGCAATATTTTTCAATGCAGAGCTTTGTAACGAATTGGTCAAATTTTATGAATATTGTCACCCAACACAATGTGTATGGAGTGTGAGACCGCAAACACATAATTTGCCCTTACTGCGGCCAAACAGGAATCTAGCCACCCCGCAGGCGCCATATACGATAATTGAAGTTGTTGTGTGATCTAGCGCCGTTATATTGCTCTCAGTATGCCACCAAACCGGAAGGTGGAATCAGTTATTTACTCCACAAACAGACATAACCTCACATTTGTGCTCAGAAATTAGTGATGCATATTTTTATATTAAATTATTTTTCTTTTAGTCTTTCTAGTAGTTCACCACAACAATAAAGAAAGAACTTGATGTTATGTGTGAAGGGTTTCGTGACTCCACAAAAACATCATTTGTACCCAGCTACCTTAGACATTCATATGAGTAAATTTTAATACAATTGCTATGAACGCTAAATGGAAGAAGTTTATAGCTAGTAAAGTTATATGATGACATAAAACAAAAGGTAGAAAGGGCATTAAATTTGCAAATTTCATCACAAATTTTCGTACAGGCCTTCAAGGAGCCAATTAATCGAATAGAGCAGGAGTTTCTGCTTCAGAGATAAGTTTGGAATATTCAGAATAACTATCATGGAGAGGTATCCAGTAAAGAGAAAAGTTTTCTGGGTCCGGCATTTGATACAGCCAAACACTCTTCAATAACTGAACACAACCCTCCGTTTAAAGCTTCTGGAATTTAACAGAGTATAAAAAGAATAGCTTCCTGAATCCGGGATCTCCAAGCCTCTTGGAAAGTATCATGAAAGCTAATAGAGTCTAGAAGCTTCCAAAAGCAAAGAAACTTCATCATTCTGATCGCTCATCGAATTAGAGGATTTTAAGTTTCTATGTGTCCCTGTGGCTGGGGAATCCCAAGTAGAGCAGGAAGCTCCTGGAGTCGCGAGCCTCTAGAGGATAGTTTGTCCAAATGGTAGAAATCTACAAGTGTCCAAGTGGTTTGAGGCACCCAGAGGCCGATTGCTCCTAAAATGAGATATTTTATTAGATTAAATGTCATGCAGGGTGAAGCTTCAGTTTTCCTGAGAATCTGGAAAAGAATATTTCCTAAAAGTCCGGAATCAGTGTCCGGAAGTAAATTAATGTGAAAGCTTTTAGAAACCAAAGTTTACTTAGATTAAAGGTTCAAATAATCGAATATATATATATATATATATATATATATATATATATATATATATATATATATATATATATATATATATATATGAGAATATATGTGTCATTGTTTCCAAAGTCTAGGAGAGTCCATTCCAAAATATACTCTAATATTTTATCATGTATGGTCGTTTGCCCGGAAGCCAGGGTTTCTTTGCGCCACGAAGTTCACATAAGCCGGAATGATCTAGCCGGATGCTCCTCTACTCTACAATATTCAGAATACTGCTCCCGAGTGCTTTCATACGGTGACCATTCATGGAGACCTAGAATTCTCATGAACTGGAGTCCGTCGTCCGGTAGTTTCAAAGGAGCCAAATGCTCCTATATACTTCAGATTTATATTGACTGCAAGTATAAAGGGACAGGAAACTTCGGGGATAAAAAATAACTAGATTCCGAAAATTCTATAATCCGTTAATCATAAGAAGATAGGATTTGCAGTTTCAGACATGAAGCTAGAAGACAACAGTTCTTACAGGTAACCAGATAATAATATATGACCCAGTTTTCTCAGAGTAAGAACTTGGTGGCTCTCAGATATCTGTTAAATATAGAAACAACTGTTGTAATACGCTCGATATGTCAAAAACATTGTTGGACATGAACTAAGTGATGTTTGTAAACATTATTTATTGTAAGCTATAAGCGTCTAAGTCTTAGGTAGCTTTAGACACGGCGTACACTCTGCTCCTAGAAGCGTTTGGTGGTCAGGTGGAAGTTAAAAACAGCTATTATGTGATCTATGACAGAAGTCAATCTCAACTTAGTTCAGGTGAGCTAAAATATCTTTATAACAAATTGGATTGTAGATATTAATATTCCAGAATATTATGAATAAAATTATCAATCAGACGTCCAAGATGATATAAAATTATTTTTTATTAGTAAGCTCCGAGTGAATATTCAGTAAAAATACGTTGAGTTGTGTTTCAACAGTTTTTTTATAAAGTGTTAAAATACGGTCGGTTTTTGTGTGGTTTAAAAATGATTATGAACATAATTTACCTTAGTATTTGTAAAGCAAACGGTGTTAGCATATGAATGATTATTGGTCTGGTGAGATATACGAGGCAATAATACGTAAGGATTGATGGCTGTTTCTTAACGATATAACGAGATTTTACGTCATTATGTAAAATCGTCCTGAACAGAAAGATCAATCGTGTAAAACTGGGCCATCGGTACAAAATAGCTGTACGATGTTGGCAATGAAGTTATTGTTAGTCTTGTACAGATGCATAAATTAACGGGAAATTGGGAAGTGAAGACCGTATCTGATGGATATAGCGAGGTTTTACGTTATTATGTGATATTGGGCCCGAGTAGAATGATCGATCGTGCAGAACTGGGCCACCAGTACAAACAAAGAGACACAACAATAGTGTGTTTTGGTCATATGTAGACACAGTGTTACGTGGTGACTGATGACTATATTTAAAGAATATAAAATATTATATGTAGTTTTTTGATATTAGACTCGATTAGAAAGATCAATCCTCGAACACTGAGGCATCAGTACAAACACAGAGACATGACGGTAAAAATGGGGCGGTTGTTTGTCTTGTTAAGACACAACTAGACTTGGTTATTGATGATCGTATCTGATGGATATCTTAAGGGTCACTTAAGTGGGTCACCAGTACAAAAACAGCGACATGACGGTAACAATAGAGTAATTGTTTGTCGTTTGTAGAGGCAACTAGGTTATTGATGATCGTATCTGATGAATATATCAAGGTTTCACGTCATAATTATATATCGCACTCGGATAGATAGATCGGTTGTGTAAAACTGGGCCATCAATACAAACAAAGAGAGATGACGTAGAGAATAGGGTTATTGTTTGCCTTGTTAGAGACAGTTAGACTTAAGGAGTAATGATCGTATCTGATGGATATACCAAGGTTTTACGTCGTCATGCGATAACGGACCTGAATAGAATAATTAATCACATAAAACTGCGTCACCAGTTCAAACAGGCATGACGTTAACAATAGGGTGATTGTTTTTGTAGGTAATGTGATTACACAACGAGACGTGGAGATTGATGATCGTATCTGATGGATATATCAAGGTTTTATGTCATCATGTTATATCGCACCTTTGTAGAAATATCGATCGTGTAAATAAAACTGGGCCATCAGCACAATCAAAGAGACATTGTGTTAACAATAGGGGGATTGTTGGTAATGTGATGATACAGCGAGACGTGGGAATTGATTATCGTATCTGATGGATATAGCGAGGTTTTGCGTCATCAATGTGTTATCGGACCCGAGTGGAACAATCGATCTTGTAAAACCGGCCTATCGATCCAAACATAACTCAGAATGTTATAAATAACGTTTCTTCAGTCTCTATGGTAACGAAGAAAACAATTAAATGTTTCTTTATGGGAATTCTTAATGGATTTATATCGCTAATTCAGGATATTATAACAATACCTAATATCCTTAAACGATATCCTAATATCGATGTAACTGTACGTTGTCCCAGTGTCTGCAAGGATTTGTGATACTATAATGTGTTAACCTGGCTAAAACAATTTATAATATCATTCTAATATTTGTGTTTGAATAATAAGGTGCTGAGCGAAAGTCTTTATACCAGTTTTCTTTTAAAAGGACTGGACAACAATTCAACCTAACCATAATGAATACTATGAGAATGAGTTTATCTCCATTATAATGTAATTTATTTCTGCAGTATAAGCACAGTTAGACAATTTTAACGCAGAGAATAACGTTTTCACTGTATGATATTAAATACTGGATGAATTATCGTAAAAAAGACTTTATAAAATTAAATATTTTTGTAAAAAAACAAAGCTTTGAAAAACAAGCTTTTAATACATTTTTCATTTAAAATGTAATAACATTTTATGAGATTTATAAATCAGTATAATGTTTTAGAAAAAGTCTACACAGTAATGGCTGTTTAGAAAATATTGGGTTTTAATTTCTGAATGATACAGTCCACTTTCCTCGTAGAAATGATAAATTTCATGTTTCTTATTCAAATGAAAAACCTATGTATCACATTTTATCACTATTGCTACTTTAAAAGTAAATGGATATGTTAGTTTAATGTGTTCCACCTAAACCATACACACGCTATTTCAAATTCTCTAAATTACGGGCGTCCCTGATGAATTTGTGTGGGTTTTCTTGTTGGCATATAATCAGAGTACATAAATGTTATCTACTTTAACTAAATAAACAAAAGTGAACGAATTGTGTTTCAGCGATAATAGAGATATTTTTCAATTAGATTAGAATGTTTGAGGCTATTGTCAACAGAATTGGAGTTTATGTTGTTTTGGCAATCTGGCTTTGAGTCAAATAAAGACAGTACTATCAAAGGCTTTCAGGAATAACATACTATAGCCTATGTTTTCATTATTTTCACGGTTAAGTTTCTAGAAAACTTTCCAAGAAAAGTCAATGATCTTTGGTGGCTGTCTTGTCTGAATTACTGTTCTAACTTATTGGCTGAGTGAGACTTTGCTCTTTTCGAAACCTAGCAATTGGCTTCGTTTCTCTCTCTTCGGCATTAAAACAGTTTGCCTTATTACAATTATAAAATGGAATGAGATTATGATATATAGTATATAGTTATTTTTATGTAGATAACTTTGTGCATTGTACAAGAAACGCGAATTAGACCTGCAGGCTGCAAGAGCAGTAAAACGATACAGACCCTTACTATATTACAAACTTCTTGCGCATAAACATCCCGAGGGAGAGAAGGGAGCGAATCTTGTTACGCGCATACAAAAAGCTTACCCATCTCGTTGTGTGCTGTCATTGTGTAACACGGTATCGTCTATTTGCTCCTACACAACTATTTCCCTTCATTTTGTCACTACTTATTCCACATATTTTGAATATTACTCTTATTCACTCTTTGAGATTACTTACTTTTGATTAAAAAAAAAAAAAAAAAAAAAAACGTGTGATAGGAGCACCGATATTACTTTTCGAACAGTGTATGCAAGAGCTGAGTGCCTTTGTATTGCGAGGCACTCGAGTACCAACTGTGATAGGAGCACCGATATTACTTTTCGAACAGTGTATGCAAGAGCTGAGTGCCTTTGTATTGCGAGGCACTCGAGTACCAACTGTGATAGGAGCACCGATATCGTGGTTCCAACAGTGTATGCAAGAACTGAGTGCCTTTATATTGCGAAGCACTCGAGCACCAACTGTGATAGGAGCACCGATATCGTGATTCCAACAGTGTATGCAAGAGCTGAGTGCCTTTATATTGCGAGGCACTCGAGCACCAACTGTGATAGGAGCACCGATATCGTGATTCCAACAATGTATGCAAGAGCTGAGTGCCTTTATATTGCGAGGCACTCGAGCACCTACTGTGATAGGAGCACCGATATCGTGATTCCAACAATGTATGCAAGAGCTGAGTGCCTTTATATTGCGAGGCACTCGAGTACCAACTGTGATAGGAGCACCGATATTACTTTTCCGAACAATGTATGCAAGAGCTGAGTGCCTTTATATTGCGAGGCACTCGAGTACCAAATGTGATAGGAGCACCGATATTACTTTTCGAACAGTGTATGCAAGAGCTGAGTGCCTTTATATTGCGAGGAACTCGAGTACCAACTGTGATAGGAGCACCGATATTGTGATTCGAACAGTGTATGAAGAGCTGAGTGCCTTTATATTGCGAGGCACTCGGGTACCAACTATGATAGGAGCACCGATATTGTGATTCGAACAGTGTATGCAAGAGCTGAGTGCTTTAATATTGCGAGGCACTCGAGTACCAACTGTGATAGGAGCACCGATATCGTGATTCCAACAATGATGCAAGAGCCGAGCACTCGAGTACCAACTGTGTTGTGATTCGAACAGCGTATGCAAGAGTTGAGACTAACATATATCAAGAACCTAATGTTGTAGGCCATTATTTGACCGCTATAGTCTCTAATGAGTATTTATTAAGTAAACCAATTTAAATAACATTAAAAATGAACCATAATTTTAATCAAAAATGCTCTTATACTTCGTAATTGACTGAAATAAGAGTTAAAATTACTTGGATTAATTGGTATTAAAATAATCATCTTAATATTCTAGGATAAAATATAAAGAAACTGTGGTTCTTTATGTTTTATTAAACAAATATATATTAACATACAAAGGTTGATTATTGATCTTATAGATAAATATAGATTAATTTAAACTATTTTTAACATTAAATATTATGTATTTTAGATACATTTAAAGTTAGACTAAAATAAATATGTTTGAAGCAATGAAATAAATGGTTTGTATAATTTTAGTTTAAACTTTCTCGTCTGACTCTTCATCTCTATCCATTACACATTAAATTTTGTAATAATCTGATGTCGAACCTATGCAAAGAGTTTATTTTGAGTTTCTTCGTCACAAACTTTTTTATATCTTCAGCCGAACACTGCTCTAGATTCCAGGAGTCTAGTCTGTGACAGCCTCTGACTTCAGACGCTGCCCTAGAGGAAGGTGACCTGGAACTAAATTCTCCATTCACATTGAATTAACCCTTCCCACTATATTTATGTTATATATATATTACTACTAAGTTCTTAAACTCATTTTAGAGTTATTGTTTAGATTGAGAATTTAATTTTCTAATTGCCACATACAAATCATACACATGAGCAATCCTAGCGCTAATAGATGTTCTATTATTTTACTACTAATAATATTGGTATTTGAAACGAAAATATTTCATTGTTAAAGTAAAATTATTAAGTCAGCAAACGAAAACGCTAAAATTTATTGACGAAACCAGTGTGTATCATACGGTATATTAGTGATACGTCAATTTCAAGATTTATTGAACAATGTCACATTCACACATACATTTTCCCACTCACACATAATTCTTTCGCTGATATTCCCAACTACAAAAGTAAAGACGGGTTCTATACTGGGACTTGGGTTTTTAAAACGTTTATGTAGCCTTTTGACCAAAACTCATGAGGTATGTGCGTGTCCATAGTCTAAACATCAAAGGTAACCATAAAAAATGGAAAAAAATAATTAATTTTATCACTGGGAATAAGTTGCTGTATTTCCTGAATTTTGAGATGAGGTGGTTAATGTCCTTGATGTGTCGCGCACTTTCATACTACTAGCTGCAAAATGTACCTACCTTCTAATTTCTAAACGAAAAAGCCAGGCAAAATATACAACCTAATGAAAATTATAATATAAAGCAAAATTTAAATATTAAATCTATACACAGAATTGTGTAAGAGTGCAAAATTATTGAATTATTTAATTTTCTTGAAATTTTCATTTTCTAGGCAATGTTCCATTTTCGCTGGTGCGTGTGTAACGTGTTGTGCTCCTGACTTCTGTACAGTGACAACACGTGGGATAATTTTCTCCAGTCTACAATTTAAGCTATTTATGTACCAGTCTGGTATTATACAAATGTTTTCATTAACAGTCCATTGCTGCATTTTTAGACTTGAATTGTATGTTTTGTACCGAATGAACGAAACACATAGCGTTGGAGATTTCTGAGGTCGCAATAATAAATACTCAATATAGTAAAGTTTACTTACAAGTTTAACTGTGGTAAATGAAAACTTTGAATCACCACTTTTAGATGTTTAATAGCAGTATGAATTTGCTACGTTGTACTTGTTGCTGTCAAAATAGAGTAATAATTAACTACAATTATATAATTTTGGACATAGTGGTTTCAACATTCTTTGGAATTTTGCCTCCAAACTTAATAACTTAACAAATCTTAAAAAAAAATAAAAATATAAATTTTACTTACGGATAAGGCGCGCGAGATGGTAACAGGTGAGCGGTTCAACCACTCTAAAGTTCAAGAGGGAACAAATTACAATGCGTGCCAATTAGGTTATTATTCCACAAAGAGTTTAGCTCCAAGAACATCGAAGAAAATTCCACTAACCAGTAACGAGTAACACAGTTTAAAAAATGTATATATTGTATATAATGCAACTAAATAACGGTACAGTTTATTTATTAAGATTTCAAACCTCGTACGTAAAAAAAATAAACAGTACGAATAGTGTTTTACTTTGTAACATGTAAAGAAGGCAGATGTTGAAAATCCTATTATTCTTTCAAACCAGCATTGTCAATATCAAGGTTTAATACTCATTACTATTAAGGGAAGTGTTAAATATTAATATCATTTAGTTCGATAGTTACGTTGTATTTCATTTTTAAAGCATTTTCGTGCTTAATTATTTCAACATATTTTAATCATTAGAATTTATTTAGTTACAAAACGAGTTTGTATAAGGAAATGACATGCTTTCCATTAATTAATTGACTTAGTAACCCTATCCGGAAGCGTAAGGACAGCCAACTTGTTGCTATGTAGAGCAGGCTCAGCCTGAAGAAATACGATGTTACCAAGGCTGCATGAATAATTTAACAGGCGGATACCCATGTGATGGCGCAGCGAGGGTAAACTTAGACAGTTTAATGTTCCGGAAACATTTCACACTGAACAGAATATTTTCTTAAGAATCCATATTAAATGTATACCGCTGTGTCTTTAGCTAAGGTTGATTTAGCCTGATATTGCATTGTTGCTATTGACAAACTGTTCATTTAATTCAGTATAATACAACAGAATTTAAAAAGTAATGGTAGTAATTTTTGGAAGAAGTCTTTTTTTTTTTAGATTGAGTAATACAATGTTGAAGATATTGACAGGAATTGTGATAAATCAGGTTTTCGTACATTAATCATCAGGCTGCTCAGATTGTCTATGTCGTGTGTCGTCAACCAATTTTGAATATGTCACCATGTGGTATAATCTTTGAACAATACAATAATAACACTTGTATATTGTATTGTATATTGTGTACTGTGAAATTGAATGGACAGTACGTTTAACTTATTGCAAGTACTCCTACAATTAGTACTGTCTGTTTAGTCTTTTATTAATATTCTTATTCTAAATTTTATGTTTTATAAATGAAAATTTTTCTTTAAAACAATGGCTCTACACTTGCTTATAGTTTAGATTTCAGCTACATTTTTGACCTCATTACAGAATCTACGAGGTTTTTAAACTGTTATAAAAAACTTTCTGTTTCTTAAATACTAAACTTAGGTTAGAGCTATTTTCATTACCGATGATAAAACAAATAATGTTCTAGAGTATTTAAAAGAATGAGTTACGATTATAAAAAAGTTAATAAAGAAAAAAATACGCTTAAGAAATAAACGATTAATATAGAGTTTTACTATTTTAAAATTGTGCACAATGAAAAGCTATTAGACTAAAAAATAAAAGCAGCAAGACCCATTTCACGGGTTTAAATAACCAATGAGTATTTAGTTTGTGGACCAATTAAATGTACTTTTGATCTTTCGATAAGTGATATGCACTTACACAGTTGATAATAATAACACAGTTGTAATTTTTAACAATTTGGATATAGATAAATATTTTAAGGGTTTCCCATAAATTTGTATAATATTGTAAATTTGTAAAGAGCTAAAAGCGGCATTTCCTAAACATTTGAATGTTTGTACAGTATGTATATATTGAACCATTATAGCGTTATCATGAAGACATTCATACGCGCACACACAAACGTTCACCGACTGTTCTTCAAAACAAGAAACTGACCCGATGTGAAATTGTGTTTGTTTATTTTTCCATTAGTATTAAAAACAAGACGGACAATACTGCAGTAGTTTATTAATTGTTACAAGTTTTCTTTACAACTCTTGCAACATAAATACAACTGAGAACAGGACAAAAAATAGGATTGAATAAGAATAGGAAGACCTTGTATTAAAAAAAATATTTATTCCGGAAGAATTGAAGAAGTAACAACACTTTCGTAACATATGGCCATATGAGGGACTTCTCATTTCAGTGTATTTTATCTGGCCTGGCAAAACTACTCTTTGAGGTTTCGGTGAACAAGACATTAGGTGTTTTACTTTTAAACTTAGGTAACTAAGAAATAATGTTGATAGAAATATTTTAGAAATAGTTTTTATAACCGAGGATAGCGTTCGGTCGCCGATACATGTTTACATTTAACGCAAGACTCCAAGCGCTGTTCAAGCGTAACTCAGGCGAAGAAGGTTTTACGAAATGAAGTAATGTAATCAGAAATAACATTTTAAAACAGGTGGCTTGGAAAACTTATTATGCAAATCTGGGCCGTTACAGAAGGCATGGCCTTCTCGATTGTAGGGAAGGAGGGGAAGGGGATCACGTACAGAGAAGGTAACAAAAATAAACGTCATATGAATAATGTAACAGGCGCCGCTGTCGAGAACTGTACCGTAGCAACTCCTCACGCGTTTGTCTGTAAATAGATCGTGAAACTTTGTGACTTAGTGATTCCAATATAGAAGCAGTCGTGTTACGTGGCCATCGTCAAGGAATGTACTGATTCACAAAGTTATATCGAAATATGAGTAAAAGAATTTCATCTCTACTTACAGGGGAACATAACAACATGTAATCATGTACTTATAATAAATTACATAAATTTAATTAAATTAATAAAATAATTAAAGTTTATAGAATAGAAAATTAAAATTAAATATTTTAATTATTATTTTATATATATATATATATATATATATATATATATATATATATATTTAGTATTTTGTATATTTGAATTTTATTATTATTTGAATTTAATTTAGTTTATTTTTTACATAAATGTATATGTACTAAAATTCCATACAATATATTTGATTTTGGATCTTGTAAATGCAAAAATACTTTGCGTCGTTAAAAAGCAGTAACCATCTCAATCGGCTCTCAAGCGATGGTTGAGCGGTCCAGTCGTCAGATCCGGGTTAGAGATATCGCAGGTTTGCATCCTTCACTTTTTATCAGCACTTTCGACCTTGTACAGCATTGTATCTCCTTCTTATTCTCCTTAATACAAAAAATAATGATGAATTTAATACGTATTTTCTAACAATTATGGTCTTAAATTGTCTAAATGTGCAATAACTAATCTCTAACGTCCTCACAGCGTCGAACGTTACACACAAACTTTGACATGTTGTGGAGAACCTTCAATGTTTGAGCTTGCTTGAATACAGTAATATTAACGTTCCAGTCTTCTTAATAAGCCAAAATTAAGAACGTCGAAAACGTCCCATCTACTTTACATTCAAGCAATAAAGTAGAAGTACACAACAGTGAAGGGCAAGTTTCCACTGTGTACAGCGCGAGTCTACAAAATCACATGTGGCTGTGCTACAAAGCTTTGCCTATATTGGGGAGACAAAACGTTTTGTATCCCTACACATTAGGCAAACGTGACCTAACTACATGATAATATCAACCATTGTAGAACACACTTTAAAAACTCAAGCAATAGAATTATATATAATTATTAAAGTACTTGTAAAATTTGCCTTATATTACGCGAGGATTGCCTAATTTTTTTGTATCATACCTGATTGGTGTATAAATTGTTTGATTTCCAGACTGGAGAAAATTAACCCACATGTTGTCACTGTACAGAAGTCAGGAGCACAAACAACACGTCACACACGCACCAGCGAAAGTGGAACACTGACTAGAAAATCAAAGTTTCAAAGAAATTTACTAGAAAACGTCTTACAGCTTTCTGTGTATAGAGTTAACATACATTTTTTATATTGTAATTTTCGTAGTAATTTTGCCAGGCTTTTTTTGTTTAGAAATTGGCAGATAAGCAAAATTTGCAGCTAATGGTAAAAAAGTTTGTTACATATCAAAGGACGTTAACCTCATCTCAAAATTCAGGACTTACAGCAACTTTTTCCCAGCGATATACAAATAATTATATTGTGAATTTTTTATGGTTACCTTTGATGTATAGTCATTGTACACGCACATACCTCATGATTTTTGGTCAAGGACCTATAGAAACCTTTTAAACCACAAGTCCCAGTACAGAATCAATCTTGATTTTGGCAGTTGGAAATATTGGTGAAATAATTATGTATGAGCAGGAAAATGTATGTGGGAATGTGGCATTGTTGAATGAATTTTGGAATTGTTTTATGAATGCTGTGAAAATATCAATCAAAATAGAACACAGTTTAAAAATTACACAAGTAATAGAATTCTATATAATTAAAGTTCTTGAGAAAGTTTCCAAATATTACGCGAGGATAATAAGAAAAACTTGAGGAATAATAAGGAAGAAAACAAATTTGAACAAAGAAAGGGGTTTGACATTATCGATAAGCTGCCATGCTGTGATAATGAAGCAGTACGGTCAGTGTTCGCCCACCTCAACTCACCTACACAGACAAAAGCTTATTATTGGCAGTTTAGGTTAAACATAGCGTGTTGGTTGTAGGTAGCTTCCCACACGAGGCCGGAATATTTCAAACATTGAATTGTTTTAGCAATATTTTGACGCTTAAGCCAAATTCTACCAATTAAGATAAAATATAAAGTGTTGACTGATGACGGTTATAGAAATTCCAAAATACTACAATTAAAATCATGACTTGTATTATGCACGCCTCATATATACCGGGTGTCTTAAAAGTCCCCCCCCCTTATAAATTTCTTAAAGATAGAGGTGGAGTAATTTACTTTGGGGAATGTTTATTCGACCAACTGAGGAGTTTTTTTTATGTATGACAATTTTTGACTCCCACTCCAAATATGGGGTATTTTAAAATGTTTAAATAGGAACATCTAGCAATTCTGTCCAGTTACTATGTCACAATTGTGTCTCATATGTTAATTGGTAACAAATAAGAGATGGCATGGTAAAACCAGTTTTTGGTATTCCCAGGACTTCCTGATGGGCTTCAGTTTGACAAAACAAAACCTTATAAATGCTATGTTAATCATTGTTGTTAATATTTTTTATTCTTGTAATAACTTATTTTATGATTTGGAGTCGTAAATTTTTAAAACAACTAGTGAGTGAATGTTTTATCTGCCTTACAGTAACTTAAATTGTGGGGGTTTTATAAAACAATTTAAAATTTAATTAGCCACTGAATTAGAGTAACATTAGAGACCTCTAGTTTGTACCATTCTTATTATTTTTATAATACATTAAAATGATGTCACTTGCTAGGGATTCCTATTTAAACATTTTGGCTTACCCTTAAAATACCCAATTATTGTGAGGGGGGAAGTCAAAAATGTTCATATATAAAAAACCCCACAGTTGGTCATACAATCATCCCCCAAAGATGTATTTCCATAAATAATTTCCATATTATTATTAAGAAAGTTAATAAATGGCGGTTGGGTGTTTTAAGATACCCGGTAAATATATATAAGAAAAGTTGAAAATTTGGCAATACACAAAGTATGGTAGTCCATCCGGACTGAGCGCAAAATTGGTAGAAATGTTTTGAGTCTATAATCTTAATCTGTACACCACATTTTTACCGGTTGCCATCTACATCTGTCATTTAGAGACATGCAGTGGATTAAATTTTAGGCAATATAACGTTTTATCTCATATCTGTTATCACATTTTCATGGTCGAACTTTAAAATTTCTTGTTGTATTCTTACAGAAGAATGTCCATATACATAGTATGATATTTTGGCTTAGGTGAAAGCTATGAGAAATCAAATAATTTAACAATTTGGCAAGTGACAATTTTGACATTAAATTTAATTATTTTTTAGATTAAAACTAGAAATTTGTGAATTAATATGTTTAATCACAATATGAATAAGTCCTGTAGTGCATAAAGGTAATTACAGTTGAGATAATTACACAAAAAATGATATAAAACTAAATATGATTGAAAACTTAAGTAAGACTAAAACAGTTACAATTGTGTTGATACGTGTTTTGTTGAATGCAGTCGTACACTAAACTATCAATATTATTTGTTAAATATGTATATTACTTGCCTACTTTGAAGCATCCTGCTAAAGATAGGATTAGCCATAGTATATTTAAGTGCTTAATAAATAATTTTTATAATCAGTATTTTGATTAAAACACATGTTTTGCTCAGTAATAATGCTTTGTTTGTAACTCACTAAATTAAACATTGTTATAATTAACATAGGCGAGCACAAGGAAATCCTGCTGCGATCTCGTAACATAAGTTTTGCTAATATATTGCAAGTTGTATGAAATTCAAGAACAGCTTTGAAATAAACAACATTGTTGCATATTACGGAAATACGAGAGAAGTATAAAAAAGAAAGCACAGCAGAGAGCAATATGCTGAAGTACGGCCTTTGGATGTTCACAACAAGGTAATGTTGTCTTCTTATTGCCTTGTAACAACGAGTTTGCTGGAAGACTCTGGAGTATAGCGTCTGCCATATTCTACCTTGAAACTGAGTTGATATTTTCTTTTAAATAATTTCTAAAATTTTATAAATTGCTATGCGCCACAAAAGTTAATAAATTCAAGTGATTTATAAAAATTAAATATATTAATACAATTACAACTATAATAACTGTGTAGTGCATTTCAAATAAGGAAAAATGTTTTAATAAACGTTTCGTAACAAAAAGGCCGTAGACTATATGAAGATCGTAAAAGCTTTACCTGGTGCCAACGGTGTTATAAACTAGCAGCTGTATGTGAAATGAAGGGTATAAAAGCTTCACGTAGAATCATCGCCGTTATCTCCTGGTGGTGTAAGCTTCGACCAAGTGAATTATATAAATATAATAGTTGATATAAAGTAAGATTACGTGAATGTTTCTTTCCGTGGGAATCTGCAATAAAGTAGTACCTCAACATATGCTACATTAGCTTTTACGGTCAGTTGAAAAGGATAAAAGCTTCATTGTTAGAAACACTACTACATTAAATTATATGCACTATATGATTATGAAACAAACGACTACATAGGAATGCGTGTTAAGATAAAAGGCATGAAATATTAATTCTGACGTAGATTTAATTACATAATTTTCAGTAAATCTTTTAGTAGATTTAAAGTATATCAGGGTGTATGCTGATATGAAAGGCAAACAGTACTAATTTATAGAAATCTGAGATACACGATAATCTCATGCTCTGTGTTTAGATGAATGTTTAGAATGTTAGATGTTTAGACATACTTATTTCTGACCATCTCAAGGTGTGAGCTCATATGGAGTCTGACTTTATCAACAGGTTTATGCACAGGAGGTATGCACTAATGGAAACTTACACTATTAATTTTGTGTAGTCTGAGATAGAATAGCGCATCAGGATGCATAATATGAGATAAGGCATACAACATTCATTTCGTGGAGTCTGAGGTAGACGCCCCATCGTTTGTTTGGATGAAAGGCATGAAAACTTCATGCGATGATGAAATATTGTGCCTGATTAAGATTAGTAGGAATATAACTATAGTAACTATTACATAATATAAACATTTAACATTGTTCAATTATATGCCAAGAAATTTGGAATGATTCCCAATTTAAGTCTAAAAGTAGTAAAACAGGTAGAGTCCTAAGATGTTACCGAATCACCAGTCCCGACAGATTCACTCATACATAAGTTTTCCTCTTGCAGTTCACTACGATCAGTTCGACAGAGGACAGGTACGTAAATAGGACATTATGCTGAGCATCCTCTTTGGATCAATGGTATTCTGATTGTGTACGAAAAGTGCAGTTCTATAATAGATGTACATTGACAAGGTTACTTAGTATGAAATATTGATGTTGATTTGTAATGAATAGTATATAACTGACAGGTGTAGTATATCTGACGTCACAGTTAAGCTAGTAGCTAGGACAAGCAATATTGTTCGTTAGTGCTATCCAGCTAATTGTTCTAGTGACTTGTGTATTGTTTCTGTTGTATATAAGACGGCGCAGTTAAGCTAGAAGCTAGGACAAGCAATATTGTTCGTTAGTGCTATCCAGTTAATTGTTATAGTGATTTATGTATTGTTCTTGTTGTATATATGACGTCACAGTTAAGCTAGTAACTAGGACAAGCAATATTGTTCGTTAGTGCTATCCAGCTAATTGTTCTAGTGACTTGTGTATTGTTTCTGTTGTTTATATGACGGCACAGTTAAGCTAGTAACTAGGAGAAGCAATAGTGTTCGTTAGTGCTGTCCAGCCAATGGTTATAGTAACGTTTGTATTGTTCTTGTTGAATATCTGATGTCACAGTGAAGCTAGTAACTAGGAGAAGCAATAGTGTTCAGTAGTGCTGTCCAGCCAATGGTTATAGTAACGTGTATTGTTCTTGTTGAATACTGTATCTGATGTCACAGTGAAGCTAGTAACTAGGAGAAGCAATAGTGTTCAGTAGTGCTGTCCAGCCAATGGTTATAGTAACGTGTGTATTGTTCTTGTTGAATACTGTATCTGATGTCACAGTGAAGCTAGTAACTAGGAGAAGCAATAGTGTTCAGTAGTGCTGTCCAGCCAATGGTTATAGTAACGTGTATTGTTCTTGTTGAATACTGTATCTGATGTCACAGTGAAGCTAGTAACTAGGAGAAGCAATAGTGTTCAGTAGTGCTGTCCAGCCAATGGTTATAGTAACGTGTATTGTTCTTGTTGAATACTGTATCTGATGTCACAGTGAAGCTAGTAACTAGGAGAAGCAA
The DNA here is from genome assembly GCF_021130785.1 of Homalodisca vitripennis. NCBI lineage: Eukaryota > Metazoa > Arthropoda > Insecta > Hemiptera > Cicadellidae > Homalodisca > Homalodisca vitripennis. Next base: position 13,477,161 of record NC_060208.1, read on the forward strand.
TAGTGTTCAGTAGTGCTGTCCAGGCCAATGGTTATAGTAACGTGTGTATTGTTCTTGTTGAATACTGTATCTGATGTCACAGTGAAGCTAGTAACTAGGAGAAGCAATAGTGTTCAGTAGTGCTGTCCAGCCAATGGTTATAGTAACGTGTATTGTTCTTGTTGAATACTGTATCTGATGTCACAGTGAAGCTAGTAACTAGGAGAAGCAATAGTGTTCAGTAGTGCTGTCCAGCCAATGGTTATAGTAACGTGTGTATTGTTCTTGTTGAAACTGTATCTGATGTCACAGTGAAGCTAGTAACTAGGAGAAGCAATAGTGTTCAGTAGTGCTGTTATAGCCAATGTCAGCAGTATAGTGTTAGTAGTGCTGTATTGTTCTGTATGTTCTTTACTGTATCTGATGTCACAGTGAAGCTAGTAACTAGGAGAAGCAATAGTGTTCAGTAGTGCTGTCCAGCCAATGGTTATAGTAACGTGTGTATTGTTCTTGTTGAATACTGTATCTGATGTCACAGTGAAGCTAGTAACTAGGAGAAGCAATAGTGTTCAGTAGTGCTGTCCAGCCAATGGTTATAGTAACGTGTGTATTGTTCTTGTTGAATACTGTATCTGATGTCACAGTGAAGCTAGTAACTAGAGAAGCAATAGTGTTCAGTAGTGCTGTCCAGCCAATGGTTATAGTAACGTGTATTGTTCTTGTTGAATACTGTATCTGATGTCACAGTGAAGCTAGTAACTAGGAGAAGCAATAGTGTTCAGTAGTGCTGTCCAGCCAATGGTTATAGTAACGTGTATTGTTCTTGTTGAATACTGATGTCACAGTGAAGCTAGTAACTAGGAGAAGTCAATAGTGTTCAGTAGTGCTGTCCAGCCAATGGTTATAGTAACGTGTGTATTGTTCTTGTTGAAATATCTGATGTCACAGTGAAGCTAGTAACTAGGAGAAAATAGTGTTCAGTAGTGCTGTCCAGCCAATGGTTATAGTAGTGTATTGTTCTTGTTGCTGCATGTCACAGTGAAGTAGTATAGTGGTGTGTGTGTATTGTGTCTTGTTGTATGATGTCATAGTGAAGCTAGTAACTAGGAGAAGCAATAGTGTTCAGTAGTGCTGTCCAGCCAATGGTTATAGTAACGTGTGTATTGTTCTTGTTGAATATCTGATGTCACAGTGAAGTTAGTAGCTAGGAGAAGCAATAGTGTTTATTAGTACTGTCCAGCCAACTGCTCTAGTGACGTTTGTATTGTTCTTGTTGGTAAAATGTATACAAAAAGACCCATTCGGTCGAATGTTCGCTTTTTGGAACTTGTCAATAATTGTATGCGATATGTTATATGATATGATAAATTGCTTGAGGCTGGAAAGTAACCGAATGTAAATATTTAAATTTGTATTGAAAAGTTCTAAAATATTAAGCTAAAATCAAACAAGTTTGTTTTGCATAACAATTAGAAAATGCGATACGACACTGCGATTGGCTTGTGTAGAAGGAAAATAGACACAAATATTGCTATTGTAGTATGATTTAAATTCTAGGAAATTTATTAAACGAGCCTTTATGTTTGATGTACAGTATTAAAATTAAGGTCAACATTTTTATGATAATTTTTTCACTCAGGTTGACTCTTTATATTCTCCCGTAGATAGAGGATACTGCTGCACAATTTCCAAACAGGACAAGAACATTTGGGATTATATATCCGAGTGAGAGTAATTAAAACGTTGCACTTCATTAAAAAAATCACAGCACTCGCAAATTAATGTGTCGGCGAGAAAATCTTTATTGGGATTATTTGGCGCTGTTGTTTGTTGAGAATCACTGGGCTGCGAGAACTAACAAAGTTTGTTTGTTCAGAAAGTAATTCATCCATCAGCAATAGCACCTCCGTGCCTTTCGGATATTCATCACTAAAGTGACTGCAGTGGTTTGAACACCTTCATCGCCAACTTTTGTAACCTAGTCACACATATGTGGACTCCAGGTTCTAGGAGTCAGTTTGTACCAGTGTCACATTTCAGACGCTGCACCAAGTAGAAAGTTAAATCGAGCTTAACTAAACATAGGCACCCAGTTTTAGTTAGGTACTGTTACGTTATCTTAAATATGTATACTTTAGTACATCTTTTTTAAATATGGTAATACATTTACAGTTAAAAAAAATTATTATTTACAATACAATAACTATTACAATAATATATAAAATATGTAATCAGTTCATAGTCTACAACGATTAGATATGACAGTATTACAACAAACAACTTTATAATTATAGAATATTTTACACGAAAGAGAAGTAACTAACAAGTAACCGGTATTTTCTGTTGCACGTGTCACCTGAATCAAACCGAAAGGTCACATTTAGTTGAATAAAACATGTCCGGGTCTCGGCTCATGCATAGGCAATCGCCCACTTTACCCCGCACCTCTGTATCTGACACTGTAGTACCCCTAACTCATACAATGCAACATATTGAAAAAATGTAACAGAGGACTTGTGATTACTAACAATACGGTAGTGATTAGTTTAAAGGTTTGATACTTCAGATATATAATTTAAAACATCACTCGTGCATAGGCAATCGCCCACTTTACCCCGCACTTCTGTATAGCACTGTATAGTGGAGTACACTGTCCCTCACTGTAGTACCATCTTAACTTATACCATGCCAATTGTAGACTTGTGTACCACAAACGAGAGAATAAAAATTCTCCTCCACTTAATTATAGAACTAACTCTAACACTAGCACTGACTGTAACTACTTTGAACTAGAGGGTAAAATTTACCGTCAAGATGAGGAAATGGCGATGGGATCTCATCTATCGCCCAATTTCGCCAATATCTTTATGAAATAATTTGAGCAAAACGCTCCTGGCAACTCAGTTCAAACCAATTATCTGTTGGAGATAGGTGAATGACACTTTCTTCATCTTCCCTTATGGAGGCACTGTACTTAATGACTTTTCATCCCATATAAACAGCATTTCTCCCTCCATTTGCATTATCATGGAGCTAGAAGTCAAAACAAACTTCACTTTCTGGATGTGTGCATATTTAAGAGATAGAGATGTCCTCAAGGCAACAAATTATCGTTAGAAAACACCTTCTGGGCAGTCTCTAAAAATCTGTCAAAGGAGTAGCATATACAGGGTATTTGAAAAGTATGGGTACGGTTTAATATTTTAAAGACCATAGGAGATAACATCTATAAACTTTGCACAGTGTCATATGGCTATGTAAACTATAATCCCTTGCTATTACCATGACATGCCAACCATGGGGGGACGGCCCACAAAGGAAAACATGGAAATCTTAAATTGAAGCATGGGTCGAGTGATACCTCATTTGAAAGAGCTCACTTAGTAGAGTTGAATTCCGCAAACCGCATCTCAAAAGGTTTATCCAATCAGAAATGGCGGGTTGTTTTAGGTACACATTGTGAAGTACATTATGCGCTGCTATTTCTGACTGGATCGTCGTATTCTGATGCGGTAGGCGGCGTTTCACTCTACTACCCAATGTGTTTTAACTGACTTTTTTAGTTAGCAAATTATGTCATAAATTTATAACACAATAAATAAAACTAAAAAACATCGGTTTGCGGAATTCAACTCTACTAAGTGAGCTCTTTCAAATGAGGTATCACTCGACCCATGCTTCAATTTAAGATTTCCATGTTTTCCTCTGTGGGCCGTCCCCCCCATGGTTGGTATTGCATGTTAATAGCAAGGGAAAATAGTTTACATAGCCATACGACACTGTGCAAAGTTTATAGATGTTATTTCCTATGGTTTTTAAAATATTAAGCCGTACCCATACTTTTCAAACACCCTGTATATTGCTCAGACAAAGATGGGTTAAAAGAAGAAATAAGAAAAGTCTGAAATGGATCTTTTAAAAAAACGCGTACCCTCAGTCCATCATAAATAAGTGCAAAGAAACAATAGAAAAATCCATGAGAATGAACACAAAGAAAAATTGACGTACATTTAAATTTATTATGCGCTAGAATTATCGGAGAAATTCACAAGAGTATGCAGAAAATATAATATTATTAATTATGTTATTAATCGCTTTTAGAGGAAAAATCACTCTTTGATAACTTCTTGTAAAAAACCAACCAAAAAATGGCACACAGCGCTAAAAAACGGTGTTTAAAGTATAACATGTTCTTGTAATAAGGAATGCATATAAAAAGACTTCTAAGTGTGGAAATAAAAAAAAAAACAACAACAAATAAATCACGAAACAAGGACTAGTGGAAAAATCTAAAATTGTTCTGTAATGCTGGTCTGAAAATCATCCCATATAAGAAATTTTAACGCAAAACTTATTGAGGCTTGAAAAAAAATTAATAGAACAACCGTTAAGTCAGCCTTTGGTTAAGGTTATGCCACATTGGGTATTAATATTTTTAAACCCCTAACTGGGAAACCTAAAGTTATTTTAGGAATTAAGGAAACTATGACCCATTGCCCCTCCTGACCATAGAAGAAAGAGCCAAACATTGATTTTCTTGTTAGTATCCCACTTTCGCCTGTGCTCGTGTGACGTATGATTGTGCTCGAGAATTCTTGTACTTGTGACCTGCATCTTGTGCAGTGACATCGCCTGGACTGTAATCTAAGCAGCTTTCGTGTATGTTTATTTCCTTTCTGTTCTTAATTTTTATGTTTTAATATCCCCACAAACAATAATAAATAATAGAAAACTTAAACAGTACATAAGAGTAGAATTATGGTGGTTTTAATTACATGTGACTAACCAAATAGCACGTATATTGTATTGGGCGTTCTGTATAAAACTCTTTAGGAATATAATTGTTTTGAAACACATACATAAACGTGTTTTGCATGTGTTCTGTTAAATATCTCAGTAATCCGCGTGTTAAACAAATAATCTCAGTTCAAAATGAATAAGTGCTAGTTTATTAAAATCCATTTACTAACAAGGTTTTAAATCTGACAGTCACAAGTATTTTTCTAAAATGAATTAGGACTGTATATTTTCAACCACTACATTCACTTTAGTGATGAGTATCCGAAAGGCACGGAGGTGCTGTTGCTAATGGATGAATTACTTTCAGAACAAACAGACTTTGTTAGTTCTCGCAGCCCAGTGATTCCCAACAAACAACAGCGCCAAATAATCCCAATAAAGATTTTCTCGCCGACACATTAATTTGCGAGTGCTGTGATTTTTTTAATGCAGTGCAACGTTTTAATTACTCTCACTCGGATATATAATCCCAAATGTTCTTGTCCTGTTTGGAAATTGTGCAGCAGTATCCTCTATCTACGGGAGAATATAAAGAGTCAACCTGAGTGAAAAAATTTCATAAAAATTGTGTTTTACATAGTTTCGACATTAGAGACACCTAGGCTACAAAGAAGCTCAGTCTGGTTACCCAGCAGCTATCCTGTGTAATATAGGTGAAGAGGGATAATAATTGTCTCATCAGGTTCATAATTGGGTGATTTAATTGTATGGGTTTGAATTGCACTTTGATATTGATGAATTGTGGTAACTACGTTTTATTCCTACGTTACAATTATTTTAGCGTTTTGCATTCTTGATAATTAGTTTTAAGTCATGGTAATTTTAATATTAATTCAATAGTGTACTAAAGGGTTTTACGTAAAATATGTACAGTATGTTTATGTAATATATAGCAGTGCTTCTATTGTTTTTAATGTAAATTTAAATTATATCTCTCTGAACCTTGGTAGGGATCGATTCGGAACAAGAGAAGTACGGCGGTGGTTAGATATTACTTCTTGTAATGGGATAATTCTATGGATTAATGCAATTTCTTATTTAAAATCTAAACTTTTGGATATATTTGTCTTTAACGGGAATGTAGAGTTTTATAGGTATAGCTCAGTTTGTAAGGAGTTTGATTAATAAAAATGTATTATATTTTAAATTAAAGAATACTGTTTGGAAAAAGTATGAAAATCCGTGACATGTGTCCTAACATACTGTCATTACTTTTGACGTCATCCTCAAAGTTTTGACCTGTTTTGAAGTTTTGGAGATTGTTATAGACGGCTTTAAACCGTTGAAAGTCTTGGTTTTGGTCACAATACTTGCAGCAATATTCTGTTACATTATAATAGTTCACTACTTGTTAACAAACTAACAACTCACAATATCATTGCGTATAACATACTTAACGCAACATGTGTTGGCTAATGCACGGTTACGATCCTGAGAGGATGAAACATATTTAAACCATGTCCTCTAGCCAGTGGAACACGAGTGGTCATATACATACTACCAGATAATGATCGACAATGGTTGAGTATCGAAATAAGTCAAGTAGAGAAAAACAAGAGAGGCGACCCACACGGACACCTATCTCTCTTTCTCTCCCACTATTACTCTCTCTCTCTCTCTCTACTGGTCCATATTTTCACAATTACACATTTAACTAATTTTATTTAAAATCTGTATAAAACGTTTATAGACATCGTTGGAGTGAGGTTATCGACTAGCTAAATCCAAATAGCGCAGAGGAGAGAAATTAATATTAAATATTTAATATATTTTGCTACTGTGCAATTTCTCTCGTTATCTGCAATTAGATATTGAAATTGTAAAAATATATCATATATATATATATATATATATATATATATATATATATATATTGTGAAATTGTATAAACATATATTTTCACGAATATTTATTATCTATTTTTTACACACCAACGACAAATGCTATGTTACAACTTATAATCAAAAGCAAGACGTACAATACAGACAGACAGATAACAGATAAGAAGAGATATTGTGTTTGAAACAGTATGGCTATTTCAATAACTGATTAATTTAACAACCAATATCTAGTAGCCATAATAATAAATAGCAATATCAGTATACTAATAAAACCCAGTAACAAATAAAACGATAATCGGAAACATATCGTGCTTAAATAACCATCAAAAGTAATAAAAATACATTTTAATAGTAATCAACAATCTGAACAATTAATACAGCTCTAACTTAGACACATCGATAACAGATTGATTGAATATACGAGTATCTACCACAACCAATAATAATGTCACAGATCATAAATGGAAACGTAGATGCTATAATACAACGCATAAATTCATAAAAACAGATAATTAACTATATTTGTGATAATTACCATTTCGTAAACAATACAGTTAGCCTATACTATAGGGATAAATCATTGGAAAACGGAATAACTGAAACAGTTTCTGGAAAAATATAAATTGAACATGAAATAAGTTAAAAGCCTGGTTGGTTTCATGCTGCAATATTATTGGTAATTATTACAAGCCTACTACACAGTTTCGTCGTCTTCCGTAGTCGATAAAATTGGAATCGAACCTTTTTTTGGTAAAAAGTTAATTGAGAGAGTGGTTTTTTATTACCTCTACGTCCTGTGCTTCAAGCTGAAATACTCGTTTGTCAGATATAATATAAGCATCCTAAGTCGTCCGCATAAATGTAACTTTGTAGCGAGAGGAAGTCACCGGAGAAGACGCCAAAAGGAAAGGTCGACGTCAAAGGGAGATTATCTCGGATAAGTATTAGAGAGGGATGATGTTTCCGCCACTAATGCTGTGCTACGAGATACAGAGCAGACACAATTGAACAAGGGGATCGAGTGAACCTTAGACCGTCTTAAATTTCATGTAATGAGGTCTTGAGACTATACACCGTGTTTCTCTCTTATGTACTGATAAATAAATACTGGGAGCGTATTGTAGGGAAACGTACACTTTAAAATTACTGTGACTAATGCATTATTTCCTAATACTAAATGAACATAAAAATTTTATTTATTATAAATGAGTTAGAATAGAACAATTCATAATCTGTATGTTAATGTAAAATATTTAAATTTTCATTAACGTAACATACACTTTAAAAATATAAATTATATTAAATGTTAATATTTTTGCTTGAATGTCTTGTTTTAATGATTAGAACAATGTACATTTTTAACGGGTCCCGTTATACATAAGCACTAATGATATTATAAATGTAGTTTTTACTTTCGCAGCTGATTTCTTGAAAGTCTCCTTCGATCTAAATCCAAAAAATATTGAAACTTATATGTTTGTTACTGTCACGCCAATTTTACTATCTTATTTTATACAACTTACTTACTTTTAGTGTATAATTTATAAGTGACAGTTAGGCGATATCAGTATGAACACACTAACTTAATATACTAAAGTAACGAGTACCTCTGGGTCAAGCCTGTCTTTCTTACCGGCACAAATGATATAACAAAAATAATAAATAATTCATCGTTCACATCAACTCGCAATATATTTGATATGTTAACAATATCTGAAATAAAGATTGGCAATTTTAAGAAATGATTATTTTAATTAAGTTGGGTTTCCATGAAAACAATTGACCTTAATTTAATTAATTTCGACTCTCGGGAATCCGTGTATAGGTGTCATTAAACATTATTATATCCCATTTTCATAAACGTTTAAAAAGTTGTACGTTAAAATCATAACCATTTATTCCAGGAAAGCGTCTTTGTTCAGAGGTGGCGACGCCTTTCCTCGCTATTGTTTTAATTTCCAAGCCAACGTAATTAGGAGCTCTCCAATTATTTTCATTGCAGCTTCGTGGAGGGGGGGGCAGCACAAGATAAGAGTAGATTAAGGCATGACATTAGGTTTGCCTAAATTTGAAATAACTACATTCAGTACAAACTTTAATTGTAAAATTAATGATATAATTGACGATAATACGTGAAAAACTATTTATCACAAAAAATATGTAAAAGTGATTATTGAATTCATTTAGGAGCACTTGACTTTGAGCTTTTAAAAATGCGTTAAAGTAGTTCTGTCCCTTTGTAAAGTTTATCTGTGCCAATGATTGTTGACAAATAATGAAATTACCAGTTATTTTATTTCCTTTAAAATCACTTAATCTGTATGTATACAATAATTACAAGATAACATAAGCATCTGACTTGAATATACATGGCATATACTTGAATAAAGAGAATCGGAGAACAGAGAGATGTTCCCTATGCAGCAGTTGAAACTTGGAAATGTTTTATTCATCTGAGTACTGAGCCTCATTTTAATATAGGAGACTTGGTGAATCCCGAGTTAAAATAGAAACATTACACTATATCGCATATGTCGACTTAAATCGACATCCTAAGTTTTTAACGTGTATGACAATTCTGTACTAGTGTGGTCCAAATAAAGGTGGATTAACTTTAAAATGTACTACAGCTATATTGGGTGTTTCAATTAGGAGTAAAGCAAATTTATGGCCACCACCGGATAGTTTGATTTATTTGTAGAATGCTGTATATAACGTTGGCGTATTGTTTATTATATTCGTATATACCCCATATTAGATCTTAATTTGAAAAATATGTTTAAATTCACTATATCGTAAAACCATGTTAGAAAATGTAACGAAAACATTACAATATTGATTTTTATGTTCCATTTTAACTTTGGGAAACAAAAATTAAATAAAAAGAGAAAAATACTGATCTTGTTATTATTCTTTATGGTTCACCTTAAATGTCTCTAGATGTAACGTTCGTTACGAGTGAGAAGTTAAGTGAAACATAACGACTTCTTGCGATAGGGGTTTTGTGAGAGGTGAAGGTGTTTGTGGTGGGGGGGGGGGTTGATCCAAAGGCGCAGCTGATGATACGTCCTACCACCCTTCCTCTCTCCCATCCTCTCAACTGATATCTCACGAGATGTGGGTTTCGAGTAAAGCTTCAGTAGTAGATATGGGTAATGGGAGAAGTGTGGGTCGAGGGGGTTAGATCTGTGTGTACAGCTGATGATATCCTACCACCCTTCCTCTCTCCCATCCTCTCAACTGATAACTCACGAGATGTGGGTTTCAGTAGAGCTTCAGTAGTAGATAGGGGTAATGAGAGCAGTGTGGGGGTTAGATCTGTGTGGGTACAGCTGATGATATGTCCTACCACCTTTCCTCTCTCCCATCCTCTCAACTGATATCTCACGAGATGTGGGTTGCAGTAGAGCTCCAGTAGTAGATAGGGTATTGCGAGAATTGTGGTTGGTGGGGAGGGGGTAGATCCGAGGGTACAGCTGATGATACTTACTACTACCCTTCCACTTTCTCATCCCCTCAACTGATATCTCACGAGATGTGGGTTACAGTAGAGCTCCAGTAGTAGAGAGGGGTTTTGAGAAGGATGTGAGAGGGGGGGTAGATCCGAGGGTACAGCTGATGATACATCTTACCACCCTCTCCCTCTCCATCCCTCCCGCGACTGAACATACCGGGGATTTGGTGGAAATTCCTTCGTGAAATATTTTCACTTGGAATTCTCAATCCTCTCTGAAATTATTTGGATTAACTTTCAGTTGTACTTTTCACAACTTACCAGAGCATGATCTCGAAGTAAGAGGTGATATTGGAACACGTCATGCAATCGAATGGATGCATAAAATATATTGCTTAAAATGTATTAGGTTACATAGTTGGCGTTTTAATAACTTTATTAATAAAAGTATAGTCTTTCCAACTGTCCCTACAGTTAATGTTTTGAATCTAATATTACCCTTAACTAAAACAAAGTATAGATATTAATAAATACGTCATAAGCGCTGATAAGTACTTGAGGTGGTTGTAAGATCATTAAACCATTTTTGTCAACGATAATGTGCTTTATAAAGCTGCACTTTTCTGGTTTATTATCGTAAAAATATCCAATGTTAAACTATTAATATATTAGTAATAAATGGAAATGTATCCTACTAAACGTTGGCTGAACATCTAAATCGAATCTGTAATGTAAGTAAAATAAAGTAAATTATACTATACAAATATCAGAAATACCGATTAAAGCGGCTTTCTTTTTAAAATTCTGAACATTAAATAAATAACATAATTGTTCAAATAGGGTTTATAAAACTGGATTCAACACATTAGTACAGACCCTTAAAATGTTTCACTTTTATGAGTTTCCAACAAATGACTTTTAAAGTTTTAAAAACTTAAAAAGATAGAAAAATATTTTGTGCGTAATAATGAAGCATAATTCTTTTTAAATATATTTGTCACACACACACACACACACACACACACACACACACACACAACACACACCACACACAACAACACACACACACACACCACACAACAACACACACACACACACACAACACACACACCACACACACACACACACACACACACAACACACAACACACACACACACCACACACATACACACACACTCACAACAACACATACACACACAACACACACACCACACACACGGCTCGACAAGAATAGTATATGGGACAACTAAAAGTTGGTTTAGATTTTAGACAATATCTGGTTTAGATTTAATTTCACCATATCCCCTTTGGCCGTGCTAGGTTCCAGTTCAAAGAAATCAATACAGGTATGTACTCGTACAGGGTGGAGCGCGGTATATTTGCTGATTTGAAATGAAATAAAAAAATTATGAACCTTAGAAAAAATTATTTTTTATTGTAATTATATACGAACAGTAAGGGTATTTTTAAATTTAATTGTTTTTAAGTAATGTATCTGGCAAATGTCGACCTTCGGCAACCCACACACTGCTGCATTACGTTTTCTGAAGTTTTCTGTAACTCTAAACAAGCATGTCTGACTGGTATTCTGGCAATTCAGCCTCATATATTGTTCCTTAGGTCTTCCAAGGTGTTGGGACAGTTGATATACACCTTTCGACTTCAATGTAACCCCAAGGAAAAAATCGCATCGGGGCTAAGTCTGGTGAGCGGTGCCGACCAGTTCACATTACCCCTCAAAGAGATAAGCGTCCAAGGAAACATTTTTTGCCTAAACAATTCATGGTAACCCTCGCTGTGTGTGCAGTTTGGCACTATCCTGTTGGAACCATGTATCCTCTAATTGCTTTGCCTCAAGAGCGGCCGAAAAATTCCTGTATCATAGTTCATGTACCGTTCGGAGTTCACAGTTATGGCACGACGGTTATCATGGAAAAAAGTGAAGGGCCAATAATGCCTCTCGTGATATGGCGCACCACACAGTGACGCGGTCTGAGTGCAAGAGGTCTCTGGTGGACTTCTCTGGGGTTTGTTTCACATCCTGTAGAGCACTGTGTTGCTGTTGACTCACCAACTGAGGTGAAGATGTGCTCATCAGAAAAGAACCAATTGCTTCGCCGCGGTATAGTTGCAAGCATTTGTCTTCTCAAAGAAGTAGCGTGTCAAATTAGTCCCCGTGCTGACTAATTGATGGACCACGCAATTTTGTCGGGTGAAATCTCAGTTCATTCATGAAAGAATCCGGTGGAGAGAACGTCTTGAAATGCCAAAGCAAGTGATTGCTTCCGAGCGAGCCGCGTTTTGGTGGATTGCCGTACTGCTGCTCAACTCTATCGATGTTTTCGGTGTTGTAATCCTTCTTTGAGTCCCCTTCGTACAACATGACCACATTCCCTGCTGTTCTGAATGCAGTTACCCAATTTGCAATTGATTGGCCGACCAGGAAGCGTCCGCGTGGGGGAACTGCGATTTCGTAAACGAAAAAGCACGATGCACTGCAATGATCGAGGTGGGATTTGAAAAAATACGCTTCAACACAAAACGGCCCTATCTCACGTTGTCCACTGCATGATGGCAACTGGATAACGCGGTAGGTATACTAAATCTCCCGTCAGCCACTATAAGCCACGTCCACCCCCCCCCTCTCCCTCTCTTGTCCAAAGTGCGCCAACAGCCTGCAGTGCCAAAAAAGCAAATTACAGCGCTCCACTCTGTTAATGATATAGCCCACCCAACTTTATACTTCTAACTTTTTACAATATTTGTTTGGTATTACAATACTGTTATCTCTTCGCAATACTCATGAATACAGTTATGGCACCATTGGATAATGTTACATTAGATTAATAAAATTCAATTATGTGTAATGGATATTCCACTCAGTTTCATAATATTGTAAAGCAATCGTAAGGTAATGGAAAGAGTTTAATGTAACGAGAGTTTCTGTTGTTTCAAACTTTTATCATGGTTTGAATAAATTATAAATAACAGTAAATATCATTGCAACTGCAATGCGCTATAACTCGCAGTGATTGCAGATGAGTATCATTCTTTCCTTCTTCTGCAGGAGAAACTTCATTAACCTTTTGAATATTAATTAGTTCTCAAAACTGTTGGTTAAAATCCGGTGGAGTCCGGTCGGACGCTTCATTACTTATTGTTTGTACTATTATTATAATAATAATGAATTATATAAATAGTTCCCAAATGGTGTATTTGATGTCTTATTGTTTTCTGTTGAAACGACAAATGGGCACTGTGATGTAGTATAAAGACAAATATATTTTGAAATATTTGAAATCTATTGCAAAAATTATGAAATTATTATTTGGAGACTATCATGGAAATAATAAGATTTAAGTTGTTTAGACAATAAGAAATTGTTATTGAAATACATGAAAGAGCATTATTAGTAGTTAATTTTAGGTTAATTTAAGAGAGAAACATTTATGGTTACCACTATTTAAATTCAAAATACTACGATTTTCCGGAGTCGATTACGTAAAGGTTCAGCTTCGTTACATTCTCTTTTTGAAAAGACCAAGCTCTGTCTTCAACCAACTCCTTGTTGAACAGTTACAGTCAGTAACAAAACATGTAACAGTTCAAAGTCACAAATACATTCCATTATGTACGTTGATGTTAGAGTTATCCACGGCTTAACACTGCAATTTCGTTGCATTTTGACGTATATGAGCACTTCTGGTTCGAGTGGATTGTATTTCCGACGCCACCATTGAATGATTTTGCACTTGTTCTCGCGATGAGAAAATTTGCAGAAGTGTATTTTTAAGACCATTCGTCATTATTTTGTCTTAATATTTTTGTACCATAGTTGGTTTTGCCTTGATTTCTCAATCAAGGAAATTTATATACATAAACCTGTTTATAAATTTACTACTATTACAAAGACAGATAAGTTTAATAAATGTTTTTAAAATTTATAGTAATTTTTAGTAAGTAGGCCTAACTTTATAATTGATATTTGCATTACAGTACTGAGACAAACACCTAGCAATACTTATATTTCCTAAAATGTACTGCCTAAAAAGCATATTTTTACTAAGAATTTAATTCTTTACGCGTCTCGTCTACTCTATTCTACTTTACTAATTCAATTTTTTTCTCTGTTACTCAAGTGTGGACTGCCAGAAAAGTTGATAAATGATGTGTTGTTATCAAACTTTACTCTATGCTCACAATATTATATATTAAAGAAATTGAATAGTGGTTATGTATTGAAAAATCATTGATTATTCGGTATTATTGTTCGTAAATCGACTGTTTACACATAATGTTAATAACAGTTGGACATGCGTGCTCAATACCAAATCTTTTCTGTTATATATAAAATCTTTTTCTAATTAACTGATATTTTTCCTAAAAATGTTACATATTTAGTGTTATTTTTGTGTTCTGGTGCGAAGATAAATCAGTAAATAGAGATAATGACTAGTAAGGAACATGTAATTATTAGAATAGAAAAATTCATAATACGCAGAAACAGGATCGTCGTAGGAAAAAAGGAAGCCTTGCATTACATAATCGATGCAAACAATTCCTGCGTGTATATAAGATGATACCTACGTCTGTCCAGACACCGCTGCTAAACAAGCAGGGAAATGCTAACACATAGTTTTCAACCATTATGCAGAAGAAACCACTAGACACAGGACAGTAAACACCGGAAATATCATTTCAAGGAATTCAAGGACAGGCAGCATATGATATAAAAAAATAATGGTTCCTCACGATTACCATCGAAGATATTTGGCAGATCTGTGGTCTGGCAAGGCTGGCAGGGGTTACTTGACCCCAACACCTAGAAATCGTCTGGTCGACTTCCAACGGAGAATCTGTAAGAATTCGGGAGTGAGGTGAGTGTTTGAAATGTGGGATAAAATTACTTCAGACGGAATGAGTGTCATGTGTTAGTGTAGAGTGAAAATAAGTTGACATGTAGTAGATAGATGCTAGGAAAGTTATCTTTTAGGTAATATCAGGGTTTCATTAGTTATCTTAATATATTTTCATTTAAATTTTATGTATAAAGTGATAAAAAATGATGTATAATTAAACTAATACATTTGCCAATTGAAAACATATTTATTAATTACGTATATTTTATGTAAATGTTCCTTGTTTGGAAAAAATGTAACTTCATTCATTTTAACTCATGTTAAAAATCTATGTCAATCGTTATATAGTTTTAAAAGAAAGGATGTCACATACGCTTAATTCAAGAATATGAAATAAATTGAAACAAAATAATGTGGCTGTGTTATTTTTAAACTTCGCAATTTGTTATTAAAATCAATGAGAAATATCTACTTGTAATATAGAGATACAATATCAAATATGCCTTCTTAAAATTAAAAATTTTATGCGCAAGATGTTGTTGTTATTTAAAATGAACTAAAAATAATTGGAATTTGCTACAAATAAAAATATGAACTGGTTCATTTGAGTGTGATGTACTGCCGATCGAACCTACGAATTAAATCCTCTCACAATAGCCCTAGCTTCTAATATATTTTAATTATCAGCCAAACCTTACTTGATGAACCCCCAATCAGTCTTTGCATGGTAGAATCCAACCAAAACTTCACAGTTAGTTATAAAAGATGTAACTAACCCGACTTTGTTTTATTCATACAGACACAGTATGGAACTAACAGATTGAAACAAACAATGTAGTACGTACAGTTAGTTACGACCTTTTAGAGTACAAAAATGTATTTGAAATTTTAATGATACATTTACAAATCCTAGTACTATAATTCGCTGCCTTGACAAAAAATAAAAAAAAACTTGTAAATTAAATTATATCTTTATACAAAATACGAACAATGAAATTTTATTTTTTAATCAAGAAATACAACATGAGCCTACACATAAATCCATAAAAGACAGATAATGTCTCAGAACACTGTATTTGCAATGCAATAATTTAAAGTGATTGTGAGTAAATGAGAGAGCATGATAAAAGCTGAAGTTTTTGGAAAGGTTATTAAATATTGCTGCGGGACAAATTGAATATATATATACTATACGAGATCTAAGTAGCGAATTTTAATGGGTATTATAAAAGAACTCTGGACAAGTGTATGCGCAACGAAGCTTTTAACGTTTATCGTGATGATTCAAAAGTAGTCTTTAATGAGTTTTTAAAATAAAACATAAAATTTGCCATAATTTATAATAATGTATTCTTAATAGTTTCTTTAAATTATGGTCGTATAATTCTTGTCTATAACAGGTCATTAGCACTAATTAAAAGAGAAGTACACTGAAAGGATATCTAAAATTCAGACAGCTCTTTAATCAGGATTATATCTCTTTTCTTCCTGCCCCGGGAACCTCTCACATTTACGCCGAGGATGATGGTAATAACAAGGTGGGGGGGGGGGGGGGTTGAAGGGTTTCCATAGCCTTGGTTACAATTACAATACAATAATACATTTTACTTCTGTGTCCTTATAGTTACAAAGGCAAGATTATAAGTTACTTTAAATCTGGTGTTTGGTAATTCTTTTTATTGTAAAATCAGCTTGAAGTACTTTAGTAAATATTCGTATATTTATATGGAAACCTAAGCACCTTAGGTTAGCAATAACTAAATTATTAATCAATCCTTGGGCATTGAGCACATTTTACACATTTTTCAGAACTTGCAGTGAGGAATATTTGTAGAAAGACTGTACCTTTGCAGATTATATACACACATACGTGTATGGGGTTAAATCGTTCCACCCCAGAATGGATGCTACTACAAGGTACAAACTAACAACTAATTTTTATTTTATGCAGTTTGCTACGATATCGCTAACTTGAGTTGATCGCACGTTAATCATTATTCAAGGGATGTCATTAAACTGCAAAATTCTGTTGCTACTGCGTTAACTAGAATATATTAGTATTTTATTGAATATAAACTGTTTGTACAAATATGGATTCTGTAACTGTTATATAGTTTTATGGTGTAAGTAAAAAGTGAAATGCTTACAACAAACTTGCGATCATTATATATATTTTTAATTTTAACATCCTGCATTAGCTCACTGCTAGTGTATTCCTTATCAACTTCCCAATAACAGTTCAGTTTGTTTTAAAATTTTAATTAGAAATGTAAAATTATTAATTATAAAATGGAACATTAAATAAATCAAGAAGCGTTAGGATTGTTTATGTTCAAAATTTATGAAATTTTAAAATTTGTTGAAAAGAAATATTTTTTATTTATTTATCAACGTGATAGAGACCAGAACTAATTTTATTAGACATGATTGTACAAGACAAAGTTGTGTGTACTGTATATCACTAGCCGAGAGCTTTATGCAAAAGGAAAGATAATACATTTTCAAACAGACATTTTAAAAGTATGGTTTGGGTTTAATAAATAGATGATAGGTTAAAATAATGTCTTGAAAATTGAGTAAAACATTAGCCTAAAATAGATATAGCACTGAAAGGGTGAAACATATAAAATATTACTGTTAAAGCAAGTTTTAAAATAACAAATAATTTAACCAAATTGTAGCAGACATAAGGAACTCAAAACCTATATAAACCTTTTGTCAAAAATATTGACGTGAAGATGTAAAATCTTTGTATTTTATTACTATTACAAACCAGGTAATAGTTTTAACCAATAATATGTCTAATGAAGAAATGGAATTAAAAAAATAATCATGATTACAAATTAATCTTCTGTAATAAAAATACGAAATAAACATTAAAATTAACAGCAGAGACATGGTTAAGAAGTTGTATTATTAAATTTGAAAGATATAATAATATAGACAACTTCCTTTACACAGAGCATTGTTTTGTTACTTTTTTTGTTGAGGTACTTACAATATGTCTACATGGAATGAAACAGGAAGACGTATCTACTTGTATCTTTTACTTCATGTAAAGTTTTTATGCTCAGCAACATGAAAGTAAAAATAAATAAACATTCATGCATAGCATTACTTGCAAATATGAAAAATTCTTTTACGTATATACAAAGTATTTCATAGCTGAAAATTGTGTTAAAATTTACTTAAATGAAAATGTAATATTTGACTACTTTCATTGTTTGACTAGAAAATAATTAAATTAGAACAACAGCTCGGATTTCTATATGTCTATCCTTATGTATTTTCTTATGTTTTTGTGTGGTTTAGAAATGATTATGAACATAATTTACCTTAGTATGTAATATATTAATTTTATTAGTGATGTTAGTGTCATAAATTGAATTTACTTGCCCCCTTTTTGAAATTGAAACCTGAAAAACCTAATTTAATAAGCGGAACAAGTGTTCCAATAGAGTTCAGTATTCTCCAAATATCCTAAATTTAATTTACTTGTCTTCTGATTGAAACTGAATTCAGCGAAACATAATATAATAAACGGAACAAGTATTCTAATAAAGCTCGGTATTCTGCAACTGTCCTAAATTAAATTTACTTGAAACTGAAAAAAGAAAAACCTAATTTGATAAACACGGATTGCAACTTTCCTTCTATTAATAATTTTCATTGGTGTTCTCATGTAATTTAAATTGCGATTTACCAAAAGGGAAGTTCCGTATGGTTAAGTTTATTTTGTTTTGGTAAGTAGTATAGTCGATGATGAAGGATTCATATGCCACACATTTATGTCAAACGTCTTAGTTGTCATTCTTATAAATAATAGCATATCCGTTAGCCTCTAGAGGATAGTTTGTCCAAATTGTAGAAATTTACAAATGTACAAGAATGTACAAATGTACAGAAATCTACAAGTGTCCAAGTGGTTTGAGGCACCCAGAGGCCGATTGCTCCTAAAATGAGATATTTTATTAGATTAAATGTCATGCAGGGTGAAGCTTCAGTTTCCCTGAGAATCTGGAAAAGAATATTTCCTAAAAGTCCGGAATCAGTGTCCGGAAGTAAATTAATGTGAAAGCTTTTAGAGACCAAAGTTTACTTATATTAAAGGTTCAAATAATCGAATATATATATATATATATATAATATATATGAGAATATATGTGTCATTGTTTCCAAAGTCCAGGAGAGTTTATATATTCTAATATTTTATCATATATGGTCGTTAGCCCAGAAGCCAGGGTTTCTTTGCCCCACGAAGTTCACATAGGCCGGAATGATCTAGCCGGATGCTCCTCTACTCTACAATATTCAGAATAATGCTCCCGAGTGCTTTCATACGGTGAACATTCATGGAGACCTAGAATTCTCATGAAATGGAGTCCGTCGTCCGGTAGTTTCAAAGGAGCCAAATGCTCCTATATACTTCAAATTCATATTGACTGCAAGTATAAAGGGAAATGAAACTTCGGGGATCAAAAATAACTAGATTCCGAGAATTCTATAGTCCGTTAATCATAAGAAGATAGGATTTGCAGTTGCAGACATGAAGCTAGAAGACAACAGTTCTTACAGGTAACCAGATAATAATATATTACCCAGTTTTCTCAGAGTAAGAACTTGGTGGCTCTCAGATATCTGTTAAATACAGAAACAACTGTTGCAATAGGCTCGATATGTCAAAAAAAATTGGTGGACATGAACTAAGTGATGTTTGTAAACATTATTTATTGTAAGCTATAAGCGTCTAAGTATTAGGTAGCTTTAGACATGGCGTACACTCTGGCCATAGAAGCTTTTGGTGGTCAGGTGGAGGTTAAAAACAGCTATTATGTGATCTATGACAGAAGTCAATCTCAACATAGTTCAGGTGAGCTAAAAGATCTTTATAACGAATTGGATTGTAGATATTAATATTCCAGAATATTATGAATAAAATTATCAATCAGACTTCCAAGACGATATAAAATATTTTTTTATCAGTAAACTCTGAGTGAATATTCAGTAAAAACACGTTGAGTTGTGTTTCAACAGTTTTTTTATAAACTGTTAAAACACGGTCGGTTTTTGTGTGGTTTAGAAATGATTATGAACATAATTTACCTTAGTATTTGCAAAGCAAACGGTGGTAACATATGAATGATTATTGGTCTGGTGTAGATATACGAGACAATAAGACGTAAGCATTGATGGCTGTTTCTTAACGATATAACAAGGTTTTACATCATTATGTAAAATCGTACTTGAACAGAAAGATCAATCGTGTAAAACTGGGCCATCGGTACAGAAATAGCTGTACAATGTTGGCAATGAAGTTATTGTTAGTCTTGTGTAGATTCATAAAATAACGGGAAATTGGGAAGTGACAACCATATCTGATGGATATAGCGAGGTTTTACGTTATTATGTGATATTGGGCCCGAGTAGAATGATCGATCGTGCAAAACTGGGCCACCAGTACAAACAAAGAGACACAACAATAGTGTGTTTTGGTCATATGTAAAAACAGTGTTACGTGGTGACTGATGACTATATTTAAAGAATATAAAATATTATATGTAGTTTTTTGATATTAGACTCGATTAGAAAGATCAATCCTCGAACACTGAGGCATCAGTACAAACACAGAGACATGGCGGTAAAAATGGGTTGGCTTTTTGTCTTGTTAAGACACAACTAGACTTGGTTATTCATGATCGTATCTGATGGATATCTTAAGGGTCACTTAAGTGGGTCACCAGTACAAACACAGCGACATGACGGTAACAATAGAGTAATTGTTTGTCGTTTGTAGAGGCAACTAGGTTATTGATGATCGTATCTGATGAATATATCAAGGTTTCACGTCATAATGATATATCGCACTCGGATAGATAGATCGGTTGTGTAAAACTGGGCCATCAATACAAACAAAGAGAGATGACGTAGAGAATAGGGTTATTGTTTGCCTTGTTAGAGACAGTTAGACTTAAGGAGTAATGATCGTATCTGATGGATATACCAAGGTTTTACGTCGTCATGCGATAACGGACCTGAATAGAATAATTAATCACATAAAACTGCGTCACCAGTACAGACAGAAATGACGTTAACAATAGGGTGATTGTTTTTGTAGATAATGTGATTACACAACGAGACGTGGAGATTGATGATCGTATCTGATGGATATATCAAGGTTTTATCGTCATCATGTTATATCGCACCTTAGTAGACAGATCGATCGTGTAAATAAAACTGGGCCATCAGCACAATCAAAGAGACATTGTGTTAACAATAGGGGGATTGTTGGTAATGTGATGATACAGCGAGACGTGGGAATTGATTATCGTATCTGATGGATATAGCGAGGTTTTGCGTCATCAATGTGTTATCGGACCCGAGTGGAACAATCGATCTTGTAAAACCGGGCTATCGATCCAAACATAACTCAGAATGTTATAAATAACGTTTCTACAGTCTCTATGATAACGAAGAAAACAATTAAATGTTTCTTTATGGGAATTCTTAATGGATTTATATTGCTAATTCAGGATATTATAACAATACCTAATATCCTTAAACGATGTAACTGTACGTTGTCCCAGTGTCTGCAAGGATTTGTGATACTATAATGTTTTAACCTGGCTAAAACAATTTATAATATCATTATAATATTTGTGTTTGAATAATAAGGTGCTGAGCGAAAGTCTTTATACCAGTTTTCTTTTAAAAGGACTGGACAACAATTCAACCTAACCATAATGAATACTATGAGAATGAGTTTATCTCCATTATAATGTAATTTATTTCTGCTGTATAAGCACAGTTAGAAAATTTTACCGCAGAGAATAACGTTTTCACTGTATGATATTAAATACTGGATGAATTATCGTAAAAAAGACTTTATAAAATTAAATATTTTTGTAAAAAAACAAAGCTTTGAAAAACAAGCTTTTAATACATTTTTCATTTAAAATGTAATAAACATTTTATGAAATTTATAAATCAGTATAATGTTTTAGAAATAGCTGAAAATAGTCTACACAGTAATGGCTGTTTAGAAAAATATTGGGTTTTAATTTCTGAATGATACAGTCCACTTTCCTCGTAGAAATGATAAATTTCATGTTTCTTATACAAATGAAAAACCTTTGTATCACATTTGATCACTATTGCTACTTTAAAAGTAAATGGATATATTAGTTTAATGTGTTCCACCTAAACCATACACACGCTATTTCAAATTTTCTAAATTACGGGCGTCCCTGATGAATTTGTGTGGTTTTCTTGTTGGCATATAATCAGAGTACATAAATGCTATCTACTTTAACTAAATAAACAAAAGCGAACGAATTGTGTTTCAGCGATAATAGAGATATTTTTCAATTAGATTAGAATGTTTGAGGCTATTGTCAACAGAATTGGAGTTTATGTTGTTTTGGCAATCTGGCTTTGAGTCAAATAAAGACAGTACTATCAAAGGCTTTCAGGAATAACATACTATAGCCTATGTTTTCATTATTTTCACGGTTAAGTTTCTAGAAACCTTTCCAAGAAAATTCAACGATCTTTGGTGGCTGTCTTGTCTGAATTACTTTTCTAACTTTTTGGCTGAGTGAGATTTTGTTCTTTTCGAAACCTAGCAACTGTCTTCGCTCCTCTCTCTTCGGCATTAAAACAGTTTGCCTTATTACAATTATAAAATTGAATGAGATGTAGATAACTTTGTGCATTGTACAAGAAACGCGAATTAGACCTGCAGGCTGCAAGAGCAGTAAAACGATACAGACCCTTACTATATTACAAACTTCTTGCGCATAAACATCCCGAGGGAGAGAAGGGAGCGAATCTTGTTACGCGCATACAAAAATCTTACCCATCTCGTTGTGTGCTCTCATTGTGTAACACGTCATCATCATCATCATCATCATCATCATCATCATCATCCATCATCATCTGACGTTTCCGTTATCACGGGTCGTCGTACACAGCCTCCTCCACTTTTGTCTGTCATTCCAGGTCTCCTCTTCCTCCACCTGCATTTTCTGTAGTCTCCTTCTCTCTATGTCTTTCCACACTTGGTCCTCCCATCTTCCTCTCGGTCTTCCTCTTAGTCTTCTTCCTCTTTCCTCCCTCTCCAGTGCTATTCTAGGCATTATATTATCTCCCATCCTCTTCACATGCCCCATCACTGTATTCTTCTTCTTTCCATTGTCTCTTGCAGTGAAAACTACCTTCAATCTTTCTCTGGTTATTTCGTTCCTTATTCTATCTCTTCTTGTAGTCTTTCTCTCTATCCCTCTTAAAAATATCATTTCTGCAGCTTGCCATCTGCTTAAATCATTTTTAGTCCCACGTCCACGTCACGTCTCTGCTCCATATAATAAAATTGGTGGAAATAAGATTTATACATCAATACTTTTGATTTCTTTCCCAATGTTCCAACTCCACACAATCTTCTTCACCATATGAAAAACTTTCCACTCTTCCATATTTCTGTTTCCTAACCTCTTCTCTCATTGTGCCCATATCTGTTATGATACTTCCTAAATAACAGAAATTCTTCACCTTTTTCAAGTCTTTTTGCTTCAACTAACACGTCTTTGTTATTTCCTTCTCTTCTCTTCTACTTTCATTACTTTACATTTTTTGGTATGTTCATCTCTAAACCATATTTCTTCGCCACTTTTTGCCCATTTGTTCAACTCTCGTTCTAGTTCTAAACTCTTCTTCCCTATTTTCTCATATCATTATGTCATCCGCATATACTATCGTCTTAAGTTCTTCTGCTCCTCTGTTTCCTTGTACTTCTAGAATAATTTCATCCATTATAATATTGAAAAGGAAAGGTGACAATATGCTTCCCTGCCTTACTCCTCTCTCTCTGTTTTTTAAAAGTTTCCGTACATGAGAAGAGAGAGTTTGAAGAGGATCTGGAAAGACATGTAAAAGAAGAGAGAAAACAATAATTGGGGATTTTAACGCACAATTGGGTAAGTTTTTAGGCAAGGATATGAAGAGGTAATGGGATATTATGGAGTAGGAGCAAGGAATTTAGAAGGAGAAAATTTACTGGATTTTTGTTTAAGGAATGATATAGTGATAGGGAACACCTGGAACAAGAAAAGGAGAGAGCCACAAATACACAATATACAGTTGGAATGGTGAACAGCCAAGTTTTAATAGATTATATATTAGTGAGTAAATGCCTGCAGCCATACACGGCAGATGTAAAAGTTATACCCAGTGAAAGTATGGGAGGAGATCACAGGCTGGTGGTGGCTGATTTTCAAAGAATGAGGTTTGGAAAGGATTTCATGCAAAAGATTAACAAGAATCAAGACATGAAAAGTTAAAAGATACGAAAGTTAGAGAGGAGTTTTGTAAATAACATTAGAGGAACAATACCCAAGGGGGAGGTCAAAAACAGGAGAGGAGGAATGGACAAATTTCAAGAATTCTATAGTCAAAGCTGCAGAAGAAACGTGTGGACGAACTTCAGGTAAAAGAAGGGATAAAGAGACCCCTTGGTGGAATGAAAGAATTGCTTAAAAACAAAACAATTTTGTTTTTAACTTTTTAGTTAAAAACAAAAATAGAGAGCTTGGCGAGAATGGTTTAAGGGTAGGTCAAACGAAAAGAGGGACAAATGGAAGAGACTTGCAAGGGCATCAGCAAAGATGATGAAGGAGGCAAAGGAGAGGACATGGAAGGATTTTGAAGAAAAAACTTAAATCAAACTTCCAAGGAAATAAGAAGATTTTTTATGCGGTGATAAGGAACAAGACAAGGTAGTGGATGTTTCAGGGAAAATCAAATGGGAGGAGAAAGAGGTTTTTGAAGACATGGAAAATACTGGAAAGAGTATTTTAAGGAACTACTGGAAGGAACAGAAAATTAAGAGGAAAGAAGATATATGACAGAGGAGACAGAAGATGAAGAGGATTTTAGTATGTGCGAATTGGAGAAAGCGGTTAAAGAGATGAAAGAGAGGAAAATCTGCGGGAAATAGACGAGCTGACGGCTGATATGATAAAGGCGGCGGGACCATTAGGAATGCAATGGTTGTACAGAGTGATGAGAGTGATTTGGAAGGAAAAGAAGGATACCAGAAGACTGGGAATAATAGTGCCGATTTTTAAGAAAGGCAATAAGCAAAAATGCGAGAATTATAGGGGAATAACTTTGTTGTGGCATACACAAAACATTTATGAAAAAAATACTGTTGCAGAAAATTAGACCAGTACTGGAAGAAACAGGAAGAGAGGAGCAATGTGGTTTTAGGAAAGGTAGGTCAACGGTGGATGCTATTTTTTGTGATGAGACAAGTGTTAGAAAAGAGGTGGGAATACGGAAAAGATACAATGGTAGCTTTTATAGACCTACAGAAGGCATAATGATAAGGTACTGAGAGAAAGGATATGGGAGAGTATGAGAAAGAGAGGATTGCGTGAGGGAATAGTAGTAAGAATAAAAAACCTGTACGGCATATGTAAAAACAGGGTGAGAATTGAAGAAAAATATACGGAAACTCATTGTGTAACACAGTATCATCTATTTGCTCCTACACAACTATTTCCCTTCATTTTGTCACTACTTAGTCCACATATTTTGAATATAACTCTTATTCACTTTTTGAGATTAATTACTTTTGATTATACAAACGCTATAGTCTCTAATGAGTATTTATTAAGTAAACGAATTTAAATAACATTAAAAATGAAACATAATTTTAATCAAAAATGCTCTTATACTTTGTAATTGACTGAAATAAGAGTTAAAATTACTTGAATTAATTAGTATTAAAATAATCTTCTTAATATTCTAGGATAAAATATAAAGAAAATGTGGTTTTGTATGTTTTATTAAACGGATATATTAACATACAAAGGTTGATTATTGAACTTATAGAAAAATATAGATTAATTTAAACTAGTTTTTAACATTAAATATTAGGTATTTTAGATACATTTAAAGTTAGACTAAAATAAATATATTTGAAGCAATGAAGTAAATGGTTTGTATAATTTTAGTTTAAACTTTCTCATCTGACTCTTCATCTCTATCCATTACACATTACATTTTGTAATAAACTGATGTCGAACCTATGCAAAGACTTTATTTTGAGTTTCTTCGTCACAAACTTTTTTATATCTTCAGACTGACACTGCTCTAGATTCCAGGAGCCTAGTCTGTGACAGCCTCTGACTTCAGACGCTGCCCTAGAGGAAGGTGACCTGGAACTAAATTCTCCATTCACATTGAATTAACCCTTCCCACTATATTTATGTTATATATATTACTACTAAGTTCTTAAATTCATTTTGGAGTTATTGTTTAGGATTGAGAATTTAATTTTCTAATTGCCACATACAAATCATACATATCATTAATCCTAGCGCTAATAGATGTTCTATTATTTTATCACTAATAATATTGTTATTTGAAACGAACAAATTCATTGTTAAAGTAAAATTAAGTCAAAAACAAAAACTCTAACACGTATTGACGTAACCAGTGTGTATCATATTGTAAATCATTAATATGGCGGTTTCAAGATTCATTCAACAATGTCACACTCACACATACATTTTCCCACTCACACATAATTCTTTCGCCGATATTCCCAACTATAAAAGTCAAGATGGATTATGTACTGGGACTTCTTGTTTAACAAGTTTCTATAGACTCCTTACCAAAAATCATGAGGTATAAGCGTGTAAAAAGACTAAACGTCAAAGTTAACTATAAACATAATTAATTTTATCGCTGGGAGTAAATTATCTATATTTCCTTATTTTTGAGATGAGATGCTTAGTGTTCTTGATATGCTACTAACTTTTGTACCATTAGCTGTAAAATTTCGTAACCTACCTTCTAATTCCTAAACGAAAAAAGCTAGGTAAAATATACAACCTGATAAAAATTATAATATAAAACAAAACTTCAATATTGACTCTATACACAGAAAAATGTAATTAAGTGTAGACTTTCAAAATTATAGAATTATCAAATTTGTTTTAAATTTTGAATTTCTAGTCAGTGTTTCACTTACTTAGAAGGTTGGTTACGAAATTTTGCAGCTGGGGAAAAATGTATGTATGAGTGTGACATTGTTGAATGAATCTTGAAACCGCCATATTAATGATTTACAATATGATACACACTGGTTACGTCAATACATGTCAGATTTTTTGTTTTTGACTTAATTTTACTTTAACAATGAATTTTTTCGTTTCAAATACCAATATTATTAGTGATAAAATAATAGAAAATCTATTAGCGCTAGGATTAATGATGTGTATGATTTGTATGTGGCAATTAGAAAATTAAATACTCAATCCTAAACAATAACTCCTAAATGAATTTAAGAATTTAGTAGTAATATATATAACATAAAATATAGTGGGAAGGGTTAATTCAATGTGAATGGAGAATTTAGTTCCAGGTCACCTTCCTCTAGGGCAGCGTCTGAAGTCAGAGGCTGTCGCAGACTAGACTCCTGGAATCTAGAAACGGTTTTCGTCTGAAGATATAAAAAAGATTGTGACGAAGAAACTCAAAATAAACTTTTGCATAGGTTCCACATCAGTTTATTACAAAATGTAATGTGTAATGGATAGAGATGAAGAGTCAGACGAGAAAGTTTAAACTAAAATTATACAAACCATTTACATCATTGCTTCAAATATATTTATTTTAGTCTAACTTTAAATGTATCTAAAATACCTAATATTTAATGTTTAAAAATAGTTTAAATTAATCTATATTTTTTCTATAAGATCAATAATCAACCTTTGTATGTTAATATATCCGTTTAATAAGACATAAATAATCACATTTTCTTTATATTTTATCCTAGAATATTAAGATGATTATTTTAATACTAATTAATCCAAGTAATTTTAACTCTTATTTCAGTCAATTACGAAGTATAAGAGCATATTTGATTAATATTATGTATCATTTTTAATGTTATTTAAATTGGTTTACTTAATAAATACTCATTATAAACTATAGCTTTTGTATAATCAAAGAGTGAATAAGAGTAATATTCAAAATATGTGGGACTAGGTAGTGACAAAATGAAGGGAAATAGTTGTGTAGGAGCCAAATAGATGATACTGTGTTACACAATGACAGCACATAACGAGATGGGTAAGCTTTTT
Organism: Homalodisca vitripennis; assembly: GCF_021130785.1. NCBI lineage: Eukaryota > Metazoa > Arthropoda > Insecta > Hemiptera > Cicadellidae > Homalodisca > Homalodisca vitripennis. Next base: position 13,505,243 of record NC_060208.1, read on the forward strand.
GTAATGCGCATAACAAGATTCGCTCCCTTCTCTCCCTCGGGAATGTTTATGCGCAAGAAGTTTGTATTATAGTAAGGGTCTGTATCGTTTTACTGCTCTTGCAGCCTGCAGGTCTAATTCGCGTTTCTTGTACAATGCACAAAGTTATCTACATAAAAATAACTATATATCATAATCAAATTCCATTTTATAATTGTAATAAGGCAAACTGTTTTCATGCCGAAGAGAGAGGAACGAAGCCAATTGCTAGGTTTCGAAAAGAGCAAAATCTCACTCAGCCAATAAGTTAGAAACAGTAATTCAGACAAGACAGCCACCAAAGATCATTGACTTTTCTTGGAAAGGTTTCTAGAAACTTAACCGTGAAAATAATGAAAACATAGGCTATAGTATGTTATTCCTGAAAGCCTTTGATAGTACTGTCTTTATTTAACTCAAAGCCAGATTGCCAAAACAACATAATCTCCAATTCTTTTGACAATAGTCTCAAACATTCTAATCTAATTGAAAAATATCTATTGTCGCTGAAACACAATTTGTTCGCTTTTGGTTATTTAGTTAAAGTAGATAGCATTTATGTACTCTGATTATATGCCAACAAGAAAACCCACACAAATTCATCAGGGACGCTCGTAATTTAGAAAATTGGAAATAGCGTTTTTATGGTTTAGGTGGAACACAATTAAACTAACATATCCATTTACTTTTAAAGTAGCAATAGTGATAAAATGAGATACAAAGGTTTTTCATTTGAATAAGAAACATGAAATTTATCATTTCTACGAGGAAAGTGGACTGTATCATTCAGAAATTAAAACCCAATATTTTTTATTGGGTTTTAATTTAATATATTAAATTTATATATAATAAATTAAAATATTGGCTATTTTCTTATAATGACGTGTCTTTTCTAAATGCTACTCTTGTATAATTAATTACATCTATGTATATTCTAAATATACTATCTGCTCACTCAAGTTGTTTTTATATTTACTTTGGAATGAGTCTTATAATGTACGGTTCAAGCATGTAGGCCTATATTAGTTATTAAAGTAAGAAATTTGTAATTTCTCTTTTCAAATAATGTAATATTATAATCTGTAGTTCCTCAATTTAGCACAGGCGCCACGGAGCGCGGGTTTTTAATTTGTTGCTGGACTCATAAATTAATTGTTTATATTGGAATTTTCTAAATTAATTATCGTTGGCCACAATTACCGGATACTGTAGTCAACTTACATTCCTATGATTAAATTGTTTTTGTATGTATACTTTTAAAGAAATAAATTCCATTATTTCATAATGATCTAAAATTATATAATTTTGTACATAGTGGTTTCAATGTTCTTTGGCATTTTGCCTACAAATTTAGTAACTTAATAAAACTTTAAAATGACTTCCGTTCTCTTGGATGTCGACTCACATATCACGGCGTCAGAATCTTGTGTCGACATTGCACTTGTAGTCACAAAGAGGGAGAAAGAATAAAGGTAGTCATCAAAAAAAATAGTTCTAGTATTTAAGAACTTATCTAAAAAAAAATCACAAACTGATTAGTTATTTATCGGGACAAATTACATTAAAGTCAACGTGTCTTGTCAGAGGACATCTCCACAACTTATACCTACCAGTATTAATCTGTCAAATAAAACATCACCATAGGTAATCACTTAATTTAGTATTTACTAATTTAATTTGTAATATATACAAAATATATGTCTTACATGAATGGGCTAATTCATAATAAGAAAAATGTAAATTTTACTTTCATACACGGCGCGCGAGGTGGTAACAGGATACTGGTTAAAACCGCTACAAAGTTAAAGAGAGTTAGTACGCGTGCCAATTAGGTTATTATTATCCGCAACAAAATTAATTTCAAGATAATTGAAGAAAATTCCACTAACCAGTAACGAATAACAGGGTTTGGAAAATGTATATATTGTATATAATGCATCTAAATAACGGTACAGTTTATTTATTAATTTTTCCAAAGCTTAGCTATAGGGTACATGTCAATCCTAGCACTTATTGATTTACATTTTTGTAACATATAAGGAAAACAGATTTTCAAAATCCTATTATTCTATGAAACCAGCATTGTTAATAACAAGGTTTAAACAAAGAAACTCATTATTATAAAGGAAAGTGTTAATTTTATTATACATTGTGGCTCAGAGAAACGGGAAATTTTTAAATAATCATAATAAACCAATGAATTGTATAAACAGCTTTTTAATACTTAAAATGAGTTAGGCAAGAGTGGAAATTACATGAGAAATGTTGGAAATAACAAAACATATAAAGTCACTTTTTAAAAATTACATCAGTTAAGTGCTGTCCATTGTGCCTAACACATTCATTCAAACGATTTCGAAAGCTTATCATTGTACGACGAAATGTGTTCTCTGGGATGTTGACGACGTGTTCTTCAATCTAAGTCTTGAGCTCAAGAAAATTGCTTGGCCTAGTCTGGTATACAACGCTCTTTAGATGTCCCCATAGAAAGAAGTCGCATACTGAGAGGTCTGGAGACAGTGGAGGCCAAGTGGCGTTAGCGTTCCTTGAAATTATGCGCTCCCCAAACAAACGCCTCAGTGCTACCATTGACAGATTGGCAGTGTGTGAGGTGGCTCCATCCTGTTGAGACCAGGTTTGTTGAATGTCAATATCTGGAAAAGCATGAAGCCGTGGAGCAAAAAATGTCTTCAGAATATGAATGTAACCTTCAGATGTGACAGTTACAGTGGAACCATTACAATCCTCAAAGAAGTAAGGTCCAATTATCCCTCGATAAGACACTGCACACCATACAGTAACTTTAAGGCTGTGTAACGGTCGTTGAATAAGTTCACCGGGATTCCTGCGAGTTCAGTAACGCATGTTCTGCTTATTGACATGCCCATTTAAATGAAAGTGGGCCTCATCAGACATCCAATGATTTTCATGGAAATTTGCGTCCTCATTGATTTTAGTCAGTAGCTGTTCACAAAATTGTAAACGTAATTCACCGTCATTTGGTTTTAGAGCTTAAACAATCTGAAGCTTGTAAGGGTGAAACTGCAGGCCGTGCAATATTCTTTGCACACTCCGATACTCAAGTCGCAATGATGAAGCGATTTTTCGTGCAGAACGACGCGGACTCCTTTCCACTGTGACTCGCACTGCATCAACATTTTCTGGGGTTCGAACAGTCACTATACGCCCAGGAGGTTTTTTCTTTAAGGCCGAACCACTCTCTTAAAAATTCCGAACCCATGATGATATGGCATGTGAAAAAGGAACTCAACCGCGGGGAGGAATATCATAATGGTGTTGGAACACTCGTTGTGCAGCTGCTACACTATCGCCATTTTTGTAATCGCTCTCACGGCAACGGCACGCTCCGCACCACTCCACTGCTCCATCTCCAATAAATGACCGTTACTACTTGGCAACATGACTTCCTTCCCTAAATCCTACGAGACTTGCAGGTGTACCAACAACAATTTCAAAATTTCCCGTTTCTCTGCGCCACCCTGTATTATGGTTTGATTAGTTATGTTATATTTTCATTTTTAAAGAATTTTCGTGTTTAAATATTTCAACATATTTTTTATCATTAGAATTTATTACATTCCAAACCGAGTTTGTATAAGGAAATGAAATGCTTTCCATTAATTAATTCACTTAGTAACCCTATCCGGAAGCGTAAGGACAGTCAACTTGTTGCTATGTAGAGCCGGCTCAGCCTGAAGAAATACGATGATACCATGTCTGCATGAATAATTTAACAGGCAGTATACCCATGTGATGGCGCAGCGAGGGTAAACTTAGACAGTTTAATGTTCCGGAAACATTTCACACTGAACAGAATATATTCTTAGGAATCCATTTAAATGCATAACGAAGTCTTTAGCTAAGGTTGATGTAGCCTGATATTGCATTGTTGTTATTGACAAACTGTTTTCGTTTAATTCAGTATAATGCAATAGAATTTAAATAAAAAAGAGGAATACGGTAGTAATTTTTGGAAGAAGTCTTTTTTTGAGAATGAATATCACAATGTTGAAGATATTGACAGGAATTGTAATAAATCAGGTTTTCGCACATTAATCATCAGGCTGCTCAGATTGTCTATGTCGTGTGTCGTCAAACAATTTTGAATATGTCACCATGTGGTACCACCCTTGAACAACACAATAATAACACTTGTATATTGTATTGTATATTGTGTACTGTGAAATGAATGGACAGTACGTCACACTTAATGTAAGTACTCCTACAATTAGTACTGTCTGTTTTAGTCTTTTTCTAATCTTTATTCTAAATTGGTGCTTTATAAATGAAAAATTTTCTTTAAAACAATGGCTCTACCCTTGCTTATAGTTTAGATTTCAGCTACATGTTTGACCTTATTACAGAATCTACGAGGTTGTTAAACTGTTAAAAAAAACTTTATGTTTCTTAAATACTAAACCGTCAGTTAGAGATACTTTCATTACCGATGATAAAACAAATAATGTTCAAATCTATTTAAAAGAATGAGTTACGATTATCAAGAAGTTAATAAAGAAAAAAATACGCGTAAGAAATAAACGATTAATATAGAGTTTTACTATTTTAAAATTGTGCACTATGAAAAGCCATTAGACAAAAATAAAAACAGCTATACCCATTTCACGAGTTTTAAATAACCAATGAGTGTGTGAGTTGAGTATTTAGTTTGTGGACCAATTAAATGTAATTTTGATATTTCGATAAGTGATATGTACTTACACTGATGATAATAATAATTTAAAATTTTTGTAACGATTTGGATATACATAAATAAGGGTTTCCCATAAATTTAAATAATATTGCAAATTTGTAAAGAGCTAAAAGTGGCATTTCCTAAACATTTGAATGTTTGTATGTATATTGATCCATTAGAGCGTTATCATAAAGACACTCATTCAAACGCGCACACACAAACGTTCACCGACTGTTCTTCAAAACAAGAAACTGACCCGATGTGAAATTGTGTTTGTTTATTTTTCCATTAGTATTAAAAACAAGACGGACAATACTGCAGGAGTTTATTAATTGTTACAAGTTTTCTTTACAACTCTTGCAACATAAATACAACTGAGAACAGGACAAAAAATAGGATTGAATAAGAATAAGAAGACCTTGTATTAAAACAATATTTATTCAGGAAGAATTGAAGAAGTAACAACACTTTCGTAACATATGGCCATATGAGGGACTTCTCATTTCAGTGTGTTTTATCTGGCCTGGCAAAACTACTCTTTGGAGATTCGGTGAACAAGAAATTAGGTGTTTTACTTTACAACTTAGGTAACTAAGAAAAAAGGGTTGATAGAAATATTTTAGAAATAGTTTTTATAACCAAGGATAGCGTTTGGTCGCCGATACATGTTTACATTTAACGCAAGACTCAAAGCGCTGTTAGCGTAACTCAGGCGAAGAAGGTTTTACGAAATGAAGAAATGTAATCAGAAATAACATTTTAAAACAGGTGGCTTGGAAAACTTATTATGCAAATCTGGGCCGTTACAGAAGGCATGGCCTTCTCGATTGTGTGGAAGGAGGGGAAGGGGATCACGTACAGAGAAGGTAACAAAAATAAACGTCACATGAATAATGTAACAGGCGCCGCTGTCGAGAACTGTACCGTAGCAACTCCTCACGCGTTTGTCTGTAAATAGATCGTGAAACTTTGTGACTTAGTGATTCCAATATAGAAGCAGTCGTGTTACGTGGCCATCGCCAAGGAATGTAGTGATTCACAAAGTTATATCGAAATATGAGTAAACGAATTTCATCTCTACTTACAGGGCAACATAACAACATGTAATCATGTACTTATAATAAATAAAAAAAATATGAGAAATGTAGTTAAACTAATAAAATAAAATAGTTAAATTAAATCAAAAGAAAAAAATATATTTTTGATTGTTTGATTATTAATATTTTGTTATATTTTAGTTTTTAACTTGTTAAAAAATTCATTAAACAAATTATTTAAATTATTAAATGAAATAAATTATTAAATTAAAATGAAACATTTTAATTATGTTTTTAAATTTTCTAAAATACTATTTTGTATTATTTATAGTTTTATAATTTTTGTTTTATTATATTTTATTAATTTAATTCATTTTAAATTAATTGTTTTACATAAATGTATATGTACTAAAATTCCATACAATATATTTAATTTTTGATCTTGTAAATGCAAAAATACTTTGCGTCGTTAAAAAGCAGTAACCATCTCAATCGGCTCTCAAGCCGATGGTTGAGCGGTCCAGTCATCAGATCCAGGTTAGAGATATCGCAGGTTCGCATCCTGCACTTTTTATCAGCACTTTCGACCTTGTACAGCATTGAATATTCCCCTTATTGTCTTGAATACAAAAAATAATAATGAATTTAATACGTATTTTCTAACAAGTTTGATCTTAAAATTGTATAAATGTACAATAACTAATCTCTAACGTTCTCACAGCGTCGAACGTTACACACAACTCTTGACACGTTATGTAGAACCTTCAATGTTTGAGCTTGCTTATATACAGTGCCTAATATTGCAAAATTAAGACAGTGTCTTAATGAGCCAAAATTAAGAACGTCGAAAACGTCCCATCTACTTTACATTCAGGAGCGAGCAATAAAGTAGAAGTACACAACAGTGAAGGGCAAGTTTTTGCACTGTGTACGGCGGGAGTCTACAAAATCACATGTGGCTGTGGCTCAGTCTGTATTGGGGAGACAAAACGTTTTGTATCTATAAGAGAAAGTCTACCTACGCATTAGGCAAACGTGACGTAGCGATATGAAAATATTAACCATAATAGATCACAGTTTAAAACCACTCAAACAATAGAATTCTATATAATTAAAGTACTTTGAAAAAAATGTCTAATTTTTTATATGTATCATACCTGACTGGTACATAAATTGCTTGAGTTCCAGACTGGAATAGATTATTCCATGTGTTCCCGCTTTGCAAAAGTCAGGAGCACAAATAACACGTCACACACGCACCAGCGAAAGTGGAACACTGACTAGAAATTCAAAGTTTCAAACAAATTGAATAACTTTATAATTTCGTAAGTCTTACAGCTTTCTGGGTATACTGTTAACATTTAAGTTGTTTTATATTGTAATTTTATAATCTTGTAATTTTTTTTCCGGCTTTTTCGTTTAGAAATTGGAGGGTAGGTACATTTTGCAGCTAATGGTAGAAAAGTTTGTTACACATCGAGAATACTAAACACCTCATCTCAAAAATCAGGAAATACAGTATCTTATTTCCGCGATAATATTATATTGTGAATTTTTATGGTTACCTTTGATGTATAGTCATTGTACACGCACATACCTCATGATTTTTTGTCAAGAACCTTTAGAAACTATTCAAACCACAAGTCCCTAGTACAGAATCAATCTTGATTTTGGCAGTTGGAAATATTGCCGAAATAATTATGTATGAGCAGGGAAATGTATGTGGGAATGTGGCATTGTTGAATGAATTTTGGAATTGTTTTATGAATGCTGTGAAAATATCAATCAAAATAGAACACAGTTTAAAAATTACACAAGTAATAGAATTTTATATAATTAAAGTTCTTGAGAAAGTTGCCTAATATTAGGCGAGGATAATAAGAAAAACTTGAGGAATAATAAGGAAGAAAACAAATTTGAACAAAGAAAGGGGTTTGACATTATCGATAAGCTGCCATGCTGTGATAATGAAGCGGTTCGGTCAGTGTTCGCCCACCTCAACTCACCTACACAGACAAAAGCTTATTATTGGCAGTTTAGGTTAACCATAGCGTGTTGGTTGTAGGTAGCTTCCCACACGAGGCCGGAATATTTCAAACATTGAATTGTTTTAGCAATATTTTGACGCTTAAGCCTATTCCACCAACTAAGATAAAATATAAAGTGTTGACTGATGACGGTTATAGAAATTCCAAAATACTACAATTAAAATCATGACTCTTATTCAGCATGCCTCATATATACCGGGTGTCTTAAAAGTCCCCCCCTTATAACTTTCTTAAAGATAGAGGTGGAGTAATTTACTTTGGGGGATGTTTATTCGACCAACTGAGGAGTTTTTTATGTATGACAATTTTTGACTCCCACTCCAAATATGAGGTATTTTAAAATGTTTAAATAGGAACATCTAGCAATTCTGTCCAGTTACTATGTCACAATTGTGTCTCATATGTTAATTGGTAACAAATAAGAGATGGCATGGTAAAACCAGTTTTTGGTATTCCCAGGACTTCCTGATGGGCTTCAGTTTGACAAAACAAAACCTAATAAATGCTATGTTAATCATTGTTGTTAATATTTTTATTCTTGTAATAACTTATTTTATGATTTGGCGTCGTAAATTTTTAAAAACAACTAGTGAGTGAATGTTTTATCTGCCTTACAGTAACTTAAATTGTGGGGGTGTTATAAAACAATTTAAAATTTAATTAGCCACTGAATAAGAGTAAAATTAGAGACCTCTAGTTTGTACCATTCTTATTATTTTTATAATACATTAAAATGATGTCACTTGCTAGGGATTCCTATTTAAACATTTTGGCTTACCCTTAAAATACCCAATTATTGTGAGGGGGGAAGTCAAAAATGTTCATATATAAAAAACCCCACAGTTGGTCATACAATCATCCCCCAAAGATGTATTTCCATAAATAATTTCCATATTATTATTAAGAAAGTTAAAATAAATGGCGGTTTGGGTGTTTTAAGATACCCGATAAATATAAGAAAAGTTGAAAATTTGGCAATACACAACATATGGTAGTCCATCCGGACTGAGCGCAAAATTGGTAGAAATGTGTTGAGTCTATAATCTTAATCTGTACACCACATTTTTACCGGTTGCCATCTACATCTGTCATTTAGAGACATGTAGTGGATTAAATTTTAGGCAATAATTATAACGTTTTATCTCATATCTGTTATCACATTTTCATGGTCGAACTTTAAAATTTCTTGTTGTGTTCTTACAGAAGAATGTCCATATGTATAGTATGATATTTTGGCTTAGGTGAAAGCTATGAGAAATCAAATAATTTAACAATTTGGCAAGTGAAAATTTTGACATTAAATTTAATTATTTTTTAGATTAAAACTAGAAATTTGTGAATTAATATGTTTAATCACAATATGAATAAGTCCTGTAGTGCATAAAGGTAATTACAGTTGAGATAATTACACAAAAAATGATATAAAACTAAAACTAAAGACTTAAGTAAGACTAAAAAAGTTACAATTGTTTTGATACGTGTTTTGTTGAATGCAGTCGTACACTAAACTATCAATATTATTTGTTAAATATGTATATTACTTGCCTACTTTGAAGCATCCTGCTAAAGATAGGATTAGCCATAGTATATTTAAGTGCTTAATAAATAATTTTTATAATAAGTATGTTTTAATTAAAACACGTGTTTTGCTCGGTAATAATGCTTTGTTTGTAACTCACTACATTAAACATTGTTATAATTAACAGAGGCGAGCACAAGGAAATCCTGCTGCGATCTCGTAATATAAGTTTTGCTAATATATTGCAAGTTGTATGAAATTCAAGAACAGCTTTGAAATATACAACATTGTTGCATATTATGGAAATAAGAGAGAAGTATGAAAAAGAAAGAAAGCACAGCAGAGAGAGCAATATGCAGAAGTACGGCTTTGGATGTTCACAACAAGGTAATGTTGTCTTCTTATTGCCTTGTAACAACGAGTTTGCTGGAAGACTCTAGAGTATAGCGTCTGCCATATCCTACCTTGAAACTGAGTTGATATTTTCTTTTAAGAAATTATTCATAAAATTTTATAAATTGTAATGCGCCACACAGTTAATACATTCTCCTGTTTTAGCAATATTAAATATGTTAATAAAATTACAACTATAATAAATGTGTAGTACATTTTCAAACAATGAAAAAAAATGTTTTCATAAAAGTTTCGTAACAATAAGGCCGTAGACACATATGAAGATCGTAAAAGCTTTACCTGGTGCCAACGGTGTTATAAACTAGCAGCTGTATGTGAAATGAAGGGTATAAAAGCTTTACATAGAATCATCGCCGTTATCTCCTGGTGGTGTAAGCTTCGTCCAGGTGAAAGGTGTAAATATCATAGTTGATATAAAGTAAGATTACGTGAATGTTTCTTTCCGTGGGAGTGTGAATTAAAGTAGTACATCAACATATGCTACATGAGCTTTTACGGTCAGATGAAGAGGATAAAAGCTTCATTGTTAGAAAGATTTCTACGTCAAATGGCAGGCATGAAAGCGTAAATTCATGAATTATGAAATAGACTATCACATAGGATTGCTAGATAAAGCGCATGATATATTAATTCTGAAGTAGATAATAAATCAGGGTGTATGCTGATATGAAATGCATACAATATTTAATTAGTGGAGTTTAGTGGAGTGCTTCTCATCCCATGTTAGTTATATCATATACTACTATTTCCTCCGTCCAGTCTAGGGATTATATCAGTATTTATATACATAATAAGTATCGTATACCTCATCAGTAAAAAATGGACGTGATGTCCCATCGAGGTTGTTTGTCAAAAAATAGCATTTAGTGTCTTGTGTATTGTTTTGTGATTCCACTTGCTTAAGTGGAAAAATAAAATAAAATAAATAAAAAATTTAAGATCTGGCTATATTACATAATTGATTTTGTGCAAATCATAGAGAAATATTTAAAAAATAATTTCAATTGTTATTTGAGACGCATTTTATACCTTAGTACAGGGGTGTACATCGATAATAATCTGCCAGGCCGGATAATAAAAATTTATTACAACGCACTGAAGTGTGGACACTATGTTTTGGAAGAATCGTTGCTGACACTAATTAAGAAAAACACGATGTCCTAATCCTGAACAGATCGCAAACATTTACAATAGTTTTTCCACAAAAAATACTTCCCTTTAACTGGACGACCACGAAATCCTTGACCTCGAAGTATTGATGCCATGTACCCGATTGACACAACCCCACGTAATTAGTTTGAAGCCGAGACATTAATTCGTTAAGTAAAAACCGCCGTCTTTAATCACGAAAAACAAAAGTTAAGAAATAAATTACTTTTATTACCTACGTTATATTAGACCTACAATGTAGGAGTGCGCCACACCACGTATGTCTCAGATTCAATGCAACTTTCAAGTCTATATCTAACTTCATTATTTACATATAGAACGACAGACACAGACATTTTTATATTTCCGGCAAACAAAAGACAAAATTGTGTCAGCCTACTGAGTGATAGGCTTCAATGACGTTCAGTTAAAGTCCATGGTTGGACATGCACCGTCGTAGAACTCATTCTTGTCCACACAGAACTGAAGTTTCACGCAAAATTTCGAGTCTACGGTAACAAAACTTTCGAGATATCTTGGTACATGATCAGGGCCGTATTCAGCTTCGGCGAGTCCCGGAAAAGATATTTGGCCGGGCCCCCTAATGTCCCGCCACCGCGCCCTCTCACACCGCTTCGCCCCCCCCCCACTATTCCCTTGTAATAGTTACAGTCCTTCGAATTTGTAATGAACGATATTACAAGTTTTGCCTATAATAGTGTTACAGTAATTAGATTGAGCTATCTCGTCCATCAGATCAGTCCCTTCAAATATACGTGTGGTAGGGCCCGGGCCAGGGAAAAAGGTTTAAAAAAATCAGTTTAAATACGGGCCTGCACACATAATACATTGTAAAATTGAATTTCAGTTCATACCACTGTTATAATAAAAATCTACACACCATAAATGATTTTGGATAGTTAGGCTGCACGTGTAATTAATATGCCACATGTTAAAAACTTTTATTAGTGTGCCCAGTTTGTTTAAAAATGTATTTACTCCGTTATTTTGTCGTTGTTATCGTGGTTGGGACACTATCCTTGTTTTCTAACGGCGTTTAAATAATATCCACAATGTAGACCCTACTAAATTTGCGTAGTTTACATTAATTAATGGCGCATTTTGCACAAACAATATTACACTACCTTGTGTGGATATCTAATACTGTACATTTAATATCACTGGTAAATGATACACATTTTACGATATTAATTTTATTTTGGCGAGCTCTTTTAGAATTAATGATGCTATCGTTGATGCTGAAAGGCCTCGCAAGAATATATTTAATATTGGGAAATGTGTATTCATTTACTAGTGACATTAAATTAAACTCTTTCCAATGCCCCAAGATGCTTCATTCATAAAACTGTACAGTTCATGTATTTCTAACATTTGCATTTCAAAGTATCTTTCACCTGAAGCCTCCCATATTTTACCCATATCTTAACAAACACATCACCCTCTCTCACAATTTTGTACATCTCTATGTATTTAAATAGTACATTTTAAGACCAGTGGGTCGAATCTCTACTGTAATTTTGAAACGCTATATAATGTACCAGTTTTGAAACAAAGTTCATATAAAATGTAAATTCTATAGGTGTAGAAGCTTTTGTGTGATGAAGGACTCTAATTCATATATCCGAGCTTTTTCATTTATAACATCAGTCTGGATTTTTTTCGTGTAAATGTCCAAATCTAAAATAAATCTCTAGTATTGTACTTAGATTTTGTATCGTTAAATTTAAAACAGTTTCAATACAAAATGAATATATTTTGGAACGCCACACTAATTTCTGGAATATATCTTTTAGATTAATCGTGTAAGATTGTTGTACTCGCTACTATCTTGATACTAATCTCATACTAAGCTAAGTTAATAAGTTTTATTTTGTACTATTAAGATTATTTTGTTTAAGATAAACAAAAAGTTAAATGTAAGAAAGAACAATACGATCCTAATTTCGTCTCAATAAAGAAGTGTTTATTATATTCTATTCTATACTTTTACGCCCATATGTTTGGTAACTGAAGTATGACAAAATGGAGTATACGCATTCAAACGATTTTTAAAGATTTTTTTGACATTTATATAGGTTATTCTGACGAAAACATCTCAAATTTTGTGTACTATATCGTTTAAATACTCAAAACGTATAGACTTTCCAAGGAAAACTTAACATGGCTCTCATGAGGTAAAAAACAAGGTCGATCGTTTCCCTATAACCGACTCTAGCTACTGTTTCACTAAGTAAATATAGCCTATTGGATTGTTTCTTTTGTTTTCTTTGGAAAAAAATCTTTTATCGCTTTGATTATCGTAAGAGATTGCGTTTGCTTAAAATAACAGTTGTTAATTAAAATGTCAGTAAGAATTTCAGTATGATATATATGCGCCACCTTTCATTTTGATTCAGAATATGTAATAAACAGAGATCCCTTATGTCAGTTTTGGTATGTAAGGTTACTGTAAACAACCAGTAATATTTTAAAGTGAAAGACATCCTTTTAGCGAGGTGCCTGGAGGTATTATCTAAAACAAGAAAGCAAAATTTTAACATTAAATATAGTACATTATCACTCTGGAGAAACAGCTGTTGAGAATCGCCCGAGGCAGCACTGCGGCGACAGACCAGAGGTTGGTAACCCTGTTAGGAGGATATTAGAGCAGGACTGCCGGGTAAAAGCCTGCCGTCCACCCATTACACTCACATGCGGCAAATTCTGTTAGCCGCAACGGCGAAACAGTTTATGTCCAACGCTGCTTCTAGCTAGGTAGCAAATCAGAATTGATTTCTATACTTCAATCCCATTTCATGCTGAAATACCGTACTCATATTAGTGGCAACGAAGGTTTTATTAAGGTCACATGAATGTCAAACATATTTGAACAATAAAACTCACTGAACCATAGAGTTTTATCTGCTCTCTTCTTCATGCGGCAAAACATGAATATAGGTTTACATATGAAGAAAGTTTAATATATCAAGAAACATGGAGGTGAGGACACAATTTTGTACCGTTATTATAGTACATATATTGAATTTGTATGGAGCTAATACTTTATAAATTAGAACAACTTTTCGGAAATACTTGATTTATTCCGAAATTTAAGTTCACCAAAAAGTTAACAAAGTTTACAAACTTGTGATTCGATTTTCTTCAAAATGTCACTCAATCGAACAAATCTAATTAAGAGTCTGATAAAAAGACTGACTCCCTCTCTCTCTCTCCAGCGAGCCGGGTCGGAACGTATCACCGTAGCTCGATCAGCTGATTTACCGGTCTAACTGAACAAACAATGTCCACGCACCGCGTCTAGTTAACAAGAGACTACTTCCTACCGCGATTCAGCATAAATAATTAGAACTATGGTACAATTTCATCTAAAAAACAAAGAAGTTGGATCTTAGTTCCACCACCAATCTAAGGATTGCCCCTCCAGATCCTACTACATGCCAAAGATCTCCTTAATTGAAAGCTCCATCGGACCTTTTTCATTTTTTCGTTGTGCCTGTGTCATTTGACACATAATTATTTGACATTTGATTAGTTCCATTCTTGTTCTGTTTAAATGATGTGCTGAACAGTTGACACAATTACAGCTATGATGTAGTATTCCAGTCTCTATATAGAGAGTCATCTTTAATTTAACATCCTTTGGAAGGAATTGCCTCTCTACAGCGAGGTCGAAAACCTAAGAATTTTAATTGTTTTAGCAATTGAGCTTCGAGCAATGTGGTCAGGTAAACTTGCATGAAAGTCAACACACTGGCCGCGTAACCCAGAAGCCAAGATTAGAAGTAAAATGCTTAGACAAATCCCAAATCTAATTTGTATTTTGAACTGTTGTGAATATTGAGTCATCCATTTCACCTGAAATCTGTCACTGTCTGGATGGCTGCTGGGAACCTTGTAGTCTGGACGACTCTGATGTCGAAAGGTTTCGTTTTGAACGTCTTCGTCACCGAACTTTTCGATCTCTCCAGACAGACATGGAGTCAAATCCATGAGAGTGTCAGATTTCAGACGCAGCACTAAGCGGAGGGTGAAATGGAGTAAAATTGAACATTTGTATTGATTCAACCCTTCCCACCATAGCCACGCTGAACTGATCGTTCCTTTCATCTCATTGGCTAATGACCGAATGGACGAAATAAAGTGAAAATGTTTATATTAAAAAAGAAACTTATCAGCAGACTAGTAAATATAACTTTTAAGGAAAAAACACTGTTGAAATATATGTCATATTTCTTACAATCTCGTTAAAATAAATCACTAATTAATAATATGGTTAGTAAATATTTTTATTTTTATATCCAATATATCCCTTTAAATAATTTAATGAAACGAATATAGAAAGAGGATTCTATAACTACTCCTATACACACTAGAAGTGCAACAAACGTCCCGCCTTGAACTATATGCATCGTAACTGCAGCTTAATCGTTACTGTCGTTGCTAGGGAGAGTTATTCAATAATGACCAGGGTTACAGTCACGCCGCGCCTCGTCTTATCTCCATACACACAGATTGACTGTGTTACTGTTGTTGCTATGGGAGAGTTATTCAATAATGACCAGGGTTACAGTCACGCCGCGCCTCGTCTTATATCCATACACACAGATTGACTGTGTTACTGTTGTTGCTATGGGAGAGTTATTCAATAATGACCAGGGTTACAGTCACGCCGCGCCTCGTCTTATATCCATACACACAGATTGACTGTGTTACTGTTGTTGCTATGGGAGAGTTATTCAATAATGACCAGGGTTACAGTCACGCCGCACCACGTCTTCTCTCCATAAATACAGATTGACTGTGTTACTGTTATTGCTAGGGAGAGTTATTCAATAATGACCAGGAACATAGTTACACCGCACCACCAGTTGTCTCCATGAACACAGATTGACTGTGTTTACTGTTGTTGCTATGGGAGAGTTATTCAATATTGACCAGGGTTACAGTCACGCCGCGCCTTGTCTTATATCTATACACACGGATTGACTGTTTTACTGTTGTTGCTATAGGAGAGTTATTCAATAATGACCAGGGTTACAGTCACGCCGCGCCTCGTCTTATATCCATACACACAGATTGACTGTGTTACTGTTGTTGCTATGGGAGAGTTATTCAATAATGACCAGGGTTACAGTAACGCCGCGCCTCGTCTTATATCCATACACACAGATTGACTGTGTTACTGTTGTTGCTATGGGAGAGTTATTCAATAATGACCAGGGTTACAGTCACGCCGCACCACGTCTTCTCTCCATAAATACAGATTGACTGTGTTACTGTTATTGCTAGGGAGAGTTATTCAATAATGACCAGGAACATAGTTACACCGCACCACCAGTTGTCTCCATGAACACAGATTGACTGTGTTACTGTTGTTGCTATGGGAGAGTTATTCAATAATGACCAGGGTTACAGTCACGCCGCGCCTCGTCTTATCTCCATACACACAGATTGACTGTGTTACTGTTGTTGCTATGGGAGAGTTATTCAATAATGACCAGGGTTACAGTCACGCCGCGCCTCGTCTTATATCCATACACACAGATTGACTGTGTTACTGTTGTTGCTATGGGAGAGTTATTCAATAATGACCAGGGTTACAGTCACGCCGCACCTCGTCTTATATCCATACACACAGATTGACTGTGTTACTGTTGTTGCTATGGGAGAGTTATTCAATAATGACCAGGGTTACAGTCACGCCGCGCCTCGTCTTATATCCATACACACAGATTGACTGTGTTACTGTTGTTGCTATCGGAGAGTTATTCAATAATGACCAGGGTTACAGTCACGCCGCGCCTCGTCTTATATCCATACACACAGATTGACTGTGTTACTGTTGTTGCTATGGGAGAGTTATTCAATAATGACCAGGGTTACAGTCACGCCGCGCCTCGTCTTATCTCCATACACACAGATTGACTGTGTTACTGTTGTTGCTATGGGAGAGTTATTCAATAATGACCAGGGTTACAGTCACGCCGCGCCTCGTCTTATCTCCATACACACAGATTGACTGTGTTACTGTTGTTGCTATGGGAGAGTTATTCAATAATGACCAGGGTTACAGTCACGCCGCGCCTCGTCTTATATCCATACACACAGATTGACTGTGTTACTGACACGAAAACAACATTCCCTTAAATAATGTTAGGTACTGTAGTTAAAGGAAAAGCAAAGGGATGTCACTCTCCTTTCCTATATCAGACAAAGAGTGCAACAACATAAACTAAACTGTGAAACTGTAAACAAATTACAGCAGAGGTGAATTTAATCGGTCGTAACCGAATCTTTCAGATCACAGTAACTTACCAGTCGTATGTAAGTTATATATTTTCCTTATCGGGAAAAAAGTAAACTCTCACAATGGCACTTGATGAATCTTAGACAGAAAGTAAATTAAAAGAGCCGAAAGCAGAAGCATTTTAATCGAAGTTGGTTTTTGTTTGAATATATTTTCAGGCTCAACTATGTCACTTGAAATACCTTACATAGAAAATTAATCTAAACAGATGAAAGTTGATACTTTTTACCCAAATTAGGTTTTCGACACTTACGTGTATACTTTTACTCATCCAACAAAACCTAAAATAGAACCAATCAAAGTTTTATTTACGTTTTCAATCTCTCAACCATTGATACTGAAAGAATATTTACCTGATCTGTCTACTTTATGTTTAAGTAAAAATTGTAGGCCTTCAATATATTGCATCATAAACGCTTTCATCTAAGAAAGCTATGGCCTCCGATTTTGAAAATTGCGCGTGAAGCCGCGGGTAACTGCTAGTACCTATATATAATTTTGTAATTAGGTTGGATTCAATACAGTATCGTTTTCTAAATTGTACGGATATATAGGCTAGTTATTGAAAACTAAAAACTGAAAATCAATATCAATAATACTAACACAGTTCAATACTTATATTATGACAGTTGTTGTCGGGTAGGGTACGATAAGCGGAACCGGTTTTTTATATCGAAATTGGCAAACGATATTACTTAATCATAACCATCGATATAAACAATCGGTACTGATTAATTATTTTTAACGATTAATTAAATAATCTATATCAATAGCTGTAAACACTTTCAAATAATACTCTTAATGTAATATTTCAATTTTATATAAGTAACATTTGATTATTAAAATGACAGTCAATTTTAGAAAACTATACGACATTGCTTTGAAAGATGATAAGACATGTTTTTCATGACTTCAACATGTTGGACTCGTGCGGATAACCCCATTATGTGAAATTTGTGGGAAAGAAACAACTGTAACTGTGAGAGGAGCAAATATGGCCGTCTTCAGTTTTCCTAATTTTGGTTATAATAATTTGTTTGACCACTGTAAATATTAGATTCATATTTTAATTTAAAACATATGATTGTTATTGAGAACTATAGATACTTTATATCGATTGATAGTCTAGGATTTGTGATTCGAATATTAGGTATCGATGATTACATTCTTCGATATAAAAAGCCGGGTCCGCCTACCCCCACAATCCATGTGCGCAATATCATACTATTTCCTCGGTCCAGTCTAGAAATTATATTAGTATTTATATACCTAATCAGTATCGTATACCTCATCAGCGAGAAATGGATGCGGTGTCCCCTCGACGATTTTCTGCCGTAGTAATTGAACTTAGTGTCTCGTGTATTGCCTAGTGATTCCACTTACTATAATCACGGACTCACTGCGCTCGCTTATTTCCTCAAATCGTAGTCACGGAGCGAATGATTTGTAAAATCTAGCTAATGCCCAGTTCCTCCGATTTTGTTCCTACAACACTGTAAATATGCCGTCACACAATGTCTAAGGAAACCAAGTTCAATACTTTACATGTACAGATTCACAATTTTGTTTATTATGTAAAATCCATAACAAATTGATTGGTTTGTCTTGTTGCAACAATGTTGAAATAAGAAGTGTCGTTGCTTTTGTTACTTTTTCACTATATAAATGTAAACAAATTGAAAATATTGGTAAATTAATTAAACATATGGTCGTGCTGTCATAATATAATGTTTACACATAACAGTTGATATACACGTTTACAGGCTCTTTAAATTCATATTGCACAGATTTAGAAACCAAGATGGGGTATTTTGTTGCTTTAGAGACCAGTGGGGCTTAGCCCCCTAATAAGAATAGACCTATATTTATCCCAGGGATTCTAAGAATGTCCACGTAACACTTCACTACAATCTACGGAATAGTGTGTTGGGGAGGCACGTATGTCTCAAACTTAAAACCTATAATTACAGCACAGAAAAAGTTTATGAGAATAATAACTAAAAAGTAATCGATTTGAACATTCTTTCCCAATTTTTTGTTCCTTAAAAGTTCTTCCTTTAAGATATATTTATGTATATAAGGTACTCAAAGTTTTTTTCTTAAGAAGTAGAAACTGTAGGGAAAATATTAACAGACTGCGTAGTAATAAAAATGTGTTCGTACCGAAGCCAACAAACACGTATTTTACAAAATAATTTAATTTTTTAGCACCTACATTATTTAACAAATTGCCAAACAACATAAAAGATTTAAGTAATATAAATGTTTTTCTTAAAAAATTAAGACTATGGTTGTTTACAATTCAGAATATTGAAGATTTATTGTTTTATATTTGTAATTAGTTGTTTTAGTTTTCCCTCCTACTTTACTCCACTGTACTTTGCTTTACTTACTGTATATTACCTTGTATTATAATTATTATAGTTATGATAAGTATTATAGTCATTAAATCATAAATTCTCTCAATAAGTATTTAAGTTGTTTTGTCTAATGATTTTGTAAGTGTTCATATTATAAATTGTAGTAGTTTGGAAGAGTAGTATTTATTGTATATTTGATTGTGTATTATAGATTTAAGTATAATTACTTTATTTTTGTTTATATAATTTAGTTGCCATATGAACGGTGATATTTAGGATTGCAGTAAAGCCTCCAATCAGCCTAAGCCTTGGAGGATTAAATATTTGTCACGATATACTTATTAAATGTATGTATGTAAGGTGTTGTTTGAGAAATAAATTTCTTTCTTTCAATCGGTTGAAAGGTTGACGTGTGAAAGCAAAAAAACAACCAAAGGCATTTTCGCATTTATGATATTACTAGCAGTTACCCGTGGGGTTTGCACCTTTATGAGCACTTCTGGTTCGAGTGAATTATATTTATGTCACCAATGTTGAGTTTGCCTTCTTCCCACGATCAAGAAAAGATGTTAAGAAGTGTGTATTTATGGTCATTAAAATTTTCTTCAATAGTAGTAATACATTTTTGTTCCATAGCTGATTTTGCCTCTTTTCCGATTAAGAAAACATATATACTGTACATGTACAGCTCTAAGAAGCACAATTTTCTCAAAAGAAAACTAATTTAGGTAACATAACAGTTTTTAAATGCAAAGTAAAAGTTAGACTACATTGTTTTTTATATCTGCACTGTTAGCAGTTACCCGCTGCTTTGCAAGCAATTTAGCGGGCATTGCATGGGTATGACAACTGCTGGTTCCAGTGAGTTATATTTCCGACGCAGATGTTGAGTTTGCCTTGTTGTCACGATCAAGAAAATATGTCAGAAAGTTTATATTTATGGCCATTGCAATTTACTTCGTTCTTAGCAGGTTTTGTTCAATACTCGATTTTGCCTTATTTTCCGGTCATGAAAATATATATCTCATAGTACAGAGAAGCATACTTCTGTCAAAAGTGAACTAAGATGGGTTTTATATCAGTCTTTATAGTAAAAGTTAGATAGTAACATTGCCTTTTAGAGCTATTACTTAATATTTGATAAAAATCTACGTTAAACGTACATTAAAAATGACATGATGTTTTTGTAATAAACTGAAAAATATTGTTAATATTTTAAAACATTTAGAGATGGAATCGGTTGATTATTTTAAAACCACAGTCCAGCAAACTTCTAGCAGTGTTCTTGCCGACTGCTTCGGTATCAAATTTTGACCATTTTATGTTGTAGGACATTTTGTAAGGTAGATGAGCACTTACCTAATCGATGACATCTAAAATGGCGTGAAAAATAATGGCTATTCCTTAAAAATTCTTACTCTCTATATATGTAAGAAAATAGATAATAATAAACAATGTTTACAGATAACAGTAGATTACATTAAACATGGTCTTTAAATTAATATTTCACAGCTTTAGAGACCAAGATGGGATTTTTTCTTTATTTTAAAGGTCAGTGGAGCGTAGCCTGAAGGGATTTCTGAAACAAGAATAGACCTATATTCATTCCAAGGACCCTAAAAATGTCCATGTAAAAGTTCAGTACAATCGGTTGAATAGTTTACGCGTGAAAGCAAAACAAACAAACAAAGGCACTTTTGCATTTATAATATTATTAAGGTTAGGATTAGGATAAACGCTAGTAATAATTTACTAGTCCTCATTATTAAATATTACTGCTTTAAATAATTATTTATTCGTTAATCACCATAAACTTTAAATGTGTGTTCACTTTTTGATTTTATTTCCAATGTTGTTGCTTATAGTGAAAGGGTCGAACGCCTTCAATTCACCCCCATTGAGATCGGTGACGCAATCCGCTTTGCACGAAGGAAATAATATGATATTGTTCTGCATTTTTTGTAGCATTTGTGACAATGACGTCATATTGAACCGAGTTGATTGAATGTCCAAAAAACAAGCTGTACTTAACATAGCGTAACATAATAATACAACACTATTCGTTTGATAATATAAAACTCTGTGCGTATTTGTGTTTCAGTTATTATCGTTCCAAAAATTACCGTATTTAATTGCATAATACTATTAAATACATTTGGTTTATAAAAACGAACCAGTACACTTTTGTAATGTGTTAGAAGAGTTGGTCAATAGGCTAAGGTTGTATCAAATGACAACTTGTAAATCGCAATAGTAGAATTCTAACGAAAACGAAAAATACATATTTCTACTATAACAGAAGTTGATATTCTGAAGTAGCACAATATTTATTTATTCGGATTATCCCCTCATACTATATACAGGGTGTTAACAAAAGGGTGCCTAAACATCTGTAGATTATAAGTACACATCATTTCAAACCAAAAAATGTCAATAAAAAATGGTCAATAAATGTCTCGTTTAGCTGCTAGCCGCCATTTGGTATGTTTTTATAAAGAAATTAATATCTCTAGAAGTAGTAAAGAGGTACAGATACCATACTTCACACATAAGTAGTACTAAATAAGAGGAAATAAAAATAAGTAATGGTGAGCTTTACTTTAATATTAACAAAATAGCACCTATTGCAATTTTTTAAAGTAAAATAACAAAAAAAAACCTTCCACAGTTCTAAAAAAGGCACAAGATAAAAAATATTTAGCAATTTTTGTAACAATTCCAACGGTACCTTATTTCAATGGAATCCGTCAACGCTTAATAGTGCTCGACCACTTTATAGGTATGCTTGCACAAGCCGACAGGAACAAACATGATACAGTTGAGAGGTATCACATCTATTTGTTCCTCCCGGCTTGTGCAAGCATACCTATAAAGTGGTCGAGCTCGCTTAAGCGTTGAAGGATTCCATTGTATAAGGTACCGTTGGAACTGTTACAAAAATTGCTAAATATTTTTTATCTTGTGCCTTTTTTAGAACTGTGGAAGGTTTTTTTTTGTTATTTTACTTTAAAAAATTGCAATAGGTGCTATTTTGTTAATATTAAAGTAAAGCTCACCAGTACTTATTTTTATTTCCTCTTATGTGTGAAGTATGGTATCTGTACCTCTTTACTACTTCTAGAGATATTAATTTCTTTATAAAAAACATACAAAATGGCGGCTAGAAGCTAAACGAGACATTTATTGGCCTTTGTATATTGACATTTTTTGGTTTGAAATGATGTGTACTTATAATCTACAGATGTTTGACGCCCTTTTGTTAACACCCTGTATATAGTATGTTTTTGAAAATAGTTAACATCTTGTAATTTCTTTATAACTGGTGGAAAAGAGCTGATACCTTTCAATTGATAAAATCTGTGTTGCTCCCTGTTTGTTAAAGCCTACCTATAAAGCGATCGTGATCGCTTATGCGTTGTCGGATTTCGTTCGAAAAGGTACAGTTGTAATTGTTATAAAAACTAATAAATGGTTGGTATCTTATCTTGTGCATTATTTTATAATTATACTGGTGTTTTTGTTATTTGACTTTTAACATTTTTTGTAAAAGAACACATATCTAAATACATTCTTCATTATTTCTTTACTAGTTGGTTACCGAATGATAACATGGCCGCCATACGCAACTTGTGAGTCGGGGATGGTTTAACCAGGGTTGGTTGATTACTTACGCTGGGAAGTCTTAAAAAAAGTCTAAGTGGTATTTCATGGGAGTTGTTAGTGGTATCTACGTATGTATGGTATCTACAGCATTTTTAACTTTTTGTCTTTGATAGAAAACCAATATCCTTAAGGTACAAAACCACACGAAATAAATAAAAAGATATTGGCTGCAAATATATACGAACTTTGCTTTTTATCAAAGGATTCGATTAGAACGAACAAACAAGCAAATAATGAGTTTTTTATTTCGGTCCTTTTGTAGACATTCAAAAGCGTATTTCAACCGATGACATCCATGCCTAAAAATGGTGTCTGTTCATGCTGTAGCATGCTGTGACGTAGCATTTATTATATCTATCAGTATTGTATCAGGATTTCAGTCCAATGGTGCATAAAACGCTTGAAAGACACGACTTAAATCCATTGCACAAAATGAAGGCATGCAATCGTAAATCCCTCTTAGACTTGCAGTCTGGATACGAAACTAAATTTAAACAAAACAATTAAAATTAATAATGTTTCGTCACTGCTCCAGAAGCTGGAAGCCGACGTTTCAATTGCAATTAAGAGAATAATTGGGTTCTCTTATTTCTTCGTCTTTAATTGAAATCGACGGTTTTACGACAGCTTCTCCATTTTCATGATTCGTAGAAGAACTGTAAGCATTTAACGGTCCGATGCACTTCTTGGAATACTTAAAAGTATATTTCCTCTGCAGTTTTCTCGTTGCCATCATGGTTACCTGTTAGACAAGTGTTAAAGTTTTCACTAATGCTCAGCCAAATCCTGTGGATTATTTCTTCGTTCCTAAACCAAAGACTTTAATAAAACAGATTTTTTTAGACAAGTATTAAAGTGTTCACTAATGCTCAGCCAAATCCTGTGGATTATTTCTTCGTTTCTAAACCAAAGACTTCAATAAAACAGATTATCCATTGGTAACACCATTTATTCCATACAACTTTTAAACAAAACACATCCTCCCCAAAGATTGCAATTGCAATAACTGTCAACATACGCTCAGCTGTTTATAAGAGCTATCTCGATTCTGTCAACATACGCTCAGCTGTTTATAAGAGCTATCTCGATTCTGTCAACATACGCTCATATGTTTATAAGAGCTATCTCGATTCTGCCAACATACGCTCAGCTGTCCAACAATGTTTAGCTGTTTATATTACACATCAAAACACTAATTATGGGATGTTAACCTAATAATAACGTATCCACGTCAAGTAACATACATCATTCTCGAATTCAGTGTTGTTTATACAGAAATTAAGCTTAGTGCACAAAGTTGAATTATGTAGATCAGTTCGTTTTTGTGATATCATGCGGTCAAATACCTTTAGACTAAAAGACGAAAATGAATTTTTCTAACCCCTCGACTGATGATAGGCATCGTCATCCCTGAGGCAATTATAAAACGGCAATTAATTTTTAGATTGAGTTTTACTGATAAGTAACAAAGGACGAATAAGGTGTAACGAGTGCATGTTATTGTAGATAAAAGGTTTTATTATATTCATTAAATCTATTTAGAAAAATCCTTTAATCGTCAAAAGAATGTAAAGTTATCTTATAAAAAATGTTCAGCATTATTTTTCTTTAAAGATTTATCATTTGTTAAATTATTGCCGATTGAAGGTTTGAAAGGATAACAGGATTTCGAACTTTTGCCTTCGTTATATGTTACAAAAGTTTTACACAACATTTCGAGTATTGGGATCTATACTCTTCGTTAGGTGGGATAGATTTTCTTTCCCTTCTTTTCTTCTTTCTGTTCTTTATTTTCTATGTACTAATACCTCCCCCAACTGACGTAGACGATAGATTCCAACCCCCGAAACGTCGTGTTATACATTTTGTAACATATAACGATGGTAAATGTGCGAATTCCTGTTATACTTTTAGTTAAATTATGTGTTCGTTTAAATTTCATTACTAACACGAGATACGAATATTAGTGTTTATATTTAATATAATAATAAAAATTTAATATGTTACGCAGATATTATTAGATTCCACCTCATACAGCGGGATAAAGGAGACCAAATACTAAATCAATTTTCTGATGACGTCAAGCCATTTGAGTACTAGTGAATGGTCCGGTTGTAAGTTCAAAGTTGGGGCGATCATCGAATAACCACCGCTTATGTCAGGTATTATTGAAATTGCTGTAAAGAAAATAAAATAAATTATTTCATCCCATTATTTCAATTTGTACAAATGTGTGCGTTGTCTTGTATTACCTTCGTTAAGAAATTAACCGTGTGTGGGTAATAATTCTTTTATGTATCGCGCGAAATTACGAGGCGGTCTCCTCTTACATGAGTGAACAAATGAAAATGCAAAGATATTTTTAAACGTAAAGATTAATCCTATAAGAAGAAACAAATAAAAGAGGCTAAACATTTTTACAACTAAGAATAAACATGATACAGCTATATTACTATAATTAAAACTGAAGTATTTGTAAATAGTACGAAACTCACCAGTCAAAGAAACTGGACCGATGGTTAAACTTAAAGAATAAGGGTTAGTTAAAAAAAAATCATCTTTTCTTAAAGAATAGAGTCAGAATCAATTGTAATAAAGTTAAAAAAATTATAATGGTAGTGACATCCATGGATATACTACGAGAAGAAATGATTAATTGAGAACTTGAGATTTTTGTCACTACTCTGAGCGTAACAACTATATAACAATTGTCTAAACAGCAATTAAGGCGAGTTGAAGCTGCCGTGTGCACGCTTTCTGCCACCACTCTGATCGCAAACAACTGTATGGCAACTGTCTGATGAGCAGTTAACGCGAGTTGAAGCTGTCGTGTGCACGCTTTCTGCCACCGCTCTGATCGCAAACAACTGTATGGCAACTGTCTGATGAGCAGTTAACGCGAGTTGAAGCTGTCGTGTGCACGCTTTCTGCCACCGCTCTAATCGCAAACAACTGTATGGCAACTGTCTGATGAGCAGTTAACGCGAGTTGAAGCTGTCGTGTGCACGCTTTCTGCCACCGCTCTGATCGCAAACAACTGTATGGCAACTGTCTGATGAGCAGTTAACGCGAGTTGAAGCTGTCGTGTGCACGCTTTCTGCCACCGCTCTGATCGCAAACAACTGTATGGCAACTGTCTGATGAGCAGTTAACGCGAGTTGAAGCTGTCGTGTGCACGCTTTCTGCCACCACTCTGATCGCAAACAACTGTATGGCAACTGTCTGATGAGCAGTTAACGCGAGTTGAAGCTGTCGTGTGCACGCTTTCTGCCACCGCTCTAATCGCAAACAACTGTATGGCAACTGTCTGAAGAGCAGTTAACGCGAGATTAAGCTGGTGTGTGTACGCTTTCTGTCACCACTCTGATCGCAAACAACTGTATGGCAACTGTCTGAAGAGCAGTTAACGCGAGTTGAAGCTGTCGTGTGCACGCTTTCTGCCACCACTCTGATCGCAAACAACTGTATGGCAACTGTCTGAAGAGCAGTTAACGCGAGATTAAGCTGTCGTGTGCACGCTTTCTGTCACCACTCTGATCGCAAACAACTGTATGGCAACTGTCTGAAGAGCAGTTAACGCGAGATTAAGCTGGTGTGTGTACGCTTTCTGTCACCGCTCTGATCGCAAACAACTGTATGGCAACTGTCTGAAGAGCAGTTAACGCGAGATTAAGCTGGTGTGTGTACGCTTTCTGTCACCGCTCTGATCGCAAACAACTGTATGGCAACTGTCTGAAGAGCAGTTACCGCGAGATGAAGCTGCCGTGTGCACGCTTTCTGCCACCACTCTGATCGCAAACAACTGTATGGCAACTGTCTGAAGAGCAGTTAACGCGAGATTAAGCTGGTGTGTGTACGCTTTCTGTCACCACTCTGATCGCAAACAACTGTATGGCAACTGTCTGAAGAGCAGTTAACGCGAGATTAAGCTGGTGTGTGTACGCTTTCTGTCACCACTCTGATCGCAAACAACTGTATGGCAACTGTCTGAAGAGCAGTTAACGCGAGATTAAGCTGGTGTGTGTACGCTTTTTGTCACCGCTCTGATCGCAGACAACTGTATGGTAACCGTCTGAAGAGCAGTTAACGCGAGATTAAGCTGGTGTGTGTGCGCTTTCTGTCACCGCTCTGATCGTAAACTACTGTATGGCAACTGTCTGAAGGGCAGTTACCGTGAGATGAAACAGCCGTGTGCACACTTTTTGCCACCACTCTGATCGCAAACTACTGTACGGCAACTGTCTGAAGGGCAGTTACCGTGAGATGAAACAGCCGTGTGCACACTTTTTGCCACCACTCTGATCGCAAACTACTGTATGGCAACTGTCTGAAGGGCAGTTAACGCGAGATGAAGCTGTCGTGTGCACACTTTCTGCCACCACTCTGATCGCAAACTACTGTATGGCAACTGTCTGAAGAGCAGTTAACGCGAGATTAAGCTGGTGTGTGTGCACTTTTTGTCACAGCTCTGATCGCAAACTACTGTATGGCAACTGTCTGAAGGGCAGTTACCGTGAGATGAAACAGCCGTGTGCACACTTTCTGCCACCACTCTGATCGCAAACTACTGTATGGCAACTGTCTGAAGAGCAGTTAACCCGAGTTGAAGCTGTCGTGTTCACACTCTCTGCCACCACTCTGATCGCAAACTACTGTATGGCAACTGTCTGAAGAGCAGTTAACCCGAGATTAAGCTGGTGTGTGTACACTCTCTGCCACAGCTCTGATCGCAAACTACTGTATGGCAACTGTCTGAAGAGCAGTTAACGCGAGATGAAGCTGTCGTGTGCACACTTTCTGCCACCACTCTGATCGCAAACTACTGTATGGCAACTGTCTGAAGAGCAGTTAACCCGAGTTGAAGCTGTCGTGTTCACACTCTCTGCCACCACTCTGATCGCAAACTACTGTATGGCAACTGTCTGAAGAGCAGTTAACCCGAGTTGAAGCTGTCGTGTTCACACTCTCTGCCACAGCTCTGATCGCAAACTACTGTATGGCAACTGTCTGGTGAACAGTTAACCCGAGTTGAAGCTGTCTCGTGCACACTTTCTGCCATCACTCTGATCGCTAGTAACTTTGTGATCAATGCCTTGAGTACTCAAATGTGTCAGATAAATAAACTTTTTGTAGCTTTAATTGAGATTTGAAAGATTAGAACAAGATTGGAATATATTGTTTTTCTTTGCTAATTCAAACAAAATTCATTGATTAGGAAACATCTGACAATTTTTACTAAACTTTACCTCCATTATTGAATTTATTTGCAGTTGAATGAACTGTAAGTAACGGGTAAATATTGTTTTGTAAATAAAATCTTAGGTTAGAAATCTTTCTTTGATAAAAAATACCGTCTGACTAAACCACAAGTTAGTATTTCGTTTCATCCTAATACTACAGATGAAATATTTCTCTAGGTATTTTGTTACATGGTATATTAATATTATTTTTATCAAATTTGGTTTCATATAAATGATTAAATATTAAAACTCTACGCACCAAGTCACCATAAAATTATTTTAAATACTGTATGTGGAGATAGTCTTCATGATTTAATATGTTACATGTTAAAATCTCTTATGAGTATACTGAGTACCTTACAATTATTTTAATTCTGATTAT
This sequence comes from Homalodisca vitripennis, assembly GCF_021130785.1. Classification (NCBI taxonomy): domain Eukaryota; kingdom Metazoa; phylum Arthropoda; class Insecta; order Hemiptera; family Cicadellidae; genus Homalodisca; species Homalodisca vitripennis. Next base: position 13,534,115 of record NC_060208.1, read on the forward strand.
CTCTTGTTACCTCATAGTTACTCATAAGAGTAGGGAAAATTACTCTTAACTTCGTCCCGGGGAGTGACATGCATCATCATCGAACTCAGTGTTGCAGCTTATGCGGGTATAGACATGAAGCTTCATCAAAGACTCTTGGAGCAATTGGAATTTTTTTAAATATTACTCAATGTTAATAAAACAATACTTTTCCAAATGGTTTATTTTTTGGACGAGGTCTTTCTAAACCAAAGGTTTCATGATCAGGCGACTCCACAAATAAATATTTAAATTAATGCTATTACAATTAATATGAATATACGTGAAGCTTCATGCACAATTCGAGGTCTATAAGTCAGGTCGTTTTCGAGATCGTACAGACAAACAGGCAAACACATACAAACACAATATTTTCAACTTTCAAAAAATTAATAATTAACTTAGTTTTATTATGTATTAGAATAAATAAAAAATATGCTTTAAAATATTCAAATTCGTAATAGATTCAGTCGAAACTCTACGTTTATTGGATATTTGTTAATATTTATACTCAAAATATTTGACTTAAAGTTCAATATTTTGTCCATGAATGTTAATTTTGTGGTACTATTATGAGTTGCTACAATAAAAAACATGATGTTAGTAATATTGTCGTGAATATGAAACTTAAGTATATACGTAATGTTTTATAGCAAATTTTGTTACTACATTAAATTAGTAAATGTAAATTACTACAGTAAAATAAGATTCATATCAATAAGTAATTAGCTAAGTATACAACTAAAGAAATTTCTTAATGTAATATTGTTTTAAATTAAGTATAAGGTTTATGAAATGTGCCAAAACATATCTGGTGCAAGTACTCAAAAGAAGTTAGCCTTGACATTAATAGTTACTCAGAGAGAGTAATATTCTCACGTGTACACTCCCCCAACTCTGGGTCGTACTCATTAGAGTACAAGCGTGCGCTCGCGCTCCTTACAATGTCCCTGACAAGAAAAGAGTACTTAAACTAATGAAATGCACAGCATTTACTGTTCACAGCATTTTTCAATTTCTTTCTCGAACATTGGAAACACACAACATTATATGTTTGTTATACACAGAATTGGAGGTTATAGATAATGATGTATATTGTATAACTAATAATTAATTAAATATTAATGTATTGACAAATACCTCATTAATCAATACGATGTTAACAATGGAAGCTGAAGCGTGAAGTTACCGGATGTAGCTTTTAAAATATCAAGATCTTTAATAAAGTTAAGTGGGCAATTAATTTTTATGAATTTTAAAATGGACAGACTGAGCCAGGGTGTAAATGTCCTGATATGTCTGGATATATTCCAAACGGATTGATATATCGATGTACAACCTTTACCATACTTAAAATACGTTTTTGAATTTTTTTGAATGATAAAACAATTTGTCCCTCCATTTTCAAAGAGGCGCATGAGGGTAACTTTAAATTTTCAAATCGCAACCCCTATCTTGTGACATGATTTTAATGGTATATTTAATAGAAACAAAATAATCCATGCGAATTGATATATCAATGTACAACCTTAACCATATTATTGAAATACATTTTGTGGATTTTTTGAACGATACCAACAATTTTCACTCCCTTTTCAAAGGTGGGTACAGGAGGGGAGTAACTTTAAATTTTCAAATTGCAACCCCAATTAGTTGGATCGTGGTGAGAGAAGATATCAATTTTGATGATCGAGATTATTTTGTCCCATCGATATCTTGTGAACTTATAATCTATTAGGAAGAACTCCGTGCGCTACTTTACATTATTGTCACACTAAGAAGAACAGTCTACTCGAATCCTCAGATATAGGTACGTCTACGTTCATATATACTTTAATTATAAAGGCTTTAGTTATATAAAACAGTGGAACACATTGGAAGTTAGATCGCCCTAATGACATCTACAGCTTTGTATCAACTAAATTTGATTGACGAACTTAGTGAATCATCCTTCATTTTGGAAAGACGAATTTCACTTCCTCAATTTTCTCCTGGAATTTGTCCCCTCTTGCACTTGTGTATCACGGAGACATGGAAACACTACGAATTCCCTCTTTTATAAACTTGCAAACAACAGTGAGTTGGTAGCAACGTCTACTATATGCTATTATATCAAATGGTTGTAAAGTGGCCTCCCGAAGCCTTTGAATACATTACCGAACCAGTTTGAACTTAATTTAAAGTACCTTGAATAAACAAGGAATATTTGCTGCTGACATTCAGTGTGATTGGATTTAGATTATTCGTAAATGACTGTGAGAAGACTGACAAACTACCCCTTTATATTAGTAACTAAAGTTGTATCAAATTTTATAACCTTAAAAATACTATAAATTAAAAATGTTGCTTAAAGTGAAGGTTGATCATCAGCACTCAAGAAGATCATGGATGGGAATTGCGATGAAGAGCTTTCTCTCGCACTATATTTATGAAGCTCCAGGGGCGAGATAAGGAAAGTGACCATCTGTGTGCAACCGAGCGACAAATTTGCTCTACCGGGTCAAACAGATTATCCGCTCGGTCAAGTTTGAAACTGTTTCGATGAGAAGTAAAGATAATAGGCGGGGGGGGGGGGGGGGGTTAGAGTAGCGTAGTTTTTACTTTGGGCCAAAAATTAATCTACCGGGTCAAAAAGATTATCCACTATCCGCTCGGTAAAGTTTGAAAGGGTTTCGGTAGGAAGTAGTGGTGATGAGCGGGCTGGGTAAAGGATCACGTTGTCTCACGATGTCTTATTTAATAATTAGAAAGGAGAACTTTCCCTCTTATTATATTTATGGAGCTCTAGGGTGTGATAAGGAAAGTGACCATCTGTGTGTGACGGAGTGACAAATTTACTCTGCCGTGTCTAACAGATTATCCGCTTGATCAAGTTTGCAGTTCCGATGAGTAGTAGCGATGGTTAGAGAGTCACGTGGTCTCTCTTTACCTTAGGGCCGCGATGTTTAAAGATAAAAATATCAAATGCCGTATACGGACAAAGCAAATAGTATTACTCAACTAACTAATACCTTTTTCCGTTCCATAATGGAAGTTAAAAGAATTACCTGAAAACGTTTCTGTAAAACAGAAGTAAGTATAACTTAGTATGTCACGTATTCTTCATTATCTTCTAGTCTTAAGGCCGTTATTATGTTTATACTATTTTAACAGAAAACAATATCTAGCTGATCTCATGGTAAATTTGAAAAATATATCAGCTTCCTTGACAACCCCATTAGACCTGCTCCTTATAAATACGAGTACACCACCATGAGTACGCAGCCGGCCGCATGATCCCTGACAGTTACTACAGAACTAAGAGTGTACATTGAAGGAGCCCAATTCCATTTATCCCAGCTGTTATGTGCAGAGAAGTTGTCACAACCGGTCGCATGATCCCTGACAGTTACTACAGAACTAAGAGTGTACATGGAAGGACCCAATTCCATTTATCCCAGCTTTTATGTGCAGATAAGTTGCCGCAGCCGATCGCATGATCCCTGACAGTTACTACAGAACTAAGAGTGTAAATTGAAGGGCCCCAATTCCATTTATCCCAACTGTTATGTGCAGATAAGTAGCCGCAGCCTGTCGCATGATCCCTGACAGTTACTACAGAACTAAGAGTGTACATTGAAGGACCCAATTCCATTTATCCCAAGCTTTTATGTGCAGATAAGTTAGCGGCAGCCGATCGCATGATCCCTGACAGTTACTACTGAACTAAGAGTGTACATTGAAGGCCCAATTCCATTTATCCCAGCTTTATGTGCAGAGTCGCATGATCCCTGACAGTTACTACAGAACTAAGAGTGTAAATTGAAGGACCCTAATTCCATTTATCCCAACTGTTATGTGCAGATAAGTTGCCGCAGCCGTCGCATGATCCCTGACAGTTACTACAGAACTAAGTGTGTAAATTGAAGGACCCTAATTCCATTTATCCCAACTGTTATGTGCAGATAAGTTGCCGCAGCCGGTCGCATGATCCCTGACAGTTACTACAGAACTAAGAGTGTACATTGAAGGAGTCCAATTCCATTTATCCCAGCTTTTATGTGCAGATAAGTAGCCGCAGCCGGTCGCATGATCCCTGACAGTTACTACAGAACTAAGAGTGTACATTGAAGGACCCAATTCCATTTATCCCAACTGTTATGTGGAGATAAGTAGCCGCAGCCGGTCGCATGATCCCTGACAGTTACTACAGTGTACATTGAAGGATCCCATGTGCAGATAAGTGCCGCAGCCGGTCGCATGATCCCTGACAGTTACTACAGAACTAAGAGTGTACATTGAAGGACCCTAATTCCATTTATCCCAACTTCTTATGTGCAGATAAGTTGCCGCAGCCGGTCGCATGATCCCTGACAGTTACTACAGAACTAGAATGGATCGTCTGCAGCGCGGCTTCCTCGCTTCGTGACGTGCCTTTATCCCGTTACCAGGGGTTGGATGGTACCGTAGTCAACCTTGCACCCCAAACTTTATAAATAATGACCTTTAGTACAGTCTCAAAACAGGTCAGGGCCGTTAAGAACATTTAAACAAATTCATGTCAACTATTAGCAATACCTCAAAGCTATTTAATTTTAATTTTCTTTAAGTGTAAAATTAGAATTAATGGATGTATACTGTTTAACATTCAATTATTAGAGGTTGGTACGAGTACTTGCCATCTTTATAGCTGTAATATGAACCAAGATAGAAAAAAATAGGCAAATAATTACATTTTATACAGAAAAACACCAATAAAATAAATTCTTAAAGGATATATTTATCAAAGAACAATCATTTTATTGATTGCGAATGGCGAGGAAACTAAAACGCGATAGTGTGAGTGAAAACGATTACGTATGTGTTCACGAAAATCTCTAGAACCTTTTGTTGTAAACAAGTCAATAAGAGTTGTCGTGGGGCTGTAATTTCATTTCTGTCTGTCTGTCTATGCTCAAGATATCTCGGAAAAGAAGCCTATAGGTCTTGAAATTCTGCATGAAGCTTCCTAAGATAAACGCTGTGTTCAATGATGGTGCGTATTATATCACTCCAAGGGATATGGGTGAACATCATTGGAACTAGGTTATTTAACATAATTTCCCTTTTGTTTGCCTGAGATGAAAACAATTCTTTTTCATAAGACCCTTTTTTGTTATCTGTACAAAGTATATCTTGAGAATGAAATTACCCAGAGACTTGAAATTTTGCAAGGAACTTCAGTGAAGCTGTTACAAACACGTGGTGAGGAGTATCCATACCTTAGTAATTAGTGTATTCCTAATATAGTATATATGACTTTTACATTTTACTTATTGTAATGTATACCTGTCTTTATTTGAATAGTTTAATGTTTTTTCAATATATCTATAGTTTCTAAAGGGGAAAACAGTTTGCTCTGAAGATAATATTTTAACTAAACTTAATTAAAGCAAAATCACAAATTATTTTCCATGTAGCGATCTGGTGAAACTTAAACTTAAGGATTCCATTAAAAACAGAATCTAAGATTCATGTTTATCTAACCATATCACGAACGTATCGAGTTAATTTACTTTAAGTCTAAAACGAGAATAGTTAATTAGTGAGAAACACGGCACGTTGTTTGATTAAAACTGACATAAGACTGATAAACAACAATTATATGTTAATTGAGAACTAATTTGATGGCGCGACGCGCACAGGAATTTCAGCATTACAAAACGTAATTACTGCATCATGCATACCACGTTGTATAGTTTGACTTTCATTTATTTATATTCATAAAACTATACATAACTAAGTGTATGTTATTTTTGTGTGATTTTGGATATAATTATTTAACCGATCTCTGTAAGTAAATATCTAATTGCCTCGGCACTCTAATTGCCCTTTGCTCGACAGAATTTCCTTCGAGGCTGGTAGGACTATTTTAAAAACTTTACCCGTTATAGCTAGTCGTAAGGTAATTCACTAAAATATATAAAATTCTTCACGTAATTGACGGTGAAAGTGCTATTAAATCTAAATTCTGTCACAGAACTTTCAAAACCCCTCCTGATTATACAGTTTGCCTGGCCTTCAATTTTTTTTAATAGGCGAAATATATCAGATTAGAATAAAACTTGTTTATTGAATTTGATTTACTTTTCAACCCATATTTATTACTAAGTATCTCAAAGTAAAAATAGTTTGAAGAGAGAGGAGATAGTAAATATTTGGTTCATCTGTTGCAGCTATACAGTAGTTCAAGATATCCATAACGAAGTAAAAGATCGTAGATCTAAAGATATAGCAGCATTGAAGAGAGGGGAGATAGCAAACATTAGGTTCGTCTGTTGCAGTTACTGTTCAAGATATCCATACATATCCATACAGAAGTAAAAGATCTTAGAGCTAAAGATATAGCAGCATTGAAGAGAAGGGAGATAGTAAACATTAGGTTCTTCTGTTGCAGCTATTGTTCGAGATATCCATAATGAAGGAAAAGATCGTAGACCTATAGGTACCTTGTAATTGGTCTACTTTGTGGTCAGGGCCAATCTGATATCTTATAGAGTCTGTATTTGGGTAGCTTACCTATATCCTGTGAGATACAAGGGGTGCCACTAATGTTTATTTATAAGAACTTCAACTGACATTAATTTACGTAAAACAAGAAAAATAGTATTTCTGTACTTTTTACTGGGTGGCTGTTTCAGAGAGTATTCCTAAAGTAGGAAGCTTGGAGCCTGGAAATTTTGTGAAGTAGAAACAAATTTGGGGTTGTTTTTTATCGACCCATAGTACTAATTATATATAAACAAACATCTTATTTATTGTATACTGTACAAGAGTAGTTAATTTGATTCTACTCAGATATTTTTTATCAGATTTTAACAATGAAGGAATTAACTACTATTGCTTTTGTGGTAAAATCTCTAATATTATTGTACTTTTTTTATTTTATCATCTTTATTATATTTGCTACTAAGTATGAACATGGCAGGCACATGGAAACCACAACTAATATAGTTCTGTACCATATTTATATTTATATTTAAATTTTGATAAGACTAACAGTAATACAGAGTGTGAATTTAAGCTAACAATTTTATTCATAAATACAAACAAACTGTAAACGTACTAATGAATACTAAGATTACTCTTGGATTGTGTTTTTTATGAATATTCCTGTTAATTTTGATCTGACAATAATATATGTATCTCCGTCAACCACCGAGATAAATAGCCTTAAGGTCACTTCCAGCCAAATAGTCGGGTTTCTTTATGGTTGACCGACCTTACTGGTAGCTGAGTAATGGTTATATCTCCACCAACAAATAAGAAAACAGCCTCAAGGTCATTTCCGGCCAATTGGTTGGGTTTCTTTATGGTTGAATAACCTTAATGCTGGCTGAATGATGGTTTTATTCCCGTCAACCAACGAGATAAATAACCTCAAGGTAATTTTCAGCCAAATGGTTGCTGGTTTCAAATCGTTAACTAACCTTGTTGTTGGCTGAGCGTTTATAAGTAGGATGAGTTACGATGTAACTGTTACACACAAATTGTACAAATACAGGTAAAAAATAAGAAAAATGGGTAAAACGCTAAGTGGAGTATGTTTATGTTGCATACATAATACGCTTCATTTGTAGAACGTTTCATTTATCATTTTCAGAGACGAAGTTAAACAAAAGCGCTTGGAATAATTATACTCGCGTTCATTAATAAAGATTATATTTCACACCCCTGTCCATTATCTCTCGTATCAGATAGCCTACCTGCGAAACGCAGCGGAATGATATAAATCATTGTCTATCAGTTAAGTAATTCACATGTACGAATAACAACAAACATACAAACAAATCAATCATACGAATAACAAAGCCAGATTTTGATGGCCTATAGAACAAGGGTACATGTTCAGAATATAATTGAATTAATTCTGTACCTGAATTTGAATCAAAGAAACGATCTCAGAGGTTGGGAGTAAATTAAGAACAGGTTTAGAAATTTTAAGAGGGCCTAAAAGTCAAAGGATGTAGGCAGGAAGCTAGAGAATGACCATTAAAAGTGATCTAGTGGAAGATATCACGGCCAATTTTTCAAGGCAGAGGGTCAATCAATACACAATTCCTACGTCTACTTACCGAGTGTTGACAAAACACAATTCTTACAGTATATTCACCGAGTGTTGAGAATACACAATTCCTAATGTCTATTTACCGAGTGTTGAGAAAACACAATTCTTACAGTATATTCACCGAGTGTTAAGAATACACAATTCCTACGGTCTACTTACCGAGTGTTGAGAAAACACAATTCTTACTGTATATTCACCGAGTGTTAAGAATACACAATTCCTACGGTCAACTTACCGAGTGTTGAGAAAACACAATTCTTACTGTATATTCACCGAGTGTTAAGAATACACAATTCCTACGGTCAACTTACCGAGTGTTGAGAAAACACAATTCTTACTGTATATTCACCGAGTGTTAAGAATACACAATTCCTACGGTCAACTTACCGAGTGTTGAGAAAACACAATTCTTACTGTATATTCACCGAGTGTTAAGAATACACAGTTCCTACGGTCTACTTACCGAGTGTTGAGAAAACACAATTCTTACTGTATATTCACCGAGTGTTAAGAATACACAATTCCTACGGTCTACTTACCGAGTGTTGAGAAAACACAATTCTTACTGTATATTCACCGAGTGTTAAGAATACACAATTCCTACGGTCAACTTACCGAGTGTTGAGAAAACACAATTCTTACTGTATATTCACCGAGTGTTAAGAATACACAGTTCCTACGGTCTACTTACCGAGTGTTGAGAAAACACAATTCTTACAGTATATTCACCGAGTGTTAAGAATACACAATTCCTACGGTCTACTTACCGAGTGTTGAGAAACACAATTCTTACTGTATATTCACCGAGTGTTAAGAATACACAATTCCTACGGTCTACTTACCGAGTGCTGAGAAAACACAATTCTTACTGTATATTCACCGAGTGTTGAGAATACACAAATTCTAATGTCTATTCACCGAGTGTTAAGAATTCAAAATTCCAACAGGCTTTTCAACCAGTGTTCAGAGTGATTCTCCCCCACAATGCGCCTGTTATTTGGAGTGACCAATTAGGAACGTCCATGTAGACTGTGCGCGTTCAAAAACAGTAACCCCTGGAATGGTGGAAGAGATTTACATTTATTTACAAACGATACATTGGCCATAACAACGATGAAACGTTTAGTAAAAATATAAAGGCTTATTCAATCCCATCACTCAGTAAATCGAATAAACTAGAGTTATACCTGGGTGACCGAACTAACCCGTATGTTAGTACAAGCTTTGAAGGGGTTAGTTTGTTCTAAATGTGGTGAACTATACACTCCAGATGCTTTAGTGCCATCAAGAGTTAAAAAGCTTTATATTTTAAAAAGAAAGTTTTATCTTTTAAAAAGAACTACGATAAAAATTTACTGTAATATTAAGGCTGGCATATAACCAAGTACACGGATCTCACATGTATTTTAACAGTATGTATAAAGTTTATTTTCAAATTAAAATTGAGCTAACAGGGGTTTAAGGATGAAATATTAAATTTTACAATCTCTAGAGATGCAGCAAACACTTTGTTTGAGTGAAAAGATCCATTATTGCAACAAAAATTGTGTATCACAGTGGCGTGGAATTCGTCCCCTCTTCCACTTATGTATCACGAAGATGTGGAATTCGTCCCCATTTTCCACTTGTGTATCATGAGGACTTGTGTATTTTGGAGACTTGTGTATCACGGAGACGTAGAATCACTAAGAATTTTATCTTTTATAAACTTGCAAACAACAGTGAGTTGGTAGCAACGTCTAACTATATATTATTCAATCGAACGTTTGTGGAGTGGTGGTCTCCCGAACCCTTTGAATACATCACTGAACCAACTTGAACTTAATTTAATGTGCCTTGAATAGTCAAGGCATATTTGAAATGAAATGAAAATGAAATGAAAATTTGTTTATTTAAACAGGCAAAGTTAGGGCCTCATGGCCCTTTCTTACACTTAACCTGTCTGATAAATAAGCAGAACAATAAACAACATGACAAATATTAACCAAATTAATATTGACACTAATATACCTTACTAAATACATTAAATCAAACATTAATCTAAACACTAAAAAAAATTATAAATATGATACTTCTAAATAAAAATAAATAAAAATATAAGTATACAATCATGACACAAAATAATACTACAACTTCCATCTTTAATAATAACCAAAAACTATAATTAATACCTAGTAACAATAATTTATAAATATATAATAAGAATATTTTTGAAATAAATATTTGCTGCTAACATTGAGTGTGATCAGATTTCATTTTATCGTAAGAGACTGTCAAAAGACTGAAAAATTACTCCTGTATATTAGTAACTAAAATTTATATCAAATTGTTGACCTAAAATTTCTGTAAATAAAAAAATGTTGCTTAAAGTTGGAGCTTAAAATGAAGGTTAATTATCAACACTCAAGAAGATCATAGGTGAGAAGTACGATGAAGAGCTTTCTGTCGCACTATATTTATGAAGCTCCAGGGGCGCGATAAGGAAAGTGACCATCTGTGTCCAACCGAGCGACAAATTTGCTCTACCGGGTCAAACAGATTATCCGCTCGGTCAAGTTTGAAATGTTTCGATGAGAAGTAGAGGTGACGGTCGATGGTGAGAGGGGGTTAAGTAACGTGGTTTTTACTTTATATTGATTGATTATGACGGAGAGTTTTATTATTATATTATATGGAGATCTAGGAGCATAATATGGAAAGTGGCCATCTGTGTGTGACGGAAAGAGAAATTTGCTCTACCGGGTCAAACAGATTATCTGCTCGGTCCCCGGTAAAAGTTTGTAACGGTTTAGATTAGAAGTTTAGGTGATGAGCGAGGGAGGGGTTAGAGTATCGTGGTTTTTACTTTATATTGATTGATTATGACGGAGAGCTTCAGTATTGTATTTATGGATGTTTGTGAACATAATAAGGGAAGTGGCCATCTGTGTGTTACGGAGCGACACATTTGCTCTACCGGGCCAAACAGATTATCTGCTCGGTCAAGTTTGTAACGGTTTAGATTAGAAGTTTAGGTGATGAGCGAGGGAGGGGGTAGAGTATCGTGGTTTTTACTTTATATTGATTGATTATGACGGAGAGCTTTAGTATTATATTTATGAAGGTTTATGAACATAATAAGGGAAGTGGCCATCTGTGTGTTACGGAGCGACACATTTGCTCTACCGGGCCAAACAGATTATCAGCTTGGTCAAGTTTGTAACGGTTTAGATTAGAAGTTTAAGTGATGAGCGAAGGAGGGGGTAGAGTACCGTAGTTTATACTTTATATTTATTGATTATGATGGAGAGTTTTCGTATTATATTTATGGAGATCTAGGGGCATAATAAGGAAAGTGGCCATCTATATGTGACGAAGCGACAAAATAAATTTGCTCTCTCAGGTCACACAGATTATTCGCTCGATCAAGTTTGAAATATTTTCGGTGAAAAGTAGTGGCGATGGGAGGGCGGGTTAAAGAATCACGTTGTCTCACGATGTCTTATTTGATAATTAGAAAGGAGAACTTTCCCTCTTATTATATTTATTGAGCTCTAGGGGTGTAATAAGTAAAGTGACCATCTATGTATGACGGAGCGACAATCAGATTATCCGCTCAATCAAGTTTGAAACTGTTTCGAAGAGAAGTAAAGTTGATTGTAAGGGGGGGGGTGTTAGAGTTAAGTGGTTTTTACTTTATCTTGATTGATTATGACGGAGAGCTTCAGAATTGTATTTATGGAGGTCTAGGAACATAATAAGGAGAGTAATCATCTATTTATGACGGAGTAACAAATTTACTCAACGGCGTCTAACAGATTATCCGCTAGATCAAGTTTGAATCTGTTTCGGTGAAGTAGAGATGTAGAGGCGATGGGCGAGTGAGCTAGAGAGTCACGTGGTCTAATGTTACGTTGGGCCGCGATGTTTAAAGAGATTAAATATCAGATGCCGACTACAAAGCAAACAGTATCACACAACTGACTAATACCTTTTCCGTTCCATAATAGAATGTATAGAATTATCTGAGAACGTTTCTGTATAACACAAGTAAACCAAGTATTTCACATATTCTTTATTAACTTCTGGTTTTAAGGCCGTTATTATGTATATACTATTTTAACAGAAAAAAATATCTCGCTGATCTCATGGTATATTGAAAAATTTATCAGCTTCCTTGACAACCCAATTATACCTGCTCCTTATAAATACGAGTACACCACCATGTGTACGCAGTCGATTGCATGATCCCTGACACTTAATACAGAACTAAGAGTGTACATTGAAGGACCCCAGTTCCATTTATCCCAGTTGTTATGTGCAGATAAGTTGCCGCAGCCGTGTCGCATGATCCCTGGTAGTTACTACAGAACTAAGAGTGTAAATTGAAGGACCCCAATTCCATTTATCCTATCTGTTATGTGCAGATAAGTTGCCGCAGCCGTGTCGCATGATCCCTGACAGTTACTACAGAACTAAGAGTGTACATTGAAGGACCCCAGTTCCATTTATCCCAGCTGTTATGTGCAGATAAGTTGCCGCAGCCGTGTCGCATGATCCCTGACAGTTACTACAGAACTAAGAGTGTAAATTGAAGGACCCCAGTTCCATTTATCCCAGCTGTTATGTGCAGATAAGTTGCCGCAGCCGGTCGCATGATCCCTGACAGTTACTACAGAACTAGAATGGATCGCCTGCGGCGCGGCTTCCTCGCTTCGTGACGTGCTTTTATCCCGTTACCAGGGGTTGGATGGTGATGGTACCGTAGCCAACCTTGCACCCCAAACTTTATAAATAACGACCTTTAGTACAGTCTCAATATAGGTCAGGGTCGTCAAGCAAATTGTTACAAATTCATTTCACGTATTAGCAATTATTCAGGCATTTATTTTTAATTCTCTTTGTGTGGTAGTTGTTAGACTCAATTGATATGAATCTTAAAAGATGTAAAATTTAAAATGAACGGATATTTATTCTTTAATGATTGAAAGTTGGTACGAGTACTTGTCATCTTTATAGCTCTAATCTGGGATAATCTCAGAAAGGAAAAGCTTGGCAATTAATTACATACTAAACAGAAACTAACGCCAATAAAACAAATACTTAAAGTATACTTTTCACAGCACATTAATATTATTGACTGCGGATGTAAAGAAAATAAAACGGGATAGTGTGAGTGAAAACGACTACGACTGTTTACACGAAATCCTCCTTTTGTTTCAAATAATTCAATAATGAATATTGTTACTTATTTATTGATTAGAATTAACGAATCCGATGAATCGTGGAGCTGTAATTTCATTTCTGTCTGTCTGTCTGTCAGCACGCGAAAACATACTTATAGTCGAAATTCTGCATAAAGTTTCATAAGAGAAACGCTGTGTTCAATGATATTATTATTATTTTGGTGCATATTATTCCATGGGATTTGGCTGAACGGTAGCAAATATATTTACATCAGTCTTATGGGTAAGCATGATGGCAACGACATAAAGACAACATTAAAAATAGATAAAGATGCTGAGTAAAAGTATGTAACATTTAAATAAGTGACATACAAATACATGTAGTCTATTCATACAGTTAAAAGAAGAAATATGTAGAATGGAAAGTCAATATTAAAAGGTGACAAGATTTGATTTTCGCACACACTAATATTGTAATACACCCCCTACCACACCCGAATCTGTTATTATTTAAATAGTGGGGCAAGATTTTTAGATTAAGAGCATCTTCATAACTTAATTTTTGTATAAAACTTAATTTATAAACAGAAAATAATTATTTCTATGATGGTTTATGTCCAAGCCAAGGAATTTGCTGAGCATCATTGAAGCTAGTTATGTTTACATAATTTTTCTTTTGTTTGCCTAAGATAAAAACGTTTCTTTTTTGTAAGACCCTTTTTTGCTATCTACACATCGAGAATGAAATGACCTGAAATTGACTTGAAATTTTGCAAGCAACCCTTAGAATACTGTTACAAAACACGTGGCGAGGAGTACTCCTACCTTTGTAATAATTACTAATTATTAGTGTATGCCTAATATAGCATATAGGTGAATTTTATATTTTCCTTATGTTAATGTATACTTCTCTTTATTTCAATAGTTTAATGTTTTTCAATCTATCTATCGTTTTTAAAGAGAAAAACCGTTAGCTCTGAAGAGAATATTTTAACTTAACTTAATTAAAGCAAAAGCAAAAATTATTTTCCATGTAGCGTTCAGATAAAATTTAAGGTTTCCAATAAAAACGGAACATAAGATTCATCTTTATTTAACCATTTCAGGAACGTATAGAGTTAATTTCCTTTAAGTCTAAAACAGGAATAGTTAATTAGTGAGAACCACGGCACGTTGTTTGATTAAAACAGACATAAGACTGATAAACAACAATTAAACGTTAATTGGGATTTAATTTGGTGGCGCGACGCTCTCAGGAATTTCAGCATTACAAAACGTAATTACTGCATCATGAATACCACGTTGTATAGTTTGAATTTAATTTATTTATATACATATATAAACTTAGATGATCTTATATTTATGATCGTTTTGGATAGGGATTTTTAACGGATCCCTGTAAGTAAATATTTAATTGCCACGGCACTCTAATTGCCCTTTGCTCGACAGAATTTACTTCGAGGCTGGTATAAGACTGTTTTAAATCTGTACCCTTTATAGGTAGTCGTAAGTTAATTCAATACATCACAGCCACAACTGGGTTTCTGAATATGCCAGTTTTAAAGGCAACTCACAAAAAAACTGGCAAGAAATGGCTCGAAGAGGCATTTGGACCTGTTTGGACCTGTTTGGACAGCTGTTGGCTCTGAAAGTGCTTGTGGTATATTTAGATGAACTGCTTACTAATCATTATGAAATGGTTGTGAGATCAGTAATGACACCTATGCCAAAGTTTCTCTAGGCACTAATTGGAAAGAAACTCGCTAGAGGCACCAACAATAGTTCACGAATGCTGATAAAGTGACGTAAAGGCATTCTGAGACAGGTCATCTACCACATTACTGGACATGGTTATTTCAAGATACACACGTTTTATGACTCACTACTGAAGATCCTAGATGGTGACTATGGAAATGGTCGGAGGATATTGCTAACACATTATTTTGTATTGTGAGAAGCTTTGAAGTTAGGAGGGAAATCCTATTTGCAACCTCCAAGTCAGATTGATTGACTGGGCAGAACGATTTAGATTTCGTTGAAAGTAGGAAGGCCCTACTAATAGAATCTGAGCTTGCAATAAACTTGGGCTAGCCTTGGTGTCCCCATAACCCTATTAAAATCAAATCTCATAGAATCTAAAACTATACAATAGGAGACTAATAACATTCGTAATTTTGCCACACACTGTACATGAAAACCAATAAGGTTGCAATTAGTTGCTCGCTCTCTCTCTCTCTCTCTCTCTCTCTCTCTCTCTCTCTCTCTCTCTCTCTCCTCCCTGTGAAAGTGAAAGAGCCTGTTAAAATTTAATCATCTGTTCTTTGTAAACATAATGTGACAAAACAATTATGTGTTTACGTTATTTAATTACAATTTTTAATTTCTTTACATTTATAGTTTGAAAGCACAGAGCAAGCTTAAAAGTAACAACACATTTTATTACTGTTTCTGCAATCACTGTTGAGCACAGACTTTACTATTTAGATAATACTATTCAAATTTTAAGTAAAAATACACCTTTAACTTTAAAATTTACTTAATATGAACTATGCCCGTGCCTGATCATTAGAGTAATGCAGATATAAAAATTACTATCTTACGTTGGCTATAAATATAAATAATGTTATAAAATTCACCTTAGTTGTCTTTTGACCGAGGTATGCTTCTCTGACCGAAGGAAAACAAAGGAAGCTCAAATGATTGCATCGGAAATATAATTAATTCGATTAGAAGTGCTCATACACGCTCAAAGTGTAAAATATAGTCCATACACAATTTCGTTTAACATCCGAAGCACTTTACTATGAACACTGTAACAATATGTACCTAAAAGGTGCCTACTTCCGTTTAAAAATTACATTGAGCGACATCATATTTTATTACGTCGTATGTGCGTTGACTGAAAGCTAATGACGTCGACTTTATTGCTCCTGTCTACGCTGGGCTAATATAGTTCAATTGTATAGTCATAGAATATTGGAGAGAAATTCTAGTTATTTCACAGATGTTATAAAGGTCCTTATAAAGACT
Organism: Homalodisca vitripennis; assembly: GCF_021130785.1. NCBI lineage: Eukaryota > Metazoa > Arthropoda > Insecta > Hemiptera > Cicadellidae > Homalodisca > Homalodisca vitripennis. The sequence continues at coordinate 13,550,414 of NC_060208.1, forward strand.
GTTTTAAAAATTAAATCTTAAATGGATCATGATCTTGGAATGTCTTTCAGTGGCTAGCAATTATCTCTGGAGAGTAATCACGACATTCAAAAGAAATATGCCTTCCATGTCCCAGTTTTCAGCAGGAAATTGCATACGAAGCTGTGAGTAAGTGTTGGTAGAGTATATAATAGGTTGACTGAAATAGCATACCTTAACTTGCTATAGAGTTAGGCTAGTATCCATTATATCCTGTAATCGAGTAGAGAACTATTTAGCTACACAATATCACAGGGGTTTGACGCCTTTGTACTAACACATAAACATTACACTAATCACTTAAACATTAAATAGTGTTATTTTTGTATTTATGTATTGAAATATTGATGGGATACTAGGAGTACACATTTTTGTAAACATTTTATGACACATAAATTGGTAAAACCGTTTACGTAAAAACATAGAGCCAAATTAAAATAGAATATAGATTTATGTTTTACAGGCTGATCGGCTACCACAATAATGTATTATATTTTGTTTGTAGCTGATTTAATTTTGGGATATATATGAAATGGTACTAATTTATTATGACTAAACAAGACCCAGTTGACTCAGTTTGTTCTTAGCAGCAGTCTTAGCCATCTTCAACCAACAGATGTTACATCGAAACTGCCAATAATAAGCAATCGTCTGTACAGGCGAGTTGAAGCGGCGGAGCTTACTCGTGATTGGCTGAAGCTAAACCAACCACACATCAGTTATGATCAATATAGCTTCTTTATCAGCGGTAGCCAACTTTTAGGCAATTTCTCGTTATATTCTTTTGAAGTTATTTTCGTTCTTAATTATTCTCTTATATAATAGAAGGAAGTTTGTACAAGTCATTTTGTTTTTTCGAATTATCCGCACGTTAGGTCTTGAAACTGCGTTCTGCTATGAGCAATATTTACCTATCATGAGGTTATGAGGTTTCGTGTGTCGAAGTACTCAGTTTTTACTAACAAAACATGTAATGGTGTTTTATTTAAGGAACACTTATATAATGCAACTTAATTAACTTGAATTATTACTGAAAATACGAGGGTCGTTTTTCCAATCTCCCACCTTACGCCATGACGGCCAGACACGTGACAGGGCCGCGCTGTGTGCAGTAGTCAATCGCGCATCTTCCCCGCTACATTTTTCTCTGTTGAATTCAGGTAGTCAGTGTGCGCTGAGCTGCAGTCGCATGAACATGGCCGCCTTTATTGATACTCCCAACAAATGTTAATTGAGCTGTGTTATTCATTTCCTGCAAGCAAAAGGGAATAATTCAGCACAAATCAGTTGGAGAATGTGCAGTGCTTACAGAGAAAACATTAAGCGTGATGGTGTTGTGCGTGAATCGTGTCAAACGCTTAAAGATGTCGAATGTAAAATTCAAGGATCAATTGGAGAAATGTCAAAGCTTAAGACAATGGCAAGTTTTGTGAGTGTCAATCAACATCTTGACCTTTTCAACAGCACTCACGAGAAATCTTTTTATAGTATTTTTTTATGTTCACCGTTTGTAAGAATATGCAACTTCCCATTGTATGTATATTTCTCGAGCCGCTTAATATAATTTGTTAGGTTATTTTATATCACCTTGATGATTGTGTGTGTTTTTTTTCTTATCCATCTGGATTAGAAAAAAATTTCAGGTTGTGAATCACCAAAATCAAAACCCATTTGGTGTCCTTTTTAAAAGGACCAATAATAAAATGTATTCTCCAAGTAAAAATCAATTACTATTTCAAATAACTCTAACTATGCTTAAAAGAAACATGAACTACATTACCTTATGAAACAAATTGTTACGTGATCTAATTTATTAATAGAATTAAAAATGTATATAACCTTAATTCTGAATTGATATAAGAGTATTTAAATGTCGTTTAATTTAATTTAAAATCAATGTCATAGTGGCGAGTACAGTTGTGTTGTAATTTTAAATTTTTAATCACCAATAACGCTATAAACTGATAATAAATTTGTTTTGCGAGTCCCTTTCAGTTCGTTACAGGAGATGGTGCCCTATGGTGTTTTTATGACAAGGGTGCATGAGGCTGCCAGGGTGCTGGAGAAGCTCATGTTCTCTGTTGGTCATTGAGCTTCATCTTGTAGCCCGTTTCCTATAAATGTGCTCTAAACTGAAAACAATTTCCCGCTTTGAAAGCTGTAATTAAGAGACAAAAACAAAGCTGAGCTCAGTGATTGCGCCACACAAGAGAGCAGATCATTACCTTGATTACCGGAGTTGTCATGGAAACTCAACAGGAGACGAGCTCTGACACTGGCAACCTCACTAGTTGAGGTAATGAACACGTGCTTCAGGCTGTGCTGCTCTTTCATCCCTCCCCCTTCCTCACTCTCAGAGTCAGAAAGAAACGGGACAATCGTCGGCAGATCTTTATCTTGATTACCGGAGTTGTTGTTATGTGAACTCAACAGGAGACGAGCTCTGACACTGGCAACCTCACTAGTTGAGGTAATGAACACGTGCTTCAGGCTGTGCTGCTCTTTCATCCCTCCCCCTTCCTCACTCTCAGAGTCAGAAAGAAACGGGACAATCGTCGGCAGATCTTTATCTTGATTACCGGAGTTGTTGTTATGTGAACTCAACAGGAGACGAGCTCTGACACTGGCAACCTCACTAGTTGAGGTAATGAACTCGTGCTTCAGGCTGTGCTGCTCTTTCATCCCTCCCCCTTCCTCACTCTCAGAGTCAGAAAGAAACGGGACAATCGTCGGCAGATCTTTATCTTGATTACCGGAGTTGTTGTTATGTGAACTCAACAGGAGACGAGCTCTGACACTGGCAACCTCACTAGTTGAGGTAATGAACACGTGCTTCAGGCTGTGCTGCTCTTTCATCCCTCCCCCTTCCTCACTCTCAGAGTCAGAAAGAAACGGGACAATCGTCGGCAGATCTTTATCTTGATGAGTAAGTATACCTTTTTGGCCGTTGCTGGGACAACGCACACCCGAGAACCGGTTCTGGGACAAAACCGTGTGAGACCGAATCTGGGACATGAAAAATTGTATAGAGAGCGAGACTAAGAGTGTGAGTACGGGTAGTCAAACCGCGCCGCTCGAATCACCACGCATGTCCACCCCCCCCCCCCCCCACCCCCCCCCCCCCCCACCCCCCCCCCCCCCCACCCCCCCCCCCCCCCACCCCCCCCCCCCCCCACCCCCCCCCCCCCCCAATGGCACGATTCATTCTGCGGAAATGAGTTCTATAATTCTATTGAACCAGATGTTGACATTGGACAGCCAGGTGTATGTGTCATTGACGAACAATCTGAACACAATCAAGCAATGAGAACAAAGTTCCCGCGCTCCAAAGTTTGGCACGATCATTCTGCGGAATAAGTTCAATAATTCTATTTGAACCAGATTGTTGACATTGGATTGGAGAGCAGGTGTATGTGTCATTTATGAACAATCTGAACACAATCAGAGCAATGAGAACAAAGTTCCCGCGCTCCAAAATTGGCACGATCATTCTGCGGAATGAGTTCAATAATTCTATTGAACCAGATGTTGACATTGGAGAGCCAGGTGTATGTGTCATTTATGAACAATCTGAACACAATCAGAGCAATGAGAACAAAGTTCCGCGCTCCAAAGTTGGCACGATCATTCTGCGGAATGAGTTCAATAATTCTATTGAAACAGATGTTGACATTGGAGAGCTGGGTATACGTGTTATCGATGATCAATCTGGACACAATCAGAGCAATGGCAATAAAGTTTTTCCTCGCTAAAAAGTCGGCACGATCGCTACTGCGGAATGAGTTCTATTAATTGTTTTAGACCAGATGTTGACATTGGACAAACCAGGTGTACGTGTAATTGATATTCAATATGAACACAATCAGAGAAGTCTTACACGCCTATATATAGCATAGAGTGACGTCATAAGCTTTTGGCACAGAGTAATTTTTATACAGTTATACATATTTTTAGGTATCTAAACTATTATTTGCGTTATTTCTGTACCAATTCGGTACACTCTAGATTTGTCTTTTGTGGATTTTAAATACATCCAACTTTTGGGCACTGCCCCTACTGGCTTCAAAAGTTCTAATGTTATCTTCTGAACGTATTTTATTGTTTTTTGAACATTTGATTACTAAAACACGCCTGTGTAGGTTAGTCAGTTATTCCCCAACTAATCACTAACTTAATATCATCTGTTTGGTTATAATTTATTTTGGTGATTGTCGCGCTTTTCCTATACCAGATGATAACCGAGTTTGCCAATTATATCTATGAAATTGTATCCAGCTAAGTTAAATCACGACAATACAAAAGTGTTCACAGTTTTCTTGTGCTATATTATTAATTTAAAAATAGTCCCCACTATATTATTTTTATTTGGTATAGAACTATAACACCCTTTTGTTAAATTATCTCCGGACCATCTGTAACTGCAGATGTAATATATCATATTGCTCTGACGTACTGTAACCCACATTAATTACATGTGAACATCCCGCATACCCTGCTCTGATTGAGTCTGCATTGTGGAGAACACAACCCTACCTGAGAGTTAATTACTGAGTGGTTATGTCAGACCCAAGCTATCGTCTCTCAAACTCAAACTGCCACACGATTAGAACCCAGGTTATACCGTTAAAACGTTACTGAATTTTCTTGACCAATATTTTGTTCAAAATCATGAAATATATCTTTATACAGGTTCAGTTTCTTAGTTTATTCTGTCTCTACGCTTAGATGACAAGTTTTCCTCAATATTAGGCTATCCGTTTCATGTCTATTATGATTTGCAATCCATTTCGTATTTAAAACATATATGTGTTTTACTTTACAACATTTTTAAATAAAACGTTCTACTGCGTGTTGACACTCTGATTGGAAAATTGGTAGTATAATATCCATCCTATCCGTAAATACCCGTAATTGCACTATGAACTTTCAGAACTGAATGTTCGTTGACAAATAAACAATTATTTAAAATCGTTAACTAACTATATCTTTATGCAGGTTTAGTGTCTTGATTTATTCTGTAAACTACGCTTGGATGGCAGTTTCCTCAATATTTGGCCATTCGTTTCATATACATATATTATGTTTACAATAGATTTCGTATTTAAAAAGTGGTTTAATACTTTACAACATTTAAACAAAATGTCTATGGCGTTTTGACATTCTGATTGATATTCATCCCACCCGTAAATACCCGTAATTGCACGATGAACTTTCAGAACTGAATGTTGTTGACAAATAACAATTATTTAAAAAATCGTTAACTATATCTTTATGCAGGTTTAGTGTCTTGGCTTATTCTGTAAACTACGCTTAAATGGCAGTTTCCTCAATATTTGGCCATTCGTTTCATATACATATATTATGTTTCCAATAGATTTTCGTATTTAAAAAGTGGTCTAATACTTTACAACATTTAAACAAAATGTCTATAGCGTTTTGGCATTCTGATTGATATTCATCCTACCCGTAAATACCCGTAATTGCACGATGAACTTTCAGAACTGAATGTTGTTGACAAATAACAATTATTTAAAATCGTTAACTATATCTTTATACAGGTTTAGTGTCTTGGCTTATTCTGTAAACTACGCTTAAATGGCAGTTTCCTCAATATTTGGCCATTCGTTTCATATACATATATTATGTTTCCAATAGATTTCGTATTTAAAAAGTGGTCTAATACTTTACAACATTTAAACAAAATGTCTATAGCGTTTTGGCATTCTGATTGATATTCATCCTACCCGTAAATACCCGTTGTATTATGTCCTTTCAGAATAGTTGATCATCACTTTGATGTAGCTCATCTAAATTCTAAATGTCCATTTCTGCACATACTTGTAGACTTTAGTTCCAGTTCACCTTCCTCTTAAGTGCAGCATCTGAAATCTGAGCTATAAAGTAGAGGAAGGTGAACTGGAGCTAAACAGCTGATTTATGTATAGAAGACTCGGTTGCTCCAATGTGCTTTGGGATCGTGTCAGTTAACATCGTAGTGCACTCAGTAGTGTCCCTGATGAGACAATGAGAATACCTATTCACTTTTATTGCACTATTTTTTTAGTCTGGGTGTCTTTGATGGCGAAACGATGCTGGGGGGGGGGTTCAACTACTTCGTTCTTCGTCGCTGACTATTTTTTGGATACCTTAGGACGAACATGACTCCAGATTTCAGAAGTCAAGTCTGCAACATCTTCAGATTTCAGATGCTGCACGTAACCGGGAAGTGAACTAGAGCTAAACTCAATATTCGCATCGAATCAGCCCTTTAGATGCTTTATGTGTAACAAATTTAATCAAGACGTTGAAGTATAGGAATTGCAGAACGTGTCTAATAGTGTTAAATTTATTTCACAAGGCTTTTTAACACCTAAGACGCCATTTTAAGGTGAGATTGTAACAATATTTTCAATTATTAAACAACTTATCTAACTTTTGTTCTGTAACATAATGTAAAATACAAACTATAAACTTCAATAAGGAAGATCTCCGCCTTTCAACAAAGAAAATACCCTTGAAAACCGTATCAACTTAAAAAGGCTTTTAAACCCAAATTGTGTATGTACTGGATACTATTCTAATGAATTTTAGAATCTGGTCGAATCCTAAAACCATGGCTATGTAGTATTATTTTCGATTATATCTGAGATAATCCTCTTTTTTATGTTTGTTTTTTCTTGGTGGTACAGTTTTAGCCAAAGCTATCCCGTCTTACTCATCAATACACTACAGACACAAAAAATCACATCAATGTAAAGTCGCTTGGAATAAAATCTGAGATTTCTTAGTCAGTAGAACACTTTTCCGACTTGATGAAGAAGAAAGATATCAACCGCCGAAACGTTATTTTATACATTTTGTAACACATAACTATGCCAAATACCCGAAATTCTATTATCCTTTCACGTATGAATTAACTCCAAAGCAATATATTGTCACTATTTTAGGTCTTAATAGAATCTATAACTTTATTTCAGAATAACTGAAGCTAGTGTTGATAAAAAGTAGCAGACAGTTACTTCCTATTGATGTGCAGGAGCAGCAGCAGGGCATTGAACAGGGACGGACTGGTACTGACGGGTGAGTTAAGGGATAATACAGACGCAGGGGGAGGGTAATCTGTATCGACCAGGGGGCGTAACACCTGCTCTTGTCACCCGGTCTATAAATTGAATTTCATTTTCCGTGTTTTCCTTGATTGTGTTTTACCGTTTTCTATGGCCTGCGCCATTAGTTTTCTCGGCGTTGATTATTTTAACTAAACTCGACATCTACGTATTATAAGAGCTCTTAGTTTAGCTCTTAAACCATCCACTTTTTAATTTTCTCTCCTATGCCCACCTATTAAGTACAATTGGTTGAAACATAGTCTAAAGATTTTAGTGGGATGAGTAACTATTAAACATAGTTCATATAATTACACTCCATCACCAGTGTAGTGGGTACGGTGGTTATCGCGAGATATTCAAATCAAGCAACCTCGAGCGTGGCTGCTGCTTAGATGGGTGAACGGCTGAGCGATCCTGTCCTTGCAAGCAGTCCGCCTGCCCGGCCATTGGTGGTGGTTTGGAAGTCACCTTTAAACCATTGGTTCTCAGGTTAAGTATTAGAGAGGGCTTTTTAGCATTACTTTAGCTGGATAAATAACATACTTACTCTACTATTTTGAAGTTTCAACTTAAAAGAGAAAGGTAGAATTTCAATCTCATCAAACAAACTGGACGAACCAGATTACACGCCAGTCTTCTTTAAATCTCTTCAAACAAGCTGGATGACCAAGATTACAAGCAGTATTCCTTACATCTCTTCAAACAAGCTGGATAAGCCAGATTACAAGCAGTCTTCCTTTACATATCTCATTCAAACAAACTGGACGAACCAGATTTACACGCAGTCTTCTTTACATCTCATTCAAACAAACTGGACGAACCAGATTACACGCAGTCTTCTTTAAATCTCTTCAAACAAGCTGGATGACCAAGATTACAAGCAGTCTTCCTTACATCTCTTCAAACAAGTTGGATGAGCCAGATTACAAGCAGTCTTCCTTACATCTCATCAAACAAACTGGACGAACCAGATTACACGCAGTCTTCTTTAAATCTCTTCAAACAAGCTGGATGACCAAGATTACAAGCAGTCTTCCTTACATCTCTTCAAAAAAACTGGACGAGCCAGACTACACGCAGTCTTCCTTACATCTCATCAAACAAACTGGACGAACCAGATTACACGCAGTCTTCCTTAAATCTCTTCAAACAAGCTGGATGACCAAGATTACAAGCAGTCTTCCTTACATCTCTTCAAACAAGTTGGATGAGCCAGATTACAAGCAGTCTTCCTTACATCTCTTCAAACAAACTGGACGAACCAGATTACACGCAGTCTTCTTTTAAATCTCTTCAAACAAGCTGGATCAAACAAGCTGGATGACCAAGATTACAAGCAGTCTTCCTTACATCTCTTCAAACAAGTTGGATGAGCCAGATTACAAGCAGTGCTTCCTTACATCTCTTCAAACAAGCTGGACGAGCCAGACTACTCGCAGTCTTCCTTACATCTCTTCAAGCAAGCTGGATGAGCCAGATTACAAGCAGCCTTCCTTACATGTCTTCAAACAAGCTGGACAAGCCAGGTTTAGTCTTCCTTACGTATCTTCAAACAAAGTGGTCAAGCCAGATTAGATGTAGTCTCCTCATATCTCTTCAAATAATGTGGATAAGCCAGATTGACTAGCATCTGCCAGACTGCATCTGTCTTCCGTACATCTCTTCAAACAAGCTGGATGAGCCAGATTGCATGCAGCCTTCCTTACATGTATTCAAACAAGCTGGACGAGCCAGATTTAGTCTTCCTTCCGTATCTTCAAACAAGGTGGACAAGCCAGATTAGATGTAGTCTCTTTACATATCTTGAAACAAAACTGGATGAGCGAGATTAGATATAGTTCTCCTTACATCCCTTCAAAATAGCTGGACGAGCCAGATCACACGCAGTTCTCCTCACATCTATTCAAACAAGGTGGACAAGCCAAATTGACTAGCATCTGGCAGACTGCATCTGTCTTCCTTACATCTCTTCAAACAAGCTGGACACACACAGAGGCTAGTAATCTTATTCAGGTATAAGACAACATTTTTATGATATACAAGCATGGTCATAAACACAACAGGCAATGAAAACAATTTCAGTACAAATATTCATTTGCTTTAGCTATGTTACCAGACCTCTATTTAATACTCGAAGTGAAGAGGTAAATCAGACTTTAAAATATTGAACATTGGAAACTATGATTACTACATGTAAGTAATTAAGTAATCACAACGCTAAGCTCTTAATACAAAGGGTAATTGGAGCCGTTCGTTGAGGATTACGAACACCAATTACTCTAGGATTACTCTAGGTCAATCTGTTGTAGATATATGTCTGTGGAACTAAACAAAGTCTTTACTCCTCCCTTTCAGAGTTTACTTCAGCAATAACTTGAGGACAACAACTACGGTTTTATATAGAACTATAAGACACCCCCTGCCCGCTTTGCGCCGCCGTCCCGTTTCAGCATCCAAAATACATTTGTTTTCTTTACTTTATTCATCATTAATCTTTTATACTGATCAAATCAAATCCAATCGTTTCTTTGCAGTTAAAAATATATATATTGTATAGCAAACGTCAATTTTCATACTTAAAAATTGCTGTATTCATCCCACATGAAGGCCACATTTAAACTTACAACATCCAAACATTCAAACCCCGTTCATTCCATATCAATTGCGCTCACTTCCAGTGCTGGAAGTCAGTTTCCTCATTACGTGGTCTCCCATTTGAATGCCAGAAGAAACTCATCGACACTGTAAAAAGCGTTTGACGCCAGGCAGAGTTAGGCGTTGAGCTATTTTTAATTGGGTTTGGCAATCTGTTTATAAAATGAACACCTGCCTGCGAAGGTAAATGTTCATGAACCACCGTTCTGTGCATTTCCGAACTGTAGTTATCTTTGCCTCTTGTCTCATATTCATGAATGTCTCATCCTCTGGTTGTCACATTTAGACAAACTTTTTAAACACTATCCTGCATAAGTCTCTGAAGTTCAAGTTCTGATTTCAAGATAATCCCTTCAGCTCTTCATGGTTTCGAGGTCATTTGCGTTCATGGCGTGAAAGTCTGATACTGCCCTAACAATGCAATCGTTACATTGTTTTTGTTACATTTCTATTTTATGCCGTTATATTGTGCAAGAGCCTTTTCTATAACAACCGCGCGTCATGCAAGTATTTCTGTCGTTTTCTACTAAATGTCAAAAGACAAGGACTTCCTTGGTAATCTGCCATGAGTGTTTGTATCTTGGAGAGTTCACTGTAGTCGCTCATTGCAGACAGCTAAAGCGTGTAGTAGCATGCCACTCGTCCTATTAGTATTTTGTGGTATTATTTCTAGTGTTTTATGAAAAGACATAAGACCCGTAACTGTACTATTAAACGGTGTGTTTTGGAAATCTGAGCAGTATAGGGCTATCACATGCATTCAATTTAATTTCTTGTACACTTGTATCCAACAAAAACTACGTGAAGTGACATATGGATAGTGCTCATACACTGTTCCTGAAGTACTCCAACGTTCTCATATCTTGAACTTACTGGCATGCTTATGTTTTTACGTTGTGTCTCAAGCAAGCCTGCGGATACAAGCGCACACTGGGAGACAGTGGACAGTACTTTTAATCACCTGGGTTTAGGCCCTAGCTAGTGTTTTTCCTCAAAATTATGAGCAAAAACACTGTATTTGTAATACTTATTTTAGATATTGCGCCTAAAAGCAAAGTGTTGACATTTTAGAGCCCGACATACTAAACTAGTTTCAGTTGCCTGAACAGTAAGTGGTTGAAAGCTAAGTTCTGTCTGTTAACTGCAATAATGTGTTTGAACCTAAACTACAATCCAATAGTGAAGAGCTGAACGTGAGTTTCTCCAAGACCGACTTCGGAAGAAGATTATCAAACCGATCCGTTCAGTTTTAGATACACTGCCAGGAAAGTTCTCCGACGACATTATTCTTCACATGAGTCGTATAGTTTGAACCCCAGTCATTTATGATAAGTGTTACGTGTTTTATTTTTGTTATATATTCATGGACTTTCGTGAACATATTAGAATATAAAACTATCATGCTGTATCTCTAAAAAAAAGTACATACATTCCATAAAATACACTAAATGGATGCTGGATTAGTTCTGTAATTTCTAAAAGTGCAGATTATGGCATACGTGTTGACTGACCACAGACATAATGTAAACTTTACAAACGAAGATTCTTTATTATAACTATTGAGGTTTATCGTATAGTGAAGGATTTTTTTATTTCAATTTATGGAATCTTCACACAAAAATTAATGTAATTAAAACATTACACCACTAGTAATATAATGAACACATTGCACTACAATTTATGTAACGAAGACGTTTACAACACAAGTGAAGTAATGAAACACATTACACCACAATTGATGTAATGAAGACATTAAACTACAAGTAATGCAATGGACACATTATATCACAATTAATGTAATGAACACTTTAAACCACAGTAATGTAATAAACACATTAAACCACAAGTAATGTAATGGCACATTACATAACGTATGTAATAGAATGATCACGTACTGATAGCTAATAAAATCAAGCGTTGCGAAAGCATTCATGGCAGGAACATTCTTTGTAATGGTTGATCAAGAAAGAAAAGAATCGTTTTTACGCAAATCTCTTTTCTTATCTAGACAATGTTGTTGAATAGTAAGAATGGTACATAGAGATATGAAACAATGGTGGCAAGGAACATCCCCAGTTTCTTAAATTATTCTCATTTACAAAATTGACAATTTAGTTTTGTTTTAATCCTTGGATAAAGTAAATTGCACTACCGACACGTGCAGCGACGACATCAAAGACAACATTAGTCTGATTCAAACTGCAAGACATATTGTTATATCTTTATACAAGATAACATCACAATATTACAACATGGACATGTACAAATATGAGATAGAACAAGTGGCGTTAAATGTTACACATTTTACAAAACATAATTGTAGATCTGTTTCTGCTATTGTCACGTCCTGTAAGTTAAAACTCTATTTACAATGTTATTTTAATGTTTGTAAAATAATATAATCAAGTGACAACTGTATCATAATATCGTATAAAACCGCCCAAATGTGTTATAGAGGCTTAACCTATTTTAACCCCATCTTACCATTGTATCATAAACCCTTATTCTGCTAAAGGGAAGCTGCTATAAAGTTACACTTATTCTTTTCAACCGGTTATTGATGAATACAATAAAGATCAAGAACCCTTTGAGTACTTATCGGAATTTGCAAGTCAATTGAGATTGACTCTGATCTTGCGTCAGACCAAGCAATAACCCCCCCCCCCCCACCACCCACCGTACAACCCTTCACGAGTCTCCCCTTCACTTCTCCTGTTAACCTTTGCCATCACACAGCGACGTCAGCTTTGTCTAAGTAATCAAGTTGTTTGAAGAGGCGATTCTTTAAAAACAAAGCACTCATTTGGTGGACTGAAACTGATTAAATTTCATTCATATATACTAGTAAACATTTTGATTCAATGTATAAAGAAATGAATGATGTTTATCCCAGCAATTTTGTACAAGTAATCCTTGAAACAGGCTTGTCATAACTCCATAGACAATAATGTATACATCCTTAAATGAAATAACAAATTTTAAGATCAAATAAACAATAATAATGTACTGGAAGCCCAGCGTGGGCACAGCTCTCTGTGCGTAAAAATTAATAATTAATAATGATGTCTTATTTTACCAGGCGTAGTTAGGGCTAAGGAGCACTCTCTGAGGGGACCAACGGCTTAAAGGTGACTTCCGAACCACCACCAATGGCCGGGCAGGCGGGCTGCTTCCAAGGACAGAATCGCTCAGCATCACCCATCCAAGCAGCAGCCACGCTCGACGTTGCTTGATCTGGTTATCTTGCGATAACCGTTGTACCCGATACACTGCGCCATTGGCAATGTAGTCCAAGTTCCATCTAGCCGCCTCCGTTAAATCACAGAAAAGGCTGGAGAAAATTACATGAAAGGAGAGTAAAGCAATTAAAACCGCTTTGTCTATTGGTTTCTTGAAATTCGCTATGTAAATAATGATTTGCGTTGAAGCGGTTACAACACTGAATTTTTAAATAGAATGGAATGGTACCGGTATGGTTTAAATATATTATAAAACTATAAAAGCCTATAGAGGAACTATAACAAATGAGATAGAGTGACTTATCAGTAACGGTGACATGTAGGTCAAAGGGGCAGGCAGGTCCCCTGCGCCCGGCAGTGATAATGATCTCGACCATGATCAGTGATGAAATGATTATAACGAACTATACTTTTTTAATTTTAATTTTGATTTAAAATTTTATTTTAAATCATTTATATTCTGTTTATCTAGAGTCAATATTCTCCAGTAGATCCGGAAGTTCTGAGAAAATTACGACACAAAATGTACAGTTTGGGAAATTATAAGTTCTGCTCTGATGATAGAAAACATGTATCTTATTTACCCTAAATGCTGATGAAACGTGTGCAGCTAAGAAACTGTGATGAGGCAGCAGTGTGGCTGATCTCAGTTTACCGCGAATATATTATATTCCCGTAGGCGATGGAACAAAACATTAATAAAAGCTACATGATGACAGATCGCTGCCAGCCCGACAGATCTGTCGCCGTCACGGAAATATTGCTTCTGCTCAACGCTGTTTAATATCCGTCAAATACTTTTCCATAACATTACTCGGAAGCTCGAATTACTATCAGCTGGTTTTAAAATTACAGTAAAAACTAATTCTTGTTTTATTGATTCCACTTTTTGAATTATCACGTAAAGCGGTTTGTTACAACTTCATTTATTCACAGTTTTATTATTATTATACAGACGTGTTTTGGTACTTTCCTATAGTTCTATTGGTTTATAATTATTTCAAATATGTAGACAAGAACAATAATTAATTTAAGAACTACCCAGTGCGTATTTCTAAACTCAAGTAAGGCATAATTGATTAAGTATCCAGGCTGTTTTATAAAACGGTTAGGAATCCACATTTAAAATTTATGAATAATTGCATCAGAGTAATTGACAGAAATCCCAGGGCGTTAGTTCGTTATATGTTCGAAGTATGTTAAGGAAAGAACACTTTCGTAGTACACTGTTGGTCTGAGGAGAAAGTTTTTTTTGAGATTTTTAACTACTATAAATAAAAAAATTAAATAATAAACATTAAACCCTATTAACAAGCCTAATGAGTTGACAAAATAAGTTCGGTCATTTTGTCTAATCAAATTTCAATAGTAATACCATTTACAAAATTAATAGTTTCTGGTGATTTATAATTAGGCGATAATAAAGTGGATCGTAAATGAAAATGGTAACTGTGAAATCTTATACATTTCCTTTCCAAACAAATCGCAAAATAGTTTTTTTTTAATATATTTTCCTGCTTAGTCAATGAAAGCTAGATTTAGCGGTCATCTCGATACATCAAAATGAAGGACTAACATAACGTTTCGAGGATTGGAATCCATCCTCTTCGTGAGGTGGAGTAATATTAGGTATAATACTTCCACCACCTGACGAAGAGGATAGATTCCAATCCTCGAAACGTTGTGTTATACTTTTGTAAAATATAACATGGCAATTGAAACGAAACCTTGTTATTCATTCAAATCTTACATGGTCAATAACAAACTTTAAATAAGGAATCAAAATAAAGATTTAATGTTATTATATATATGCACATTAGGCCACGCGCAGAATCAGAATATGTATTATTGGGTCAAAGTTAATGGAATCTATCTTTACAGAGTCTTCTTTCTCCATATTGAGTCTGATTGATTTGTTGTGATTGTGTGTTGATTTGATTATTGATTTCTTTATTATGAGATTGATTTGTTGTGTTCGTCTTCACTTAGGAAAGGACTTTTGAGCTTGCTTCAGGAGTGACAGGATATTCACGGTGGATAAGATTGGGGATAGGGGCAGTCTCCTGCCGAGATTCCCTTAGGAGGGAGAGCGGCATCTAATCTGTTACGTTACCTCGGAGAAAGCTAAGGCTACATCTGTTCCAGCCTATTCCAGTCAAAGCTAGTACTCTCTCATGTTTAGGCTATCAACAGCCCTTAACACTAGCAGCCTTCCACCTACTCTAACAGTCGTCCTCCACTGTAAACTGGTCCTATAGAGCAACCCTTTTACCTCAATACCCTTTCAGGTTCGCAATTAGTGATGTGCCGCTTCTGGATGTCTATGAGGTTTTGCTGTGTCCGGTAATATTAGTATATTAATATAATTGAATAATGATAGGTTTAAGGCACTCTAAAATTACAAAAATGTCAATATGAAAAAAAAAACAGTTAAAAATTACCATTTCACTAGTCGCCAATATGCTAACTGAGATAGTTGAAATCGATTGAAATATATCTTTAATCTATCTTTTTTCTGATGTAGACTTGTTTCTATCTGTTATAGAGATCATTTTTACTATAGTAAAGATTTAAAATAAAATATTTTTAAGTTTGGACAAAACATGTCTAATCTTGAGTTATAACACCTGGGACCGATCATAAGGTATGTCATTACCTTTAAATTATTATTATTATATACCTATTTATTTTATTTTATTCTTTTACAGAGTGTTGAATTGGTGTGTGAGTGCAAATGCAATAAAAATTTATTGGAAGACAATGGAGTGCTGAAACGTAAAATGTCCTAAAAAAAAACTAATAAACGGTTTTTAAAGGAACAAACAAAAGTGGGCTTGACAGATAAACGCCTACAAGGCATTGTTTAAACAGACTTAAATTGGCATACTTGTTATTACCTGAGGTCTACGAAATTGATCGGTTACAATATCTGAGGTTGGCTCTCTGTTCCCAAACCTCAAATGTGACTATGTGTGCTTTCTTTAAATATTAAACACTTTTGGTTTTATTACATTACAATTTTCCACTATATTTTAAAATGGTTTGTCAAAAAAAAAATTAAAAACTAATTTTATAAGAAGCTTTTACCAGAAATGCATTATTTCCTAAAGTATATAAATATATAAAAAACAAAAATTCTATTCAAATCTCCTTAATAACATTTTGAAATTGAGTAAAATTGAGATTTTCTACTAATGATAATCCCAAGGATCATGATTTATGTGATTTCATTATATCCAATTTCGAATGTTCTTTTTTTCTACAAACGAAGGATTTCAATCCTCTATGGATTGTAGTAATAATTCTTCTTCACAGTGTATCTAGACCGATATTCGAAAGGTTACGTCGTAAGTAAAAGTTAACTTTTAATTACTTATTTGTGTTATTCATTTAATTAAGAAAAATAAGTACATCTGAGAACTTATCCCTTGAGGTTCCCTAATAGAGGCCGTTATCTTGGTTATTGATTCGATTTAAGACGTCCGCTAATATCTGTGTAAAGAATGTTTAGAAAATAATATGCATAAGTATAAAGTGTAATATTAAGACATTTCAGTACAAAAATTCTATTGTATATAATCATGTCTGACGCCTCTGAGAACCTTTAAAATGCTAAAAAAATGCTTTAAAAATTCTTGAATTGGCTTATAATCCAGATACAGTAAAAAAATGACTGGAATATAATTGCCACAATCATCTATTGTTCTTTGTTTTCCCGCAGCAGTCTAAACGACGGATTTGACCAAGGCGAAAACAACTAATTAGATCTATTGAGATTACTGGAGCGATCACTAAAGATCTGCTGACGATTGTACTGTTTTCTTTCTGACTCTGAGTGTGAGGGAGGGGGGAGGGATGAAAGAACAGCAAAGCCTGAAGCACGAGTTCATTACCTCAACTAGTGAGGTTCAGGTTGCCAGTGTCAGAAACTCGGCTCCTGTTGAGTTAACACACAACTCCGGTAATCAAGGTAAAGATCTGCCTGACGATTGTACCGTTTCTCTCCGACTCTGAGAGTGAGGAAGGGGGAGGGATGAAAGAGCAGCACAGCCTTGATAGCACGTGTTCATTACCTCAACTAGTGAGTTTGCCAGTGTCTCAGAGCTCGTCTCCTGTTGAGTTCACATAACAACAACTCCGGTAATTCAAGATAAAGATCACCCCCCCCCCCCCCCACCCCCCCCCCCCCCCACCCCCCCCCCCCCCCACCCCCCCCCCCCCCCACCCCCCCCCCCCCCCACCCCCCCCCCCCCCCACCATTGTTTTGTTTAAATTTATTTTCGTATCCAGACTGCAAGTCTAAGAGGGATTTACGATTGCATGCCTTCATTTTGTGCAATGGATTTAAGTCGTGTCTTTCAAGCGTTTTATGCACCATTGGACTGAAATCCTGATACAATACTGATAGATATAATAAATGCTACGTCACAGCATGCTACAGCATGAACAGACACCATTTTTAGGCATGGATGTCATCGGTTGAAATACGCTTTTGAATGTCTACAAAAGGGCCGAAATAAAAAAAACTCATTATTTGCTTGTTTGTTCGTTTCTAATCGAATCCTTTGATAAAAAGCAAAGTTCGTATATATTTGCAGCCAATATCTTTTTATTTATTTCGTGTGGTATTGTACCTTAAGGATATTGGTTTTCTATCAAAGACAAAAAGTTAAAAATGCTGTAGAATTACCATACATACGTAGATACCACTAACAACTCCCATGAAATACCACTTAGACTTTTTTTTAAGACTTCCCAGCGTAAGTAATCAACCAACCCTGGTTAAACCATCCCCGACTCACAAGTTGCGTATGGCGGCCATGTTATCATTCGGTAACCAACTAGTAAAGAAATAATGAAGAATACATTTAGACATGTATATTAGGTTTTATATCCACGTGTCAAAACAATGTTAAAAGTCAAATAACAAAAACACCAGTATAATTATAAAATAATGCACAAGATAAGATACCAACCATTTATTAATTCATGTAACAATTCCACAAACTGGACTTTTTCAACGAATCTGTCAATGCACACAAGCGATCTCGATCACTTGATAGGTAGGCTTTAACAAACAGGGAGCAACAAAGATTTTATCAATTGAAAGGTATCAGCTCTTTTCCACCAGTTATAAAGAAATTACAAGATGTTAAACTATTTGTCAATGTTTATAACAATTCCAACTGTACTATTTCAACGAAATCCGACAACGCATAATAGTGCACGATCGCTTTATAGGTACGCTTGTACAAGCCGACAGCAACAAACATGACACAGTTGAGAGGTATCACATCTATTTGTTCCTCCCGGCTTGTGCAAGCATACCTATAAAGTGGTCGAGCTCGGTTAAGCGTTGACGGATTCCATTGTATAAGGTACCGTTGGAATTGTTACAAAAATTGCTAAATATTTTTTATCTTGTGCCTTTTTTAGAACTTTGGAAGGTTTTTTTTTTGTTATTTTACTTTAAAAAATTGCAATAAGTGCTATTTTGTTAATATTAAA
This sequence comes from Homalodisca vitripennis, assembly GCF_021130785.1. Taxonomy (NCBI): domain Eukaryota; kingdom Metazoa; phylum Arthropoda; class Insecta; order Hemiptera; family Cicadellidae; genus Homalodisca; species Homalodisca vitripennis. The sequence continues at coordinate 13,568,943 of NC_060208.1, forward strand.
GTAAAGCTCACCATTACTTTTTTATTTCCTCTTATTTAGTACTACTTATGTGTGAAGTATGGTATCTGTACCTTTTTACTACTTCTAGAGATATTAATTTCTTTATAAAAACATACCAAATGGCGGCTAGCAGCTAAACGAGACATTTATTGACCATTTTTTATTGACATTTTTTGTTTGAAATGATGTGTACTTATAATCTACAGATGTTTTGACGCCCTTTTGTTAACACCCTGTATATAGTATGAGGGGATAATCCGAATAAATAAATATTGTGCTACTTCAGAATATCAACTTCTGTTATAGTAAAAATACGTATTTTTCGTTTTCGTTAGAATTCTACTATTGCGATTTACAAGTTGTCATTTGATACAACCTATTGACCAACTCTTCTAACACATTACAAAAGTGTACTGGTTCGTTTTTATAAACCAAATGTATTTAATAGTATTATGCAATTAAATACGGTAATGTTTGGAACGATAATAACTGAAACACAAATACGCACAGAGTTTTATATTATCAAACGAATAGTGTTGTATTATTATGTTACGCTATGTTAAGTACAGATTGTTTTTTGGACATTCAATCAACTCGGTTCAATATGACGTCATTGTCACTAATGCTACAAAAAATGCAGTACAATATCATATTATTTCCTTCGTGCAAAGCGGATTGCGTCACCAATCTCAATGGGGGTGAATTGAAGGCGTTCGACCCTTTCACTATAAGCAACAACATTGGAAATAAAATCAAAAAGTGAACACACATTTAAAGTTTATGGTGATTAACGAATAAATAATAATTATTTAAAGCAGTAATATTTAATAATGAGGACTAGTAAATTATTACTAGCGTTTATCCTAATCCTAACCTTAATAATATTATAAATGCGAAAGTGCCTTTGTTTGTTTGTTTTGCTTTCACGCGTAAACTATTCAACCGATTGTACTGAACTTTTACATGGACATTTTTAGGGTCCTTGGAATGAATATAGGTCTATTCTTGTTTCAGAAATCCCTTCAGGCTACGCTCCACTGACCTTTAAAATAAAGAAAAAATCCCATCTTGATCTCTAAAGCTGTGAAATATTAATTTAAAGACCATGTTTAATGTAATTTACTGTTATCTGTAAACATTGTTTATTATTATCTATTTTCTTATATATATAGAGAGAGTAAGAATTTTTAAGGAATAGCCATTATTTTTCACGCCATTTTAGATGTCATCGATTAGGTAAGTGCTCATCTACCTTACAAAATGTCCTACAACATAAAATGGTCAAAATTTGATACCGAAGCAGTCGGCAAGAACACTGCTAGAAGTTTGCTGGACTGTGGTTTTAAAATAATCAACCGATTCCATCTCTAAATGTTTTAAAATATTAACAATATTTTTCAGTTTATTACAAAAACATCATGTCATTTTTAATGTACGTTTAACGTAGATTTTTATCAAATATTAAAAGTAATAGCTCTAAAAGGCAATGTTACTATCTAACTTTTACTATAAAGACTTATATAAAACCCAACTTAGTTCACTTTTGACAGAAGTATGCTTCTCTGTACTATGAGATATATATTTTCATGACCGGAAAATAAGGCAAAATCGAGTATTGAACAAACCTGCCAAGAACGAAGTAAATTGCAATGGCCATAAATATAAACTTTCTAACATATTTTCTTGATCGTGACAACAAGGCAAACTCAACATCTGCGTCGGAAATATAACTCACTGGAACCAGCAGTTGTCATACGCATGCAATGCCCGCTAAATTGCGTGTAAAGCAGTGGGTAACTGCTAATAGTGCAGATATAAGAAACAATGTAGTCTAACTTTTACTTTGCATTTAAAAACTGTTATGTTACCTAAATTAGTTTTCTTTTGAGAAAATTGTGCTTCTCAGAGCTGTATATGTATGTATATATGTTTTCTTAATCGGAAAAGAGGCAAAATCAGCTATGGGACAAAAATGTATTACTACTATTGAAGAAAATTTTAATGACCATAAATACACACTTCTTAACATCTTTTCTTGATCGTGGGAAGAAGGCAAACTTAACATTGGTGACATAAATATAATTCACTCGAACCAGAAGTGCTCATAAAGGTGCAAACCCCACGGGTAACTGCTAGTAATATCATAATTGCGAAAATGCCTTTGGTTGTTTTTTTTTTGCTTTCACACGTCAACCTTTCAACCGATTGAAAGAAAGAAATTTATTTCTCAAACAACACCTTACATACGTTTAATAAGTATATCGTGAGAAATATTTAATCCTCCAAGGCTTAGCCTGATTGGAGGCTTTACTGCAATTTTAAATATCACCGTTCATATGGCAACTAAATTATATGAACAAAAATAAAGTAATTATACTTAAATCTATAATACACAATCAAATATACAATAACTACTACAATTTATAATATGAACACCTACAAAATCATTAGACAAAACAACTTAAATACTTATTGAGAGAATTTATGATTTAATAACTATAATACTTATCATAACTATAATAATTATAATACAAGGTAATATACAGTAAGTAAAGCAAAGTACAGTGGAGTAAAGTAGGAGGGAAAACTAAAACAACTAAATACAAATATAAAACAATAAATCTTTAATATTCTGAATTGTAAACAACCATAGTCTTAATTTTTTAAGAAAAAACATTTATATTACTTAAATCTTTTATGTTGTTTAGCAATTTGTTAAATAATGTAGGTGCTAAAAAATTAAATGATTTTGTAAAATACGTGTTTGTTGGCTTCGGTACGAACACATTTTTATTACTACGCAGTCTGTTAATATTTTCCCTACAGTTTCTACTTCTTAAGAAAAAAACTTTGAGTACCTTATATACATAAATATATCTTAAAGGAAGAACTTTTAAGGAACAAAAAATTGGGAAAGAATGTTCCAATCGATTATTTTTAGTTATTATTCTCATAAACTTTTTCTGTGCTGTAATTATAGGTTTTAAGTTTGAGACATATGTGCCTCCCCAACACACTATTCCGTAGATTGTAGTGAAGTGTTACGTGGACATTCTTAGAATCTCTGGGATAAATTCTTATTAGGGGGCTAATCTCTAAAGCAACAAAATACCCCATCTTGGTTTCTAAATCTGTGCAATATGAATTTAAAGAGCCTGTAAACGTGTATATCAACATGTGTAAACATTATATTATGACAGCACGACCATATGTTTAATTAATTTACCAATATTTTCAATTTTTTTACATTTATATAGTGAAAACGTAACAAAAGTAACGACACTTCTTATTTCAATATTGTTGCAACAAGACAAACCAATCAATTTGTTACAGATTTTACATAATAAACAAAGTTGTGAATCTGTACATGTAAAGTATTGAATTTGGTTTCCTTAGACATTGTGTGACGGCATATTTACAGTGTTGTAGGAACAAAATCGGAGGAACTGGGCATTAGCTAGATTTTACAAATCATTCGCTCCGTGACTACGATTTGAAGAAATAAGCAAGCGCAGTGAGTCCGTGATTATAGTAAGTGGAATCACTAGGCAATACACGAGACACTAAGTTCAATTACTACGGTAGAAAATCGTCGAGGGGACACCGCATCCATTTCTCGCTGACGAGGTATACGATACTGATTAGGTATATAAATACTAATATAATTTCTAGACTGGACCGAGGAAATAGTATGATACTACGCACATGGATTGTGGGGGTAGGCGGACCCGGTTTTTTATATCGAAGAATGTAATCATCGATACCTAATATTCGAATCACAAATCCTAGACTATCAATCGATATAAAGTATCTATAGTTCTCAATAACAATCATATGTTTTAAATTAAAATATGAATCTAATATTTACAGTGGTCAAACAAATTATTATAACCAAAATTAGGAAAACTGAAGACGACCATATTTGCTCCTCTCACAGTTACAGTTGTTTCTTTCCCACAAGTTTCACATAATGGGGTTATCCGCACGAGTCCAACACGTTGAAGTCATGAAAAACATGTCTTATCATCTTTCAAAGCAATGTCGTATAGTTTTCTAAAATTGACTGTCATTTTAATAATCAAATGTTACTTATATAAAATTGAAATATTACATTAAGAGTATTATTTGAAAGTGTTTACAGCTGTTGATATAGATTATTTAATTAATCGTTAAAAATAATTAATCAGTACCGATTGTGTATATCGATGGTTATGATTAAGTAATATCGTTTTGCCAATTTCGATATAAAAAACCGGTTCCGCTTATCGTACCCTACCCGACAACTGTCATAATATAAGTATTGAACTGTGTTAGTATTATTGATATTGATTTTCAGTTTTTAGTTTTCAATAACAAGCCTATATATCCGTACAATTTAGAAAACGGTACTGTATTGAATCCAACCTAATTACAAAATTTTATATAGGTACTAGCAGTTACCCGCGGCTTCACGCGCAATTTTCAATATCGGAGGCCATAGCTTTCTTAGATGAAAGCGTTTATGATGTAATATATTGAAGGCCTACAATTTTTACTTAAACATAAGAAGACAGATCAGGTAAATATTCTTTCAGTATCAATAGATTGAAAACGTAAATAAAACTTTGATTGGTTCTATTTTAGGTTTTGTTGTATGAGTAAAAGTATACACGTAAGTATCGAAAACCTAATTTGGGTAAAAAGTATCAACTTTCGTCTGTTTAGATTAATTTTCTATGTAAGGTATTTCAAGTGACATAGTTGAGCCTGAAAATATATTCAAACAAAAACCAACTTCGATTAAAAAGGTTCTGCTTTCGGCTCTTTTAATTTACTTTCTGTCTAAGATTCATCAATTGCCATTGTGAGAGTTTACTTTTTTCCCAGATAAGGAAAATATTTAACTTACATAGGACTGGTAAGTTAATCTGTGATCTGAAGGATTCGGTTACTGACCGATTAAATTCACCTCTGCTGTAATTTGTTTACAGTTTCACAGTTGAGTTTATGTTGTTGCACTCTTTGTCTGATATAGGAAAGGAGAGTGACATCCCTTTGCTTTTCCTTTAACTACAGTACCTAACATTATTTAAGGGAATGTTGTTTTCGTGTCAGTAACACAGTCAATCTGTGTGTATGGAGATAAGACGTGGCGCGGCGTGACTATAACCCTGGTCATTATTGAATAACTCTCCCTAGCAACGACAGTAACACAGTCAATCTGTATTTATGGAGAGAAGACGTGGTGCGGCGTTACTGTAACCCTGGTCATTATTGAATAACTCTCCCATAGCAACAACAGTAACACAGTCAATCTGTATTTATGGAGAGAAGACGTGGTGCGGCGTTACTGTAACCCTGGTCATTATTGAATAACTCTCCCATAGCAACAACAGTAACACAGTCAATCTGTATTTATGGAGAGAAGACGTGGTGCGGCGTTACTGTAACCCTGGTCATTATTGAATAACTCTCCCATACCAACAACAGTAACACAGTCAATCTGTATTTATGGAGAGAAGACGTGGTGCGGCGTTACTGTAACCCTGGTCATTATTGAATAACTCTCCCTAGCAATAACAGTAACACAGTCAATCTGTATTTATGGAGAGAAGACGTGGTGCGGCGTTACTGTAACCCTGGTCATTATTGAATATCTCTCCCATAGCAACAACAGTAACACAGTCAATCTGTGTGTATGGAGATAAGACGAGGCGGGGCGTGACTGTAACCCTGGTCATTATTGAATAACTCTCCCATAGCAACAACAGTAACACAGTCAATCTGTGTGTATGGAGATAAGACGAGGCGCGGCGTGACTGTAACCCTGGTCATTATTGAATAACTCTCCCATAGCAACGACAGTAACACAGTCAGTCTGTGTGTATGGAGATAAGACGAGGCGCGGCGTGACTGTAACCCTGGTCATTATTGAATAACTCTCCCTAGCAACGACAGTAACGATTAAGCTGCAGTTACGATGCATATAGTTCAAGGCGGGATGTTTGTTGCACTTCTAGTGTGTATAGGAGTAGTTATAGAATCCTCTTTCTATATTCGTTTCATTAATTTATTTAAAGGGATATATTGGATATAAAAATAAAAATATTTACTAACCATATTATTAATTAGTGATTTATTTTAACGAGATTGTTAGAAATATGACATATATTTCAACAGTGTTTTTTCATTAAAAGTTATATTTACTAGTCTGCTGATAAGTTTCTTTTTTAATATAAACATTTTCACTTGATTTCGTCCATTCGGTCATTAGCCAATGAGATGAAAGGAACGATCAGTTCAGCGTGGCTATGGTGGGAAGGGTTCAATCAATACAAATGTTCAATTTTACTCCAATTTCACCCTCCGCTTAGTGCTGCGTCTGAAATCTGACACTCTCATGGATTTGACTCCATGTCCGTCTGGAGAGATCGAAAAGTTCGGTGACAAAGACGTTCAAAACGAAACCTTTCGACATCAGAGTCGTCCAGACTTCAAGGTTCCCAGCAGCCATCCAGACAGTGACAGATTTCAGGTGAAATGGATGGCTCAATATTCACAACAGTTCAAAATACAAATTAGATTTGGGATTTGTCTAAGCATTTTACTTCTAATCTTGGCTTCTGGGTTACGCGGCCAGTGTGTTGACTTTCATGCAAGTTTACCTGACCACATTGCTCGAAGCTCAATTGCTAAAACAATTAAAATTCTTAGGTTTTCCACCTCGCCGTGGAGAGGCAACTCCTTCCAAAGGATGTTAAATTAAAGATGACTCTCTATATAGAGACTGGAATACTATATCATAGCTGTAATTGTATCATCTGTTCAGCACATCATTTAAACAGAACAAGAATGTAACTAATCAAATGTCAAATATGTGTCAAATGACAGAGGCACAACGAAAAAATGAAAAAGGTCCGATGGAGCTTTCAATTAAGGAGATCTTTGGCATGTAGTAGGATCTGGAGGGGCAATTCTTAGATTGGTTGTGGAACTAAGATCCAACTTCTTTGTTTTTTAGATGAAATTGTGTTCTCACCTCCATGTTTCTTGATATATTAAACTTTCTTCATATGTAAACCTATATTCATGTTTTGCCGCATGAAGAAGAGAGCAGATAAAACTCTATGGCTCAGTGAGTTTTATTGTTCAAATATGTTTGACATTCATGTGACCTTAATAAAACCTTCGTTGCCACTAATATGAGTACGGTATTTCAGCATGAAATGGGATTGAAGTATAGAAATCAATTCTGATTTGCTACCTACGCTAGAAGCAGCGTTGGACATAAACTGTTTCGCCGTTGCGGCTAACAGAATTTGCCGCATGTGAGTGTAATGGGTGGACGGCAGGCTTTTACCCGGCAGTCCTGCTCTAATATCCTCCTAACAGGGTTACCAACCTCTGGTCTGTCGCCGCAGTGCTGCCTCGGGCGATTCTCAACAGCTGTTTCTCCAGAGTGTTAATATACTATATTTAGTGTTTAAATTTTGCTTTCTTGTTTTAGATATTACCTCCAGGCACCTCGCTAAAGGATGTCTTTCACTTTAAAATATTACTGGTTGTTTACAGTAAACTTACTTAACAGAACTAACACACTGGCTCTCTGTTTGTTACATATTATGAATCAAAATAAAAGATGGCGCATATTTATTATACTGAAATTATTCTAAAGATTTTTAATTGAAAAGTGTAATTTTAAGCAAACACGATGTCTAATGATAGTCAGCGCGACAAAGAATATTTTTTGCACAGGAAACAAAAGAAAAAATGTTTACTTGGAGAAACAATATTTAGAGTCAGTTATAGGGAAACGACCTTATGAGAGTCATGATAAGTTTTCCTTGCAAAGTCTATATATGAGTATTCAAACTACTTAAAACACAAAGTTTGAGATGTTTTCTTCAGAATAGCCAATATAAATGTCGAAAAACTAAAAAGCGTTTGAATGCGTATATTATATTTGTAAAACGATACGTTTCTCTTACTTCAACTACCAAAAATATGGGCGTAAAGGTATGAGGCTAGTATCAACACGGTAGCGAATACAACCTCTTACACGATTAACCTAAAAGATATATTTTAGAAATTAGTGTGGCGTTCCAAAATATATTCATTTTGTATTGAAACGATTTTTAATTTAACGATATTCAAATCTAAGTACCATACTAGAGATTTATTTTAATTTTGGACATTTATACGAATAAAGTCCCTGCTGATGTTATAAATTTAACAGTTCGAATATTTGGATTTGAGTCCTTTCATAACACAAAAGCTTCTAGACCGATAAAGTTGGCATTTTATATGAACTTTGTTTCAAAACCGGTACATTATATAGCGTTTCAAAATTACAGTAAAGATTCGACCCACTGGTCTTAAAATATCCTATTTAAATACATAGAGATGTACAAAATTCTGAGAGAGGGTTATGTGTTTGTTAAGATGTAAAATCTTGGAAGGAATATCTCTTATTTCAATCCATTCCCTTAGGCATAGTTGTGCGCGGAGTTCATCCAGGTAAAATATGGGAGGCTTCAGGTGAAAGATGCTTTGAAATGCAAATGTTAGAAATACATGAACTGTACAGTTTTATGAATGAAGCATCTTGGGGCATTGGAAAGAGTTTAATTTAATGTCACTAGTAAATGAATACACATTTACCAATATTAATTTTATTCTTGCGAGGCCTTTCAACATCAATGATAGTGTCGTTGATTCTAAAAGAGCTCGCCAACAACACAAGGATAATATCCTAGCCATGATTATAACGATAAAATAGCGGAGTAAATACATTTGTAAACAAACTGGGTACACTAATAACAGGTTTATAACTGGTGGCATATTTACATATGTAGCCTAACTATCCTAAATCATTTTATGGTGACTTTTGGTGTGTAGATTTTTATTATAACAGTGATATGAGCTGCAAATTCAATTTTAAAATCTCGTGCAGGCCCGTACTTTGCCCGATTTTTTCGGACAATTTTACCGGGGCCCGGGCCTTTACGGAACCGATGTTGAACATTAGATATAACCCGCGGCTTTGCGCGCTTTTTTCATTTAGTAACGAGGACATCATAGGCAGATCCTTTTTAAATAGCATAATAAACACCCCTGATAGAAGTGATGATCATTAAAAGATACCCCAATCTCCAGATCTATTTTATAATTATTGGACTATAATTTTAAAGGGTACTATTTTGGGATACTTACTGAAAATTTGGAGTGTGAAACAGTTTTACCAATTTACAGGTACGTGGTTTCATGTATGTCAAATTTACATTTTTCTACGGCGTCGTGTAGTTGAAAAAGCAAAAACGTTATTCTTATAGGGTTCGCAATCCTATTTCAACCCCTATGGAAGTGTCATCTTCATAAAAATAGCTTTGTTGATTTACTTAAGTCATGAGACATGCGTGTGCCAAATGTGCTGATACATCGGGAAATTGCAAAATTAGTGATGAATTAATGAATGAGTGAGGCATAATCTGTGCCTTTTCGTATATAGAGATTATTTATATATTTTGTCTGATTAGTTCTCAACTAACCGTATAAAAATATCTAACAACAAAGATAAAAAGCTTTATAAATTAGGAAACAATCATATTACTATCGTTTGAATAGTAAAACAATTTGTTTGTAACTTTAAATTTATTAAATTTATTTAATTATTTAAATATTATTTTAATTATTTATTAATTTATTTAAATTATTTTCACTTGTACGAGTATTATAATGTACAATAATACTTAGAAACATACTGTGAACATTCATTAAACTTATAAAAACGTTTTCTTGTTAGGTTTTTACTATGGGCAAAATTATATATTAAAAATGTATATTTTCTAAGTAAAAACGTCAAGATATATTTTTAGACAGCAAACATTTATACCAGTTTTTTATTTTAATTCCAAAAATGTCCAAATGTACATTTTCAAAATTGTACAATAAAATATAAAGACTTAATAATTTACATATTTCTGAAAATAATATCCTACTTAAATAGTAATAATAATTATTAAAAGGCACAAATATAAATACTTAGTAATTTACATATTTCTGGAAATAATATCCTACTTAAAAAGTAATAATAATTATTAAAAGGCACATTTGGCACAAGTAGGTATAGAACAATTATTCATTAAGTTATACTGAATGTACTAGTCTCTACAGTTACAAGTGTGTTGTGAGTTCTAAATTAAAACAGATTATACAAATATCTGTAAATAGTTTTTAAAATGTTGTAGTTTCTGTCACTATTAAGTAACTATGAAAAGAATTGGTACCACGTTCATTTATCTCTCAATTGTTTTATTTCAATTTTGTATTAATATTGTTACAAAAATTGTACACTGGAGGCGCCGGGTATCGATCCCGGTACCTCTCGCATGCTAAGCGAGCGCTCTACCATCTGAGCTACGCCCCCTGGCGATTATGTGATTTATTACAATGTAACGGCTGAACAATTAAAATATTAATACGGGTTTAATTAATCTAAGAGGCCGTTATAGCAAAACGGTCTTGATTTTTTACTCTATACGAACAAAGTTGCTTTTAAAACCATTTTACACCTGTAATTTCTGTCGTAGATTTATCATACGTGCCACAAGTATCCACTAATTTTGTTTGTGAAAAGTGTATACTTTGCAAATATTTAAAGGGTGAATTACAATGTTTTGGGTCTATTTGTTAGCGCACACCAAATTTTGCAAAGTATTGTAAATGAAACCATCACACTGTTAATTTTTATCAATGAGGCTTTATATTCTATGAAAGTATTATTTACCTTGTTTTACAAAAAATGGGGATCTAGTCACGTAGGCTACCTACCTACGTCTCTCAGAATAAAAATTCTGTGTCAACAATAAAAAGGTCTGGTCACAACTGCCTAAAAGAGCAACCGAATTTTAGAATGTTACAGAACAGTTTGAGTGTTTTGGCGTGAGATACAAAAAAAGACGCAAAGATCGTCTGAATAACAATATAGAAAAAAATCAAAATTGTTTGGATGCATATTGATCGTATCTTCAAATAAGATATTAACCGTAAAGGCTACGATAAAAACAAGATTGTAAAAAGATTGAAAACCAACAACGTTCGTTTGAGGTGAAAACAAAGATGGATGCTGACACAGCGGGTTCTTCTTAGACTAATAGCTAAAATGTATATTTTTAGGTTATGTATCAAGTACACAATTAGGTTACTACTGACGTATATGATAATAATGATATTGAATTCGTGTTAATGAATAGTTGACTACAATACATACCTATTGTTTTTGTTCTGAAAGTGATTTGCTATATGAATATTACTTTTGTATTATAAATGCATCCCAACTTTATACTTACTTGATTTACGATTCACAGTTTTATACGTGGAGTGAGAACAGACCACAATTCCTTACGCGGATGACATTCAAATAGTATAAATAGTCCTGGTATGCTGATTTACTAGCTTCTTGAGTGCTGAATGCCCTGAGTACCTGAACTCATCTGTTGACACCGCTGGTTATATGTCCTTCACGGGACAATTTTTCATCTATGAATAAATTATGGTAATGTCTAAATGATTCACTTCGTTGGTCACAGTGATATTTGGGCATCTCAAGACACTTTCTCTCGATTCTCAAATCAATAGGTAGGTCTTTCATGCTTTGAAAATCCTTTTTGAAATATTATCCAACAGCTACATTCAGTGTAATATAAGAGGCAATTTACAGTTACTCTCTTTTTTATATTCAAGAGGGAAAAAGCCTGAAGTTTTTATATGATTGTAAGAGCAAGTTTACTTTCACAGATTGGAAAGATATGCCTCTTCTTTCTTGAAGAAACATTAAAAAGAACACACTAAAGGTGATATTTCGTGCCCATATTGGGCGTGTTCAACTAAAGAGAGATTCAGTTTGAAGTTTCCAGTGTTGTCAAAATGCAGGGACAAAGAAGATTCAGAAGCAAAGAGGTTTATTCACTATATTTTACACACTAGACTGAGTTAACACACAGTACTATATCTGCACAATATACGCAGTTCATGTTTCCAATGGTTCAGTTCAGCCTTCGGGGGTTCGGTAAGGCCTACTCTTCCAATTTTATTTTGCAATATTTTAAGTAACTTTTTCTCAGGAACACTGGTTTAATCATGATGAAATTGTCAGGCCTTAGTATATGGAACTCTTATGCCATTTAAAGAGCAAAACATTTCTAAATTTTTCATTTTAAATATTTTTTTAACCTATGTTAAAAACAAAATGGTTTTTTTTATAATTAAAAAAAAATATATTTTAAGCTTTCCTTACAATGACTTGTGCTAAAAAAATTTGTGAATTAATGTTTTGCAATAACTGTAATGTTTTACAGGCAATCCATCTAATAGCTCCTGAGAAAGAGGTACATAGGTTAAAAAAATTAACTTACAGGAAATCGGTATTTAAGACAAATTACTGATTGGTCTAACTTAGCAAGTTATAAATTGTAGTTCAGTGACCTCCTGCTCTATAACTGGGATCATCAGGGTCCTTCAGGTTTTTTCCACGGTTACTTCTTACAGGGCCTGTCGAGCTCTATTGATAACATTAGATGCCATGCGCTTAGCTTTTTGTAGCCGTCATATATCAAGGTTTTTCGTGGTGCTGCAAAGTTTCTGCCCAACAACACTGCCCAGTTTTGGTAAAAACCATACACGTAGCTATATTTTATTTTGTGTAAGTACACTTCCAAACACGGTTCGTGGGAGGCGATTCCAGAGTATTTGGTTCACACACTCATTCAGATTCTGTGACTTAACATGCAGGCATTTCTTTAGTAGATAAGGTGCACTAAGGTCGTTAAAAATAGGTTTTATTCTGTCCATCACGGCAAGAAGGTTAAAATGTTTTTCATGATCATACTGTTTCTTTGAGGCCACAACCTTTTTGATATCTGCACCAAATGCTACTTCTTTTGAGGAAACCCTTGTTGAGGATTTGAATTGCTTAAAAGTCATTGATAATACTCTGCCCATACTACATGCTTCATGTCCATCAAACTACCGGTATTTCTGCGAATGGCTATACCTTTTACTATAAATTTTTCATTTGAATCTGGAACTTTTCAATCACTTCTGAAGACAGCCAAAGTCATTCCAATTTTTAAAAAGGACGATCCTTGCATTGCAAGCAACTATCGTCCTATTTCAATTCTGCCCGTTTTTAGCAAAATTTTTGAAAAGGTTTTCTTTGAAAGGTGAAAGACTTGAAAGCTTTCTGGAAAACAAGCTAGTTCTGAATCAAGAGCAATTTGGATTCAGAATAAAAAGATCCACAATCGATGCCGTGAATAACCTTTTGGACAATGTTGTCGATGGATTGGAGAGGTGAGAACATGTGCTTAGCATATTTCTTGACCTGTCCAAAGCATTTGACTGTGTGCATCATGAGACACTGTTGCACCAGTTGGAGAGATGTGGCGTTCGGGGGCTTCCACGGTTATGGCTAGCCTCCTACCTAAAGGAGCGAGATCAGACAGTGGAGATTTCGAACGTCTCATCAAACAAAATTAAAGTGCCTCATGGTGTCCCTCAGGGATCTATTCCTTGGCCTCTTTTATTCCTGATTTATGTCAGTAGATTGAATTCTGTGATCCAGCATGGAAAACTTGTTCAGTATGCTAACGACACGACTCTCTGTTTTAAAAGCAAAACATTGCAAGAACTTTAAGTTACAACGTTCATAGAACTCAATTCCTGCATTCAATACTTTGCTGAAATGAACTTGGAAACAAACCAATCCAAATCGAATGTTGTACATTTCTGCCTTAGGCAGAATGAGCTTTCAGAACGGCCAGCTGTATTTGTGGATGATGTCCTTTTAGAGGAAACATACTCCACAAAGTTTCAGGATTGTTCTTTGACAGAGGATTAACCTGGGATGACCACGTCGACATGGGGGCAGCTCTTTTACTCTACGAATCGTTGTCTCAACGACCCTATTTTTATATTTGCAATATTAGTGTTGGGTCTTTTACACTACTAATCGTTGACTCAACGACCCTTTCTGAAAAAATAACAAATAACAAGGGGTCTTTTACTCTACGAAGCGTTGTGACAACGACCCGATTTACTAAGAAAACTAAAAGTTCAATCCAATGGTTCTTTGTCACAACGACCCATATACCGAATATAAGAATAGAACTACAAGTGGGTTCGTTGACACAACGACCCTTTTTCTATATTTTTTATCTAATTCATTAAATTGGGCCGTTTACACTACGGATCTTTGTATCAACGGCCCAAATATAAATTAAAAGTTGAAAAGTAGAAAAAGGTTCGTAGAATCAACAACCTAGTTTCAGAATAAGTTGAAATATATGTATTAAGGGGTCGTTGACTCAAAGACCCTATAATGCATCTAACCTCAAATAAGACATTCTAGGGCGTTTACTCAACTGATCGTTGTCTCAACGCCCCTCCGTCCCAAACAAGCACTTTCAAACGAAACAGGGTCAATCAGTCAACTCCTAGCCCGGTAGGCATCTAACATCTGATATAAGGGTAAATACTTTGTATAAGTATTATATCTAAATATTTTTTTTATTATACGTATATATTATTGAACTAGATTTAAAGTCTGGTAACAGTTGTATTTATAAAATATAAGAAATATTTTTAAGACATACATTTCTAGTCTGTGCCGAGTTTAGTCCTAACATCTGATATAAGGGTAAATACTTTGTATAAGTATTATATCTAAATATTTTTTTTATTATACGTATATATTATTGAACTAGATTTAAAGTCTGGTAACAGTTGTATTTATAAAATATAAGAAATATTTTTAAGACATACATTTCTAGTTATGATTCCCATTTCTTGTTTATGTATTAAAAATATATTTCACTCATGTACATAAACTGAAATAATGTAACTGCCATTCATATTTCTACTTCTGTCTGAAACAGGTTGAGGTTTCTAATTATTATTAAATGGTTAATCAAACAGTACCCAACGTTCAAATTAAAGTTAAAATGAAAACATTGCAAACAAATGAAAACACTAATACTAGATTTTGACAACTACAACTCCAAACATGCACTATGAGGAATTCGATTGACAGTGCCGAAGCCACTCATCTGAGAAGGACGAAAGATTTAATTTCTGTATGTCTGTATGACCGCACAATATATCGAAAACGAATTGACTTATATATGGTTACTGATTTATAGCGATCACTTTTAAATTGCTATTGCGGTTAACCGTACAGTGACGGGAAAATCGCAGAAGAAATAAATTTGTAAGCAAACTGTGTACAGTCATATGATATTTTTAGATGTGGCATGGTAACAAAAGTACCCTATCCATCCGCAAGATATTTCTAAAAATGTCTTTTTTGTGTGCTTTAAATTTTATATGAATCTTTATTTATACATAGACAAGAAGGAGCTCCATTTTGGCGCATGTATACTCATTTTTTCGGCTGAGCGTAATATATTAGGTATATTGTAACATATACGTACTTGAATTCTGTGCGCTCCACTACCCGTATGTTATTTTTATTATATCTGATTGAGTTCATTTATAAGTCTAGGTGAGTTACTGTAGTCGACATTATAGACATCGTATGATATCAAAACTTTCTTACCACTCAGTAGCTAATCCCATCGTGTAACTGTAGAATATTTAGCGTATCAACTATACCATGTAATCGATTTGTTAATTACGTGTATAAGTTGTTAAAAGAGGTTTGTTTAGCATTGGATAGTTTTAACAGTTTAAATTAATCTATAGTCAAATATCAATGGAATGAAACTTAAATATTCTAACTACAACTACAGAAACAACAGTGAGGTAGTCTCAGGTAAAGGCTCGGGTGAGGTGGTTCCTTCCTCAAAATGGTGTCGTTAGCAGACAATGCAATAGTTTTATTGCAACCGGTCTCGAGTTTATGTATATAAAATATACGTACATGTATATTTTGGAAATTTAACATCAGAGACACACCTTTCTATAAATAAGTTGCCTGGTAGCAAAATAGTTAAACAAATTATTTAAAAATACTAATATTAAAAGGAAGTAGTTTTGCTGAAAAGGTTGATTGGCTTGCCGCAACATCTCCCTTTGATATATATTTTTCATATAAAGCCATCCTATAATTGACAACAATGACTGTAATTCTAAAAATCTAATATACCAAATAAATTGCAAGTAATGCTCCATACAATACATTGGCCAAACATCTAACCATTTATGAATCCGTATGACAGGGCATAGGTTTGATATATTCCATAAAAATAAAGAAAAACCATTAGCAAGACATGGTCTAGAACATAAACAAGAGTGTTTTACATTAAAAGGAATACACCAACTACCACCATTCCCTGATGAAAATTACAACAGATTAAAATTAAAGCACGTAGAGCAAACTCATTAAATCATGTTGAAGACAAAAAAACCCATTTGGTCTAAATTTAATACAAATTTTTAAAGATATAAATTTAAATTATTGTTAAAGATTAAAAATTTGTCAAAAATTAAAAGTTTTATTCCATCCTTTCTAAAAATCAACTGTTCGAACAAGATTAAATAAGAAAAATTTTACGTCAGCTGGACTTTATCAAATGTTATGCACTGTGTTTAAATTTATCATTTCATGATTCTTGTTTACGTTTTATAGATTTGTATTAACTTAATTTAAAACTTCCTGAAGACGGTATTAAATCCCCTGAAATATAAAAGTGAAAAATGGTTCTTTTATTTTCTTCTATTTAACACAGTGACGATAAATATTATTGAACACTGCATAATTTTGTTATAGGTGAAAAGGAGATTGTATATTTTACAGTATTTCTTTAAGTGCAATAGAGTTTTTTAAGTCTCCTAAAAGACAAAATTATAAGATGCAGCCTATTTTAGCTTTGTGAAATGCAGCCAGAATAAGAATGTTTTGTAAGTTTTATTGAACATTAAAACCAGCTCATTCACAATAGTGTGTTATCTTTTTAAACTATTACTAAGGATTTTTATCGTTCGTTGAAATAAAAACAAATATTTTCATATTCATTTACAACTTTATTTCACAATTGACCCTCCGCCACCCCCCAAGTACAGACAGTACCTGAGACTACTAAGCTGTTATAGAATTTGTAACTACTGTAAGTTGGATCAATTCATGAATTCAAGAGAATGTCAGATCCTACAATGGCATTCAAGCCAATAAGAAGGAATGGCGGTATTTCTATTTATAAGAATTATTTTCTTCAACTAGTAATTTCAGGTCATGGCTTGCCATCTCGACCGTTGACAGGGAACTGTGTTGTTGCAATCCGTAAAATTTGATTTCTTCCACTGAGAACTTTAATGTCCAGGCTACTCATCTAGATATTTGATAAGAAATTGTGGTCGACAAGGAATTTTGCAGTGGAAATCCATCAGAGTGGTTCCGCCTCTGAGAATTTCAGGTCCAGGCTTGAAATCTAGACCGCCGACAAGGAATTTTGCTGTGGCAGTCCATCAGAGTTGTTCCGCCCCGGAGAATTTCAGGTCCAGGCTTGACATCTAGACCGCCGACAAGGAATTTTGCTGTGGCAGTCCATCAGAGTTGTTCCGCCTCGGAGAATTTCAGGTCCAGACTTGACATCTAGACTGTCGACAAGGAATTTTGCTGTGGCAGTCCTTCAGAGTTGTTCCGCCTCGGAGAATTTCAGGTCCAGGCTTGACATCTAGACCGCCGACAAGGAATTTTGCTGTGGCAGTCCATCAGAGTTGTTCTGCCTCGGAGAATTTCAGGTCCAGGCTTGACATCTAGACCGCCGACAAGGAATTTTGCTGTGGCAGTCCTTCAGAGTTGTTCCGCCTCGGAGAATTTCAGGTCCAGGCTTGATATCTAGACCGCCGACAAGGAATTTTGCTGTGGCAGTCCAATAGAGTTGTTCCGCCTCGGAGAATTTCAGGTCCAGGCATGAAATCTAGACCGCCGACAAGGAATTTTGCTGTGGCAGTCCATCAGAGTTGTTCCGCCCCGGAGAATTTCAGGTCCAGGCTTGACATCTAGACCGCCGACAAGGAATTTTGCTGTGGCAGTCCATCAGAGTTGTTCCGCCTCGGAGAATTTCAGGTCCAGACTTGACATCTAGACTGTCGACAAGGAATTTTGCTGTGGCAGTCCATCAGAGTTGTTCCGCCTCGGAGAATTTCAAGTCCAGACTTGACATCTAGACTGTCGACAAGGAATTTTGCTGTAGCAGTCCATCAGGGTTGTTCCGCCTCGGAGAATTTCAGGTCCAGGCTTGACATCTAGACCGTCGGCAAGGAATTTTGCTGTGGCAGTCCATCAGAGTTGTTCCGCCTCGGAGAATTTCAGGTCCAGGCTTGACATCTAGACCGCCGACAAGGAATTTTGCTGTGGCAGTCCATCAGAGTTGTTTCGCCCCGGAGAATTTCAGGTCCAGACTTGAGATCTAGACCGTCGACAAGGAATTTTGCTGTGACAATCCATCACAACTATTTTCTTCCACTAAAATTTTCATACTTTTGAGTTTAGGTTCTTGTAATGAAATCCAGACAGCTAGCAAAATATTCAACTATTAGTTTTCAGAAAACGTTTATTTAAACTTACGGTTTCAGGTACTTAGGACGATATCCTGGTCACCGACAAGGATTCGGAGAATTTTATCCTTCAAAACTTCTGTTCCCACTGATGACTTGGTCCTTGGAAGGCATCGTGGCAGCCGGTACGGATTTAATCATAGTTTTGTTTCCTACTGAAGATTATGACTATTGAGAATGACATTCTTGTTTAAACAAGATTTAAAGTTGTAGGCATGAAATTTTACTTGATAATACATTGATCCACTGTTTTTATTTAAAATGATGATTATTGAAGTGCAGTTTTGAAAATTTTACAGTAGCTTGGTCTGACTTTAAATTTTGAATGAAATTACGTTTCACTTTCCATAACCATAGTTACTGATGTCAACAATAAAAAATTAAGAAGTTGACTATCCTGTTAATTTTAGCACCTTTATACCAATTGCTTGCTAAATAATCTTTAGTACTATCGCTAGCCAGTACACACTATGGTGTCACCCACAATCAACATTTTAAACGTTCAATAACTGTCCACTTTGAATCCGTGTCCACAGTAATCCGAACGCACGCTAGTCCGAACGACCTTCAGTCTGTATTTTTAGATTTTTATGTTACAATTTTAAATCCAGTGTGAGCCACCGAGCATTATATCATTAGTTGTAGAGTGTTTCTGATAGTTTATTAATATTTCCTCATATAAAGCAAACAATCGGATCAAAGGCACGCCTTTACAAGTTGCTAACCTTTACCTTCAATATACTAAATTATTTTGAGTACTCCCAATGTCACTCGCAATGTCAGTGTATCTCTGAATATCGCCATATTTCAATTCAACTGCCATTCAGAAAGTATTTTTGTAACGAAGTTATATAAAACTCGAAAACTTATGTACATTTAAAAGATTAATATAATTATCTTTGTAAATAATAAGGCAATGCTTTTATTTTGGGAAGTTCTTATCTCCCTATAAATTGTATTTGTATTTTTATCAAGCCGCATATAAACATTGTCCCGTAACTCTTTTTGCAAAAGTGTTCTACCAACAGCACAGTAAACTTTATTTCGAAATTTAAAAATTTTCAAACCAGATACAAATGTTTGAAAATTTGACCAAACATTTGATACAAAATAATAGAATACAAAATGGTGGTAAGGAAACTTTTAGGTGCATGTAATAATAAACAGTTGCAATTTACCTTATGCTGGAATCTCCGGGAGATATTTAGGATTTTCACGATCACAACCCCCAGAATCCATAACCACTACAGACCAAAAATGTATGTAATATATATATATATATATATATATATATATGTGTGTGTGTGTGTGTGTGTGTGTGTATATATTTATTTGTTTATATATATATATATATATATATATATATATATATATATATATATATGGCTATTTTAACAACTACCAACCATAAATAAAAGAAACAAGGTTTTTGTTATTCCAGGTTTTTATCTACTATTATTAATTTGATCTATATTCTTGATATTTAGAATTGCTATTTATCGTTACAATTTCCATTTTTAATATTTATTTGCATTCCATTTTTATCACTCTTACTTGGTAATGTCTTATCATTACTGCTTATAAAGTATATCTGTATCCGGTAAAAGGGGTTTATATTAATATAATTTTAAATGAATACAAAACAAATTATTACATTTATAAATTTATAGTGGCAAGAGAATTATGTACGCTACATCAATACGAGCGCAACATTCAGCGCCGTACGACTGGTGCGCGGTAACATCTCGCCACAATGTCCGGCTGCACGCAGTTGACACAAAGACCCTAGTAGACTAAAAGAACCTCTGAACAGTTAAAAGTAGGTCGTTGTCTCAACGACCCTCTTACTATATTTTATCCATTGAGTTAAAAATGGGTTGTTGTCGCTACGACCCCTCTTCACATTGCTTATACATTTCTCCATTTTGGTCCGTTGACACAAAGAATGGTTGAGTAAAAGACCTGGTTCTTTCAATATAAGCATTTAATATAATTTAGGGTCGTTGAGACAACGACCCATCTTTTGAAATATTAAACTAAACTGGCAAAAAGTGGCGTTGTTGCTACGAACCCAGTTGAGTAATTGACCCTTTTCATTCATTTTACTGGGTCGTTGTCACAACGAACCTATGTAGAAAATCTTAAATATCAAAATGGGGTCGTTGTCTCAACGACCTGTAGACTAAATGACCCTGTCTTATTTGTTATTTTCTCAGAAAGGGTCGTTGAGTCAACGATTAGTAGTGTAAAAGACCCGTCACCCGTCGACATATGTGTGCTAAAATTTCAGCAGGCATATACGCCTTGCACCACCTAGCAAAGCTATGTTCCCCTAAAGTTCTAAAAATGGCCTACTATGGCCTAATTCACCCACACTTTGCGTATGGAGTGAGACTTTGGGGAGGCTGGGCCAAAAACAAATTTGAGCGAGTCTTTAGACTCCAAAAAAACGCTATCAGAATAATATTGGAAAGTTAAATTACATAGAGTCGTGCAGGGAATCTTTTAGGGAGCTTGAATTTCTGACATTGCTCTGCCTCTACATATACGACGTGATCATGTATTGCAAATCAAAATGCACTATGGTCCGCGGTGTGGACATTCACCAATATGAAACAAGAGGCAGGGACAACTATCGAGCCCAACAGCACAGGCTGACGCTTACGCAGCATCTGCCACAACAAGTTGGTGTCGGATTAATCAATAAGCTCCCGGAAAGTATAAAGAACTCCAATAATAAAAACCAATTCAAAACTCGTATAAAACGCCTATTGGTGTCTAGAGCGTTCTACTCTGTCGATGAATTCATGATGAGCCGCTGGGATTTATGAGAGGCATAGGATCTGGGGTCAGAGAGAGTGTGCTTGAGTGAATGTGTGGAAGTGTAGGTTTGGGTGCATGTGTGAATGCTTTAACTTTGGCATGTGTGAAAACTATTTACAAAATGATTTACTGACATTTGCAATGCAATGTAAAATTGTAAAAATGCAATAAAATATGATTTGATTTGATACCGTAGTATTTTTGAACCGATAGTATAGCAGCGTCTTTTACAACCACACAGTTTTTCCATCTAGATAGTTTTTCCTCTGGTCAGTCGTAGGTGGTTAGTAGACGAATGAAGACGTATTGTGACCTGTATTCCGTAGTTCTGTTTTAATGATTAGTTTGTGTATAGGTTCTTATTAAGTGCATGTTTATAGAGTTAGTGAAGTTGACAAACAACATGGTGGTTGTGATTCCTGACTTATTCGTGCCACAACGCTTTGGTAAGATTTGTTTATTTTAACCTAGTTTGTAATTATGTATTAGGTTAGTTCTTTACTTGAAGAAGAGATCATATTGCAGATCTCGAAACGTAGTGTTACTGATTTCTTGTTTCACTGAACAATGGCAAATGTCCGGGAAAATCCTGTTTCCTTCACAACCCTTCCATCGTCAAAAATAACATTCAAACAAAGAACCATCTAGATAGTTTTGTTTTTCCTTCTTTAAATTTCAAACTTTTTGCACAAGTACCTATACGCTTTTAGACGTGTCCAGTGCGTTCAGGTTTGCCACTGGGCAGTCATTACCATATAGCATACTTTCTGCAACACTAGCAAAACCTTTGGAGTCTCCATCACCAAGATATTTCGTGTACTAAACTTTGTAAATAGACACAGACCCTTGGAAAATTGTATGAGCTCCAACTACTTTATTACCTCCACTATCTCTCTGTTAATTTGTTCCCACAGCATTGCTCACTATCTTGTCCAGTAAACTTTCTGCCTCATTCTCATTCTTCTTGCAAAATCTTACATACCTCTAGGCATCTTGAATCACTCAACCCATTAAAATAAAAGACAGCCATAACACAAGAAAGCGCAAAATTTACAATCCACAATAATTAATGTAAACGATGACTGCTAATAAGAGTAATATCATCTGGTGAGATATATTTTAGATTGTGACACGCGTACATCAGGAATCACAACCACCATGTTGTGTGTCAACTTCATTAGCTCTAAAACATGCACTTAATAAAACATACTGTTACAGATTTTTTTTGTTCACTGAGTAATGGCAAATGTCTGGAAAAATCCTATTTCCTTCACAATTCTTCCATCGTGAAAGACAAACTTTAAACAAAGAATAGAATTTATCGTAAGATTAGCTGGCTCTAGATTACACTGGTTGTTAAACAGTTATTGAATGAACTGATATTGTCGGGTGGCAAATTCATATTTTTACATCTCTTCGGTGATAATGCATGTAGGTGCTAAGGCTATTGGATGTTAAGCTTATCTACTGAGCAGGACAGTGTTTGCACTCAAGTTGGTAGATGAGATTTCAGTCGCACAATGCAAACATGGTACTCTTATATCTGATACGCCTGCTTAGGTGACAAAGCTATTGAACTACTTTGTAGGCTCATGCACATCACTTCTTCTTTCCATGTGGTCAGAAGCCATATTCTGAGATGATTTGTGTTGTGTTGGGATCTGGACTATGATGGGGTGGTATTGTTTTTAGATTGGCCGGTTGCTTGGACATGGTAGTTGAGAGGAATTGTAAGAGGTCTTTCTGTGGTGTGGGGAGAAGCTTGTAAAATTTGTTATCCTTCTTGGAGAATTGTAATGAGATACTGTAGGCTACTGTAGTATGTGGTGATGATAATAAGTGTTCTGCCCTGTGTTTTTATTCGTTGTTCTCTTAGGACAAAAAGCTTATAAATTGCACTTAGTCCTATAAGAATCTTAGCGCTGTTTCCAGAGAGACAGAATATTCAGGATGGGTAAGATTAGGGGGTAGGGGCCGCCTCCTTTCAAGATCCATGAGGAAGAATTAGGGCACTACATCTCACAGTCATGTCCCCCCGGAAGAAGGGGAGGCCAACTCTGAATCAGCCTCTCCAGTCAAAGCAGGCAGAGGGTTGCTCACCTTTGTTGAGGCTAGCAAGAATCTCTGATACTTAGGTAACGAACCACACCAACTCCAACAGTTATCTCCCGCAGTAGACTAGACCTATCGAATAACTCTTCAATTCCAGAATCTTGACATTTGCTGTTAGTGATGTGCCGCTCCTGGACATCCATAAGCTTGCCCAGATTTGTGACACATCGGATTTTGTTGTGCCCAGTGGTGGGTTCAACTGGAAGGTACAAACCAGCCAGAAGTGATCCCTGCTGGGTAAAGATCTGCCCTGTTTTATAACTGAGGGTTTGGAGGTGTCTGAGCTAACCGTACTTGGGTTGTAAACCATGGATTTTGGGTTTCAACACTTGAAGAAGGCATTGGATATTGTTTTGTTGAACTTATGAAGCCCTTGTATGGTTCAGCAAATCCACTTGTCACTTAATGCTTGGCTTATACGAGATAAGACTTTTGTTGTAAGAATGGCAGCTGATGAAGTGGAGATATTAGAGGTTGTTGGTGATCATAATCAGTGGCGTAGCGACAGAGGAGCGAGTGGAGCGACCGCTCCAGGGCGGGGGCGACAGGGGGGCGGCGGGCGGGCGGACGATAAAATTGCGGGAAGCACCCAACAAATAATTTGTTGATTTATTACCTTTGGTATATAATGTCAAAAAAACTAAGTGGTGCTGAGTATCTGAAACGAAGGTTAGAGAAAGGTCACGCAGAAAAATCTTGAACTTAAGAAAGTAAAGAAGTTATCTACCTACTTTTCGAGGGACACTTCAGTAGTTGCAGTTTCTCAAGAACCCACTTGTAGCTCACAAGTACCTACAAGCGATGAGGACTTGGAGCAAACGGTTCGGACTTGGTTCATGTAGGCTTACCTGAAGATGCAGAAGACCACGTCCTTCTTCAGGAACCTTTTTCTAAGGTAGGCCTAGTTAAAGCTGAAGGTACTGATTGCGAGTTGAACCTTAAAGAAAATGTAACAGCTATTATAAGTTCTTCTGATAAGGGTAATTTTGAAAACACTCTTACAGCCAAACAAAAACGGCAAATAATAAAATCATCAGCCTAAAGGCCATTTTCAAAAGAATCAGAAGGGAGAAATAAAAATAGGGGATTTGACGAGAAATGGTATTTTCAAAAGAATAAAGAAAACCAATTGAGAATAAAACGTAATTGGTTATGCTATTCAAACATCCTCAATGTTTGCTATTGTCAGCCATGCTGGCTTTTCAATATGGCCTATACTGATGTGGGATTTTCGAAAGGTACGTCTGATTGGGCACATTTAGGTCGAAACATAAAAGACCATGAAGAAGATTCGCAAAGTCATGCAATTGCGTGTGAAATATACTATCGCTGGCAGTTAGGCCTAACAGTTGATAGTGAGAATCTGGAGGAGATTAAAAAAGCCACTGATTACTGGAGACAAGTTTTAAGGCGAGTGGTGGACGTCATTATTACGTTAGCTACAAACGACTTACCACTGAGAGAGCACAGATTGTGTAATGACGATGAAGATGCAACTAAATCGAAAGGAAATTTCCTTGAGATAATACATATGCTAGCAAGATATGACCAGGTCCTTGCAGATTTAATTAAGTTACCAAAAACGTAGTGTTAACTACCTTAGTCCTCAGATTCAAAATTAGCTGATCAACCTGATTTCCAAAGAGATAAAAAAAGAAATCAAGGAAGAAATGAAAAAAGTCCCTATGTGTCTATTATCTTTGATACAACTCAAGATATAGCGAAAACCGACCAGCTGAGTACAGTGTTTCGTTATATAAAGATAAAAACTGACGAAGGCGACAGGCCAGTACAACTAGTCATAGAAGAAGCGTTCGGGGGCTTTTTGGAAGTGGAATATGCGAGTTGGTTTTGTAACTACTTAACTACTATGTTCACGTTTTAGATAATGTGCTCAAATTTAAACTAGGGTTTTCAATACATATTTATTAAATATATTGAAATTTGTACTTTCATTCCAAACCCTATGGAATTGAATTGAGATTTAAATACATATTGCTATACACGTAAACTAGGTCTCTTACAAGGAACAAAACTTTATAAAGAATAGTAGACTGTAAGTTATTATAAAAAATGATGTTTGGTCAAAGACGCCTTAACATTGCTGATGAAACGATGGCCAAGAAAGGTTTGTTACGGTAGTGAGGTGAACTGTCGGCACTGATTGATCATGTAAGTAAAAGTTGGGGAAGGGGCGCCAGCGACTGAGTCGCTCCATGGCGCCAAAATCCTCACTACGCGACTGATCATAATGTGTGTACAGATTTCTATTTGTTCTTGTACGATATTTACATAGACAGGTCACCTCTCTTTGGAGGAACAGTGGAAGTGAATTGTAACATGCTGAATGTGTTGAGCTCTTCTAGAAATGTTGTTAGGGACTCCTTTTCTTCTGTCAAATCATGATGTCATTAATAAAGCTGAACCAACAGACAGGCTGTTATTGTTTTCTTAAAGTGTCCCCTTCCAGTTTACCCAAGACAAGATTGGCATAGGATTTGGATAGTTTTTTCTCCAAGCATGAAATTATGTTTTGTTTAGAATTAATTTAATTACGACTGTGGTATGTGCATTGTTTGGTCTCTTCTTCAAAAATGTATTCAAGGCATATAGACTACATAAGAGTGTGGTATGCAGGGAGGTGGCATGGTAATTAGATGGTAATTAGAATAGTAACTGGGGAAAGTGCTACATCAATGGTTGATAAATGGTCCAGGAAGTGGTTTGTGTGGTATATGAGAGCAGTTTGGTGATTGTGTGAAGCTAAGAAAGCAGAAACTTTTTCAGTCAAAAATTGCAATTTTTTTGTACTTTGGGAAATATATTTATATTGGGGAGTGGAGGGATGTTCACTTTTAGTGTGGTTATTGAAATGCTCTAATGGAGGCCTTCCTATAGGAGCCACTTGTTCAGTTCTTGATTTATCTTATTGTCGACCTTTCATTAGTTGTCTGTAAGCCTCATTTAAGTAGTCTGGTTTATTCATTGTCAGAGTTGTGGTTACTTCATTGGCTGCCATAATCAGATAAGAAAAACAAATTACACCAGCCAACTTCTTGTAGCTTTCTTGTTTCTTAACGGATAACAGTTACGTTTGAAGTGATTTGTGTTGGGTTGGGATCTGGATCCTTGGGATGGACAATGCCTCTATGGAGAAGAATAACCTTCCAATTTGACAAATGTAATCCAACTCTTCCTATTATATAAACTGTTAAACTCTGGTTATTCCCTTTTCAGTAAAAATCCTGAAGCTTAACATCTATTTTAGCTTTTTTAGTTGTAATATTTTTTATTTATTCCCACCTATCAGTCATCAAAAAACAATTCAGATTGTTCCAAAATCAATCCACGAAAATCGTAAATCAAATAGCTGAAAAACTATGCTTTCAAACTAGCCAAAATTAATTCTCGTGTCCTATCAACCCTTTTATAGCTAGATATTCTTTCACACTAGGTATTTCAAGGAAATGCAATGTTCTATTTAACTACAGCCATCTGATCTATCTTTGTTACCAATAGTTGCTACTTGTTGAATAAGCAGTTAATGCTCCACACCCACCACAAGAATAGGCCAATTCTTCTCAAACTTAGTGTTTCTTTTCAGAGAATTAAGTTTTACCCAACCAATTGTAGCAGTGCTGTAGGGTGGCCTCTGATCTTAATGATCATTTCCAATTTTTATCTTATTGTAATCAATGACTAAGGCTTTAATACTTGTGGCTCATCAAATGTTATGGAGTTGACAGTAATGTGTTAAAAGGAATAAAGAAACACAATTTATAGAAAAGTCATGAAAATAAGTTTAATTCACAATTATCATACATCACAAAGAAAATATGCAATGAGAATGAGGTTCTCACATTGACCTCGTATATTACAATTTTCTCCCCAAAATACACTATCATTACTATTAAGAAAAATATATTAAATTTTTACATCAGGAAATTTAAACAACTTGTCGAAGTAAATCTTAAATCTACTAAATACAAAAACTGAACTTATTACATGCTTTAAAACATTTAACTAATTTTGAATGCAATAAAACGAAACAGAATTACAAAAATGCTATTTCCAAAAAAAGTTTAAAAGATATTAATTAAAAGCTAATAACTTTGGCAAAACTAGTTTTTTTCCATATCTGGCTAATGAATAAAGTATTAATATTTTGATATCAATTTTTTTTCTCTTGGCCATAAAATTTACTTTTCAACAGTGGAAATTGTTTGTTTGGGAATAAATTCTACAATTGTACACTTACTAAATTTATACAATTTCACCTTAAAAATATGTACAAGACAACTTTGCTTGGGACTTATTGAAACCTCATATGTTTTACTGTATGTTGTAAACATTAACGTCTATGTTTCAGCTCACTGACCACAAGAAATTTACAAATCTGTTCATGATTTTCAGTTTTAAAAATATCAACAAAATGACATGATTACAGCGGATTGTGAACACTTCGCTTCCAATAAGTCACGAGCAAAGAAATGCATCTTAATTTACTAAGGGTCTTTACTAACTTACTTATTTACAACCTAAAATATCTACCGGAAGGCAAAAGTACTTATTCAACTGCGGTTAACAACACATGGTCCAGGAATAACAAACGTGAAAGACTTATTTTGCCGTCCGGTCACTCAGCAGATATATACAGGGTGAAGCGCTATACAGACATATTCTTTCATCTTGCATATTGCGTCAATGATAGATGAAGGAGGCACTGATTCTTTGTTATTTTGACTAGGTTTAGCACATTCGATACCAGGTAATGTTCACAATCAATGTATGGTATTTTGAATGGGAAAATCGTACTTCTAACAATCACTGATCCACAAAGTTACCTAAATTAATGATCTAGGTCCACCATTTATTGCTAAAGGAAAAATCAGTATATAAAAAGCTAACTAACAGTATAAACTAAGTTACCAGAAAGATGCAAAGTAGATGTGCAAAGGAAATATTATGCTTATCACGTAAACAACAACCAACTATAAATAATAAAATTATAAAAAATATATTTACCAACATATTTATATAATTTAAGAATTTCTACAGTACACATTCAAACCTATAATAACAAACCTCTTTTACCCAGGTTGGTACTTTTGTCTTGATTTTTTTTACAACCCGTAATAAAATTGTGTTAAGTAAACTAAGTTACCATCGGATGATTTTTTTAATGTCTTGCTGATATTAGCTCATATTTTTTAATGTTTTTAAAGCTGCCACACAGAGGCAGTGTACACACACGCAGGTGAGGATGTTAGAATAGGGCAATGTAGAAATAGAAGCATCTCTTTCACCTGGCAATGTTAACCCTTTGACCACCACAATACAATCATCACGGCACAGGTCAGAAGAATACCACAAGCAACAATACAATCATTGTTGAAAATAATTTTCTTTTTTTTGTAATTGGGCATTTTTATAACTGTAACTGAGCATTTTTCCTTGAAACTAGAAGGCGTTGTACCCATTCTGAAGAACAAAGACCTGAAATGTTTATTTGTTTAACACAAAGCCTTTATTTTGGAAATGCTTTTTATACGTCAGAAAACAATTTCATTTTAATTGAAATAGGCAACTTTGATTCTAACTAATTAATTTTTGACCGGAAATTTTAAAGTAAACATAATGGCAAGTTGCCCTTCATAACACTTTATTTTCAATTAATTTTTTTAATAAAGGTGAAATTCATACATGCAAATTATAAAGGTGTGAATTTACTATCTACAAATTTATACTGTTTCTCAACATGTTTTAAAGCATTTCACTATTTATTATAATAGTACTTCTAGGCAAAATCCTCTTTCTCAATTACACTTATATGGTTCAAAACCAAAATATATGACTTCAATTAAGAAAATCATTTAAAACAATGAAATGTTTGGTTGAATTGTTTTTTTTTTTTTTTTTTTTTTTTTTTTTTTTAAGGTTTCTTACTTGAATTGTAGGTCAGTTCACAGCAAATAAAACGAGACTAACCCAATAAACTGTAGGTGTAAAATTGGTAACACTGGAGTTGCTTACGAGACGACTCCTGGTTGAATACGAGACAACTACCTGAAATTAGCATGGCGGTCAAAGGGTTAATGAAGTACCAGTTAAATTGATCCATTAAGTAAATTTGAGAACATGTAAAATATTTTTCTACAGATCTGATATTAAAACCAAAACTATTTGTTTCGTTTGAATGTAAACTCAGATTGATTTGTACATTTTTCAATATCAATGTAACTAGAAAAACTATCTATAATTCATTATTATTGTATCTTTACTACAAACACATAAAAAATAACAACAACCCATCGCGTATTTGATACAAGTCCAACTGGATTTTTTTTAAACCTTATAAACAAGAAGCTACAGAGATAAACATGAAGGGTTCCACTGACAATTATTAGGCTATTTAAATGTACGTAATTATGTTTTTTATAACTTATTGTAAATTAGTAATTAAATTAATACGGTAAAACCTGTGACAACCGGCCTGGTGATAAATTATAAAATGTTTTGTAACTGTAAGCTTCACGAACAAGGAATACCACAGGCATGTTCGATCATGTCGGCGGTGGGGCAAGAAAGGACAGGACAAGACAAGTCAGGTCAGGACCGGGAAGTTCACCTGCTATTTTTAGGCACAATGATAATCTTTCGAAATTTTTAGTGCTGAGATTCAAGTATATAGCCTCTTTAATCGTGTGTTTATTTACATAAGCAACCTCAAAAAAATTAATATGTCCACTAGTTTTAAAGTGCCAAGCAGATTTGCTGTACCATAACTTTGAAAATTTCATGGAAAACACAGTTCCAGCACATTCAACGTTTTCAATAAATTTATGCTGTGCCTGTAAAAAGTAAACCTTAACATTGATTGTGCACTTGCTATAAACATCTTACATTCTTCATAACGATCCCACATCTCGGATATGACAGGTTTTACCGTGTATCGTAATTCTAACACAATTAAACCCATTTTTATCACATTGTTCAGACCTCTGTATCTTTGTCCACAGTGGAAACATTACTGTGAAATATGTTTAGCCTTACACTGTTCATTGTTATGGAATATATTACTGTTTGTTGTAAATATAATATATAAACAAAAGGAAACAAACACTGTTACTTTACAAATATTGAATACCCTGATTATGTTAAGTTAAATTACACAAAGTATTATTGCTCTGTCATTATTTACACTGATAACATTAAATATTTCTTAATGGCCTTATGATAAATCTGCAGGTATATTAAACAAAGGGACCAACTTAAAAATACAACACAGCATTGAAAGTCTATAGTAAACATACACAATAAACAACGTGCCCGGGATAGGTACCTTATCTTTTAAGGTACAGATTTTCAAAGCATCTGATTTTTTCATTACTGGGTGAAAATATAATTTGAATGATTTTTATTATTATTTTAAAACTCTTCAGTGGGTGATTATAGAACAGGTTACTTGGAAAGTAAATTAATGGAAAATTGATTATACAAAGCTTTACAAAAACGAAACGGTGTCAGAGTTAGAACACAAATTATCTGGGACCAGACCTAAAATTAGATAATCATCAAAAATAGTATTTTACACAATCTTAAGACAACTATATTGAAATAAATCTTGTCCTGTCATTGTATTCTATTGTAACTAACAAATTAAAATATTTATAGTAAACCTAAATGTCATATTTGATATTAGCATGATTCATTCTAAATTAATAAAATATTTTTAGTGATTTGAATTAGTTTATTATTCATTTATAACGTGATTACTTTTAAAAAGCGCTTCTTAAAACTAGATTTTTCAAACTCATTACCCACGATTATTTAGTCATTTTTTTAACGAAAAACGATTAGTTCTTAAATTATTTTTTTCTGCATGCTTTATAGTTACTAATTTGACAGATTACTCAATATTGATTTTTGGAATATTACTCGAGGAAATGGAAAACTACTACAATTCATCAATAATATCTTAGTTGTGATTATTATTAATCTCTTGCTCTATATTTCATGCAATATTAATTTGATCATTTTCATTTGATTTTTAATAAATATTATGTTTAGTATAGAACACAATCTGTATGTTCCGCGAGGGTCATTGTCAGAGGTACACACACACACACACACACAACCACCATCACACGGCTCTTGTACGGATTATTAAATGTGCTGCACTAGCCCACTAGCTGTAAGCTCCCTTCACAGAAGAGATTTTTGTGTAAAAACCACAAAATTAATTGTAATCCATTAGAAACTAAGTACTGAAATACAAGCATTACGGATAAGTCAACTGGAATCAAACCGAATCAAAACAGGTTACCGGTTCTTTACCCATGAACTTGCGGAAACAATTTAGGTAAAAGGTTTCTTAAGAATCAGAATTGAAACATGGTATTGGAGGTAATACGTTAGAACAGGGTAAACTCGTTTATGGTACATTTCAAAATTGGGGATAAGAGCACTTAATTTTTAGGAAATGGGAACAACTCGAATCCTTTAGATCATTATTACTGATTATTATTTGGTGTATCTTTTAACCAAGTCTCAGAGCCATATGATAATCAAACAAAACCGATACACGCAACGCAACGAGATATAATGAATGAATATGGCGCAACGGTTTCACATCAGGAACGGTTTAGCACACCTCTATTCAATACATCTATAACCACATGCTGAAGGAACAGGCAAAATACAATCAGCTGGAGCTGGTTTTGTACCAGACCGCGAAAGGGAACTCACCAGCAAGAAACAGTCCAATATCCCTGTAAACCTAATTTGGCGTCCTTCTCATTTCGAAAAAGGTATTCGTGAAGAGATAAGTGAGGAAAATTTAAACATCATTATGCTCGTTTGGTACCAGACCGTGAAAGGGAACTCACCAGCAAGAAACAGTCCAATATCCCTGTAAACCTAATTTGGCGTCCTTCTCATTTTGAAAAGGTATTTGTGAAGAGATAAGTGAGGAAAATTTAAACATCATTATGCTGGTTTGGTACCAGACCGTGAAAGGGAACTCACCAGCAAGAAACAGTCCAATATCCCTGTAAACCTAATTTGGCGTCCTTCTCATTTTGAAAAGGTATTTGTGAAGAGATAAGTGAGGAAAATTTAAACATCATTATGCTGGTTTGGTACCAGACCGTGAAAGGGAACTCACCAGCAAGAAACAGTCCAATATCCCTGTAAACCTAATTTGGCGTCCTTCTCATTTTGAAAAGGTATTTGTGAAGAGATAAGTGAGGAAAATTTAAACATCATTATGCTGGTTTGGTACCAGACCGTGAAAGGGAACTCACCAGCAAGAAACAGTCCAATATCCCTGTAAACCTAATTTGGCGTCCTTCTCATTTTGAAAAGGTATTCATGAAGAGATAAGTGAGGAAAATTTAAACATCATTATGGCAGAATATCCACAGATGGAGGCAGTAAAAGCTGTTCCCAAACCCTTCTTGGAACTTTCGATGGAAATGTCAATGCGACATAAATCTCTCTAAAAATAAATTATAAGACCAGGATTGAGTTACTCAAGGGGTCTGAGAATTTACAATGACGATGAAGAGTCATCGAAACACCTCTGGCCAGAATGTATTTCCAAGTTCCAGTCAGCAGAAGTGAACTGTGGGAGGGGACAATGATAATGAAACAACTGAAAATTTAATTGACCAGTACTAATCTTGAATCTAACCATACATCACTACATTTTGATATATAAAGAATAGTAAAGTGAACCATAATTATCGTACAAGAGCAAATGTGCCACATCCTACTTGGTACAACCTAAATAAATATTTCACATTTACATCCTGCTGCAATGTGATTGTTTTATAGAAATCGTGTAGTTGAAAAACTAATTCGGATCAGACAAGTTAGTTTCCTTTTAAAATTGGAAAAGGGTTAACAAAAAGAAATTGAACCGATTCAACACTAGTAAACATTTATTAACTTTCATTTCTTTGATTATTTTTTTTCTTGTTTACAAGTAAACAAAATAATTACTTTGTTGTGATAGTTGATATAAATATATAGCTATTTACGTTTTTGGTTCTTCATTTCCTTAACGTTGAGATTCTAACAGAGACAAGTTACGGACAGGCGTGAAGTTAACATAACACTTTCGCTCCCAGCACTAGACTAGGCGCTTGGGAACCAAAGGGTTAAAACTTACAATGCAAAGTAATTCAATTACATCACATATTATATATTTTTGTAGACCACGACATTGTTTTTAAAATCTTGTTTTCCAGTCAAACTTAAACATTATAATATATTTAAATGTTTCTCTTTGCTCTTTATAATATTGATATGTAGAAACATAACTTTTAACAGTAAAATAATAAAGTAGATGAAAATACCATTAATTGACAGCATTGACAATATGCAAATGTT
Organism: Homalodisca vitripennis; assembly: GCF_021130785.1. Classification (NCBI taxonomy): domain Eukaryota; kingdom Metazoa; phylum Arthropoda; class Insecta; order Hemiptera; family Cicadellidae; genus Homalodisca; species Homalodisca vitripennis. The sequence continues at coordinate 13,602,828 of NC_060208.1, forward strand.
GTCTGTTCAGATAACATGCACTAAACTGAGTTTCTCTACTTTCACATGTTGCATTTGAAACTCATTTTTCAGAGATAACAGAACATTTACACGGATAATCAACTGCTAGATCTAATTTTTAAGGTTGTTGTTAAAAGCAATATTGAAAATACTTTTCTCTGACTTAAGCCGACACTCTATCACTGCATGATCTATAAATGTAAACCATCCTTTTCCCTTATAAATTTGGATTCTCCAGTACTGGAACAACTGTAGTACAATACAATACAAGACTTACAATCAATTGTGCTAGAGATACCTAGCGAGCAAGCGTATTGCGTTCTGTTTTACATTCAGCCAATGTGTCCGTGTGACACAGCACAGCGCCGCCGGCTGGTATAACCGGTCCACTGGACTTAGACTGGTATCGAATGTGGCACGCTTCACAGCATTTCAGTCCATTTGTACATCTTCTAAATTCTGTCAACCAAAAACAGTATTACCACTTTGAAATAACTAAATTTTTCAGAAATATGAAAACAAAATTCAAGACCTTACAACACTTCCTGTCATCAGAACGGTACAGTTAAAACAGACTCCCAATTTCATCCAGTCTATAATACAAGAGGATAAAAAAACCCAGCTTCCTCTTACTGAGCAAGAGATGGACTATTCGCCATTTAGTTGTTGGAATTTGTGTCCTTTATCATGCTACATATGCTAAGCAAGAAATTCATGAGTAACAGGAAAAAGGCTAGGTTAATGGCAACACAAAGATCTAGATGAGGTGGTTAGTCCATCCACCAATTAAGAAACCCTTATTTCATTGCAAAAATCCATAAAACTTGGGAAACATGTTGGTAAGACCACAGGTACCATGATGCACAACAATAAACCTTCCTCACCTTCACGTCAGAGGGTTCAATACTTTTGAATTAAAATATTAAGGATTAATTTCTGATCATGTAGGTAAAGTCAACTGATGGGTATTTGTATACTTCAATAAATTGCACTGATATAAATACATTAAAAAATTACATTAAATAGTAAAATATTGTAGCAAGGTTTTAAAGTTTAAATATAACATTTTTAGTCAGTTTGAATTATATTCCTGCAAAGAACAGTTCTTCCACAATTACGATATGATCAATTAAGTTTAGAAATTGATCTTGACAAAGCTGGACTTGATCACACAGGATAGACCAGTTAAGATTCAACGTGTAAACATGTTTTAAGGAGCTTTGTGGAGTAACCCATCCACTAATCTTGTTTCTGGAACACTTGGCAAAAGCTGTATGAAAATAATCCGAACCACCCATCCCACTTGTGGCAGGTAAGAAACATAAGCACCAAGACCCTTCTACATAATAACTACTTATGATGAGAAGGGTTGACTTAATGTGAATGTTGAGTTCACCTTTCTCTCAGATCAGCGTCTGGAATGTGATGCTGTCACAGACTTTACTCCTGAAATCTAATCATGTTCATCTGAAGAGATCCAAAAATATTCGACAAGGAAGAAGCTCAAAATTGAAATCTTTAATCGTTTTGACATCACAAAACTGGAGCTAAACTCAACATTCACACTGAAACAACCCTTTCCACCATAGCTAAATTATGTGTAGAAAACTCGGCTGATCCACTGTGCTTAGAGATCACTCCTAAAACATTGTAGTGCACCCAATTGTGCACCTAATGAGACAATGAGAATACCTCTTAGCTAGATTACAATATGTTTTGTAGTCTACGTTTCTGATTTCAAAATGATGTAAGGAGTTCATTTCAGGCTTTTTCGTCACCAACTCTTTTTGGATCTTTTCAGACGAACATGACCCCAGATTTCAGGAGTCAAGTTTGTGACAGCGTTCGATTCCAGGCGTTGCACTAAAAGGAAGGTGAACTGGAGCTAAATTCAATATTTACACAAAAAAGACGGATTGTTTCCGCGCTTAAGTCCTAAAAAGGACTGTTGCGCCTCCCTTAAATTTATGTTTGTGTCCTCACAATCTGAGACTTTCACAGAAGCAGATCAGATTTGAGGGCTCCCGTTCTCTGATGTCCTTGGGGCTGAGGAGATATACTACCAGGAATCTTTTCCGAATTATTGATATGGCAGGTTTGTAATTATGTATTAGGTTAGTTTTTTACCTGAAGAAGAGATCAGATTGCAGATCTCGAAACGTAGTGTTACTGATTTCTTGTTTCACTGAACGATGGCAAATATCCGGAAAAATCCTGTTTCCTTCACAATCCTTCCATCGTCAAAAATAACCTTCAAACAAAGGACAATTTAGCCAAATACACTCTACTGATTCCTCTTCTCCGCAGTCTGCATTCGTCAGTCTGGCTACGACCCACCCTTATAAGATGTTTCCTTAGGGAGCCATGTCCTGTCGATATCCCTAATATCATTCTTATATCCTCCTTACTCTGATCTAGGAGAGATGCCCACCCTTTAGCATAAGGGGAGATTAACATTTTGGATTGCCTTCATCCTGAGGCTCTACTCCAATTAAAGTTTCTTATCCTCTTTTCCCAATCTTTTACAAGAGCTTCGCTGTTGGAGAAAGCTATCCTGCAACCTGGCTCTGGCCCCACCATAATGGACTCTGCTCCCTTTTTAGCGAGGATCTGCTTTTAAATTTCCATGAATGCCCTTACGGCCCGACGCCTAACCGAGTGTTACATTGTTATTCTTGCCAGCTCAGCTAGGCATTCTTGCATTCCCAGACTGCTTTCAGGTCAATCTAACAGGTATCAAGTGCCTTTAGTGCAGCGTGGCTGTCAGATAGTATCAAGTATTTTGCTCTTTTTGTCCTCATTTGTATGAGAGTCTTCTGGCACATGATTCTATTGCAATTGGAAGACTGTGGCATGTTTTCCCAGAGGCACTGCAAGGTTAACTCCTGGTCCATATATTCCGAATCTCGCCCTAGAGTCAAGGAGTGAACCATCTGTGTAAAACGCTCTCTTATTTACAATATTAATTATACAGCAGACAATGTCTTACCTACAGTGAGCTCAGTCGGCGTAAACGATGAACTGCTGGTGCTCTACATCTCCCACTTCCACCTGGACGAACTGAGGGACTTCTTCTGAGTGCAGCATCTGCATGGGTCTGTGGTTCATGGGGTTACGTGGCCTGCAAATTTGTAGTAATGATGACAAACAATATACAATGAACAGAAATGTGCCAATTCACAACACTGAAATTGCTTAAAACTTTCACTGCCGCCCCTTTTAAAGATTTTTTTAAACAAATATAATTTTCAACCAACTATAACAAAACCATAGGACTTACATTTTTCAAAGCTGAGTTCTTCCTCTTTGTATACAAATACACATGCATAAATATTTTCAAACAAAAAGTCTCATTTTAAAACATAAAAATATTTTTTTATAAAAAATAAAAAGCTGTCCAAAAACATCCCCATGTACTAGTCTATAACATAAAATATTTCTCATTATTATTTGCTGTATTCAATATTTTATTACTGCCATTATAGTTACAAATATTTACAATTGGAATTGACTTATTTAAAAAAAATTTGATTGTATGGTCCTAACCCATTTTTTCTAGGGCCATCATCAAAATCTTCATCAGAAGATGGAAATAAAGAAAAAACTGTAAAATTCTGTAATAAATCATTTATTTATAAAAGCACAAGGACACAAGTTTTTACTACTATTATGCTTTTGTTTGCTTTTTTTGAGTAAAAAACATTGTCAACAAGTCCGTCAGTAGTAAAATCAGGATCATCATGGAATAAATCATCACTTTCACTGTTACTTGAAAGTCTGAGTAACTATTCTAGCACTTGATTGTCTTTAATGTTGTCACGATTTATTGTATTTACTCACAAAACAATCATTGTAAAATCAATGCAGACAACGAATTAGCAGAACAATAGAATGACAATAAATGGCAACCCGGCCGCCGCGACGACGAGTTTGTAACAAACTAGTTTTTTTTCTGATATTCCAGGTGACTGCCAACAATATTTCATAGATCATAATTTATAGAGTAAGAAATAAAAACATGTAAATAGCGAATGACTATCAATGTCGAAGTCTAAATACGTTTAAATACATTTTTATTACTGTAAAAGTCAGCACCATCAAAAGACGTCGGCAGTCTAAGGAATTCCATGCACGACATCAAATAACGTTGACGCAGTGAAAGTGTTAAGTTTTTACCAATATTGCTCACTCTCAACAATTGATCACATTACTAGATTGCTATACATATTAAAATCATTTAGGGTCAATCCATTTCAAGTGGTGGTGGTTGCTTCAACACTTTTATTATTACATTCTAGAAGCTGTTCTTATTGGAATTCTAATAACAAACACTCCAATAATACAGTTTTTATTTTGTGAGGCCTTTCATTTTCAAGGAACACATCATCAGACCCACATAACTAAATAAAAGTGGTTACAATAATAATATAAATAATTTTGTACTTAAATAAAAACACTTGTCATTAAAAATACAAGAAGATAATATTCTATAATAGAAAAATATGTCTATGTGTATGTAAAAATTAAAGTCAATATTTAATTAGATCAAACAAGGTAACGGTGAATTTAGAAAAGGCTCAGGTTCATTATTTACTAGATTATTTTGGTTTCATACGCGCATAGACATGTTTTATTTTGGATTTCTTTAAATAATTTTGCATTTGAAAAATAGTGTCCAGTTTGAAGTGCATGTTTTGCTATGGCCAATCTTTCTTCTTGTTGGTATTATAAACATTCTCTATGTTCCTTAACTCTCTTTTTTAACCTTCTTTTTGTTTGGCCAATGTACTCTAACCCTGGAGTTGGCAGTCGTTCATTTTTGAACGACACAGACCACCATTGTGGTGGGAGTTGATGAAAATTGAACATCATTACGTCGTCAAATGATTTATTTGTTGTAACATTTAAAATCAAGTTTAGCAATGATATTTAGGCACCGTTGAAATGATGAAGAGTTGTTTTATCAACACAAAATGTTTTTTATTCATATTCTTCCTTCTAAACTGCTGATTCACAATCGTTTTGTCATTGTTTCTTACGAGTTGCCGCCAATCTCGTCTGCTAATTCAATCTACGCTTATTGCGTTGTTATTGTCGTTCTGTAAAAGATTTATTTCAGTGGTTGAATTTGATATATTTATTACCTGAAGCACGATAAATATAGTTCAGTTGGATTTTGTGAGTGATAAAGTAGGTGATAATTATGTAATTGTATCAACTTTCTGAAATTTTTGGAGTTTTAATGGTGAGCGTATCAAGGTCTATCTCACTAACTTTTGTTTTCAATTATCTTGAGTTGTGCCTTCAAAGTTTTCATTACTGAAAAAAAGTGATAGTCGCTGGGTGCAAGGTCCCGACTGTAAGGCAGATGTGGAAACTCCTCCCACTTAAAAGCATTCAGGACTTTTCGAGTCCGATTTGCTGTGTGTGGTTGGTACCCATCTTGAGACAAAGAGCAAAGTGCCATCGTTGCAAAAATTTACGATAACCTAACTTCTGCATAACAGTTTTGTGTAACAAACTCCTTGAAATTTGAGGAAACCTATAAAAGTTCTGTAATTGTGAATTGGCGGTCTTCATTAATCTTCTCATAGACTTTAAAAACCATTTCATCAGTCACAATGCTTGGCCGTCCACTTCATTCGTCATCATGCACATTAGTTCGGCCAATTTTAAACCTAATGCACCACTGACAACACTCTATCTTCAGTAATCACATCATTCCCATAAACATCACAAAGTTGGAGATAGATCTGAATTGGTTTATTGTGCTTAGCCAACAGAAATTGTATTGCCGACCACACATAAAACTCACAGGATATTCAACTGTGTCACACATTTTAAACTCCTATTGTAAACAACAAGGCGAGACAGTAACCTCTCACTAGCACAACTGGTTAGCCACTGAACAGAGAAATGATCTGACAACCAAATGTCACATGATAGTCCCACCCATAGCAGCTGTACAGAGTGAAACGTAATCTAATTTCTAGATAGCCCTCGTATAAAGGGCTGTCTTAAAAGTAACCAACATTTTGAAATCAAAACATTAAGGAAATTAAAATACCAGATTTTATTTTAGACATACGAAAGTCTATTCTCTAACTAATTTTCTACATAATCAACATTACAAATGAGGTAATTAGACTGTAACATGGTGCATCTCTTCACATCAACCACCAGGGTTTTCAAACTTAAGATTACACAAGCACGGAGTTCATTACCAAATCGATGACCTTTTTATTCTACAACTTAACATGATTTCCAAAGATTCGTCCCCAGTTGTCAAGATTGATAGCTTATTACCAATTTACCACTCATATTCAATTTTTATACACATAATAAAGTGGAAACCTTAATTTCTATTGGTTTTCTTTTTTTCCAATAAATACCTAATCACAGAACACACTCCAAAAGTTTTCCATAGCAGCACACATTTTCACACAATCGAGAGAGCAAAGTAGGCAGGATCTCTGATTTAGTCCCAACTATTGTTACAGTATGTGCGTTGTTTTTACTTCCATAACATATTCAAATTATATTAATACACAAAGAACTTGCTATGAAGTTAACTCTTGACTGAGGAGTTACAAAAGTTCAGGGATTCATTTATATTGTGAGTTAATTGCACAGCCCTTTTTATTTTATAGAGACTGATATCTGTTTAATCGAACAGACAAACCCACTCTTCTGTTGGATTGTGAGATGTGGTCCTATAGAGTTTGAGAATGTTAGTTTACGTGTGGGAAGAAGTTTATCAGCAGATGTTGTTTACTAGAAGTAGGACTACATCGGAAGCTTTAGAATACAAGTCTGCAGATGATATAAAAAGACAAAACTTAGATGCTAGTTTTAGAGAACACAAAAGAATAATTAATCTAAATATACAATCACTTACTTGGCCTTAGCATGAGTTAGGATGTGAGATTTGAGATTTGTTGACTGTGCAAATTTCTTGTTGCATCCGTCAAACGGGCAGACGTATGGTCGATCACCTGTGTGTATTCGTACATGTGTCCGTAGGTTGAAGTCCAGTGAAAATCTCTTCCCACAGCCCTCAAAGGTGCACTAAAAATTAATTAAATCATCAATAAATATGAGGTCTACAATGTTATTTATCCAACACAACTAGTAATATTAGAATTTCATAAAATTCAAAATCTTGAAGATTAACATCTGTATACAACAATACAATTCAAGAGACTTGTGTAAGCCCTTAACATTTTTTAATCAGATTAATGTGTCACTGATTTAATTTTTTTGCAGACAGCATATTGCTGACAAATTGCCCGGCATGTTTGTTCAGAAGTGTTGCATCTAAATGGCGGAGAAGCTGTGATAATACCCACAAGAATGCATGGCTAACTCCAATGTTCTCCATTAAACCTGTCTAAAATCTCACATAATTTCAGCATAGTATTATTCTCTATTTCTGTCATCAACCAAGGAGTTTGAAGGTATCAGTCTGCTCTTAGGCTATGGTTGTATAGCAAGTGGAAAATATGATAAGTTAACCCTTCACATGCCACTAATAAATCCATTAACTTTCCTATAACACCAAGACAAGAAAAAAAGCATATATATTGATAAAAATAATAAATAACTATTTACAAAACTGATTATTTAAAATAAATCTAAATTAAAATTAAATACACCTTGTCGCACTATAAAACAAGATAAATATTTCAAACTAATCACAACACTACCACATGATGAAGAATAATAACGAGATACGTAAGTAGACACATACTCGTAACAACCGAGAAAGCGGTAATACACACCACGGATATGTTTGGTTATGGCTCTGTAGGAGACGCAGAACTGACGAGCAGGTGGTCGGAGTTAGACAATATTGTGCTCCCCAGCGTGCGCGATAAGCATGGAGCATGCACTGGGCATTTTGAAGGCCTTTTGTTAACTAAAAATCTCTCTAAGAGACATAATCTCTAATATCGGATATAACTGTATTTGGTCAAAGTCTACTATTCTAATATATCCCGTCTACAACGTGGGAAGGGTTAAGTCACTATCCGCTGTAGTATAATGCAATGAGCCACCAAATCCTTCCAATACACCAAAAGTTCAGAAATTACCTCAGTATTCATTAAGTTGCAGTGAAGAGGAATGCAAATACCACAACCAAAAGCCTCAACAAGATGAAAACATGTTGTTCCCACTTCCATTCCAATTGTGATGAAACTACAGTGAGCTTTAAGATAAAACATTGCCTATAAAATTTAACGCTTCAATGCTTAGTCCCACGTTGGCTGTGTCATTTTACTCCGAATCGGTGTTTAAAAATTGTTCAAACTTCCAATTCCCACGTCAATGTGTCCTATGCTGTGGAAATTGTATGTAGTGTTGTTGGAAGTATACTGAGTGCTAGTGAAATATATGTTATATGTCACTAGGACTAGGCCTATATTTATCTCAGGTTTTAAATAGGTTAAATGATAGTGCAAATTAAATATCACCATTGAAGGCTCACACTTCTTCGCAGATGGGATAGTCAATCATATTAAAACAAAGCAAATCACTTTGATACGTTAATAATTTATTTTGATGTAATACAAACAACTAATTTTACTCACTATGATTTGTTGTTAATTTATTCACTAAAAACAATATCCCATCGCCCGGTTATAACTTTTAATACACTATTGCACAATTCTGTATTGCATCACTGCCAGGTGGATCTACACGTCTGACATCCTCTCTGCTTCAGCTCTCGAAACAGAAGGAAGATTCTCGGGCCAAAACCTTGCGTACTGTCTCAAGCAATGCTCAACCCCTCTCCCGTTCAAATTAGTGTCTTCACGATTGAATATAAGTTTTTTTTTTTTTTTTTAATAATTATCGAATTTTATCACGTTCACTATAATTGATCAATTTAAGTTAAGTCTTTTTATTTTCTTTAACTATTTTTCTGTCGCTTTTTATTTAAATTTTTGCAACATGTGCTTTCTGATGTCATCAATACACAAGTCATTTTATCCCACTATTGGCTTTTTTGCATAATTTTATTTGGTACTTTTAGTAAAAACACATTTTGGTTATGTTTAGCTCAGTTTAATTATTTGAATTTGTTCCCGTATAAAGTTTAATATATTTCTCTATAATTAATTTAATAAATCTCAATTCCAATAACATGTGATTTACTTGCGTCACGGTCATTTGGTTCACCGTCTGCTAATTCCCCGTGAATATTTAAATGTCGTAATTTGACCTGTCACAACTAACCTGCTGCAGGATACAGATAAATACAGATAATGACCGTAAAATGGCATGTTTTAGTTATAATTAAATAGTAAAATAGTACACAAGTCAGAAATAATGCAACACTTACCCAAAATTATCCACATACGCAAAAACAAAACAATTAACTTTCACAGATAGGTCTCGGCTTACAACACTCACAAAAATACACGCACTAAATCACTTTTGTATCATTATTATTTTGCACTTACTGTACAGTGAAATAGTATTTAGACCAAAACTAATAACCTATACATCTGTTACCGGCTAGAAAATTATTACAAAATAATTATTTTTTTACCAAAGTCGTGAAACAGTGTCTGTAAACACAAACTGGTCTGTAATAAACAATAGAGCAGACGCCACGTTGCAACACAGCTGATTTGATCCACCTGTTTAGTTTTTATAAACAGCCGAATAAGAGGAAAAATAGGTTATGTGAAAACAAAAATAAAGAATATAGTGTTTTTTTTTTAGTAAAAATTTAAAAAATATCCCAGGAAGTAGTTCAAACTGATGCCGCTAGATTTGTATATGCTTAGGGTCTCCACAAAAACGCGCTGTTTACGTTAATACACTGCAATCAACCTAGCATGCCTTAACTGTCTAGTGAAACCACGTTGCACAGAATTAACACAGTATTCTATTAGCAAAACAATTAGACAGAATGGTTTCTCTCATGTTATTGTATTTAACATAGGTAAGAAACACTGGTGGGGATGAATACCAAATGTTTACTAACTGAGTGCAGTGTTGGAACCAGTACATCCGTCTCTCCCTCCCAGAGCTGTTATTATGTGTGCGCGCACCTGGGGACTAATTCATCACATCTAATCAGACTGAACTGAAGTGATTGGATTCTTTCCTAACGTCTAATACTTTCTATTTTCGTTTTGTCCTACTCTCAACTGTTTGATCAATTGACTTGCAGGACATTTTACGTCTGGTAACACAGCTATAACACAGCTTGGTTTATTTCCATGCTTTCCAAACAAAGGTGGAATCGCACATGCCTGCATTGTCAAGGGAGTACTTGATCGAAAATTTGTGTACTCTAAATATCAGGCGACCTCCAGCTTAATGTAGCCTACTCCAGGTAGAGCGAAGCACAACTCAGAGTAACTGTTAGATCTGCGCTACTCGTGGGAATACTATGAGTACATCTAAACAAAAAACAAAAACCAAACTAGTGTACTCTAGTAGTTTGCAGATAGATTCGGGAAGTCGCTGCGGTAAAAACCACTGTTTTCCTCTTTTGACGGATGGCAACTTGTACTGTCACTGCCACAAAATCTCTAGTTAATAGTTTCCAACATGCTGTTGGATTGTTTATTAGGTTACCTCAAAATGTGAATGAAAGTCAAGAAACGCAGATGATTTGAACCAAACAAAGGGAACAGATGGACTTCTTAGTAGAAGTCCAGGATCACCTGACTTTGTTCAAGTCGATACCTCGGAAGAGGATGCAATTCTGGACAATGACCATCAGACAGACATCTTTAACGAAAGAAAAAGGATCTTGAGAGACAGCCTGCAAGACTTCCCTGGAAGTCCAAAAGTTGAATTATGCAAGAAAAGATTTTCATGACTTTCAAAAGGGTGTTCCTTAAAAGAAGTCATGCAGTCGGCCATAACCCTGGAACTGGCAAACGCCCGATATCGGGCGTTTTAGTCGCATCCATCCTAGATGGCAGCGCCCGATATCGGGCGTTTTAATACGTCTTTTATTTCCCAATATTACGTACTTTTAAAACACGATCAAAGAGTATCGGTATTGATACCAATCGAAAGAGGAAGGTTCAATTTATGTAAATAATACACTAATAAATAATTTTATCGTTTTGTTACACGTCCATATGTTTTATAATCTCTGAACTGTTTGTTTACATTCTCCCGCGTACCGCGCTAGTTGCGCGCGCAGCGATGAGACAACTGGTTAATGAACAATCATTATTCGGCTATTGTTCTTTCGTCAGCTGCATGGTGTTCTGTCTGGTTTATTGTTTGTTTGAGTTTGTTGTAATGATGGTTGTGTATATGACACAATAATAGTAAGTTTTTTGTGCGTGTTTACGTAATGGATGGTAATTTCCGTGATCGTTCAAGTGACATTCGAGAACTAGTTGTACATTGATACCAATCGAAAGAGGAAGGTTCAATTTATGTAAATAATAAACTAATAAATAATTTTATCGTTTCGTTACACGTCCATACGTTTTATAATCTCGGAACTGTTTGTTTACATTCTCCCGCGTACCGCGCTAGTTGCGCGCCCAGCGATGAGTCAACTGGTTCATTCGGCTATTGTTATTTCGTCAGCTGGATGGTGTTCTGTCTGGTTTATTGTTTGTTTGAGTTTTTTGTAATGATGGTTGTGTATATAACACAATAATAGTAATTTTTTGTGAGTGTTTACGTAATGGATCGTAATTTCCGCGGTCGTTCAAGTGACGTTTGAGAACCAGTTGAACATGAAATAAGCAACGATGAGGATTCCGATTTAGACATTCAATCAGAACATAATTAAAAAAAATATATAATAAAAAATAAAAAAAATAGAAAATTAATATAAACTAATAGTAACAAGATTGTACAAATCCAAGTGGGCTTTGGAGTTCTTACTTTTGTTGGTAAGTAGCACTTTCAAATGTCAGTGTATGATTTTTGTATCGTTTACCACATGTAAAAATAAATACCTTATACACTATGTGTTGTTTTATTTTTACTCAGAATCAAATGCTCTTCCTTTTCTATATTTTGGATTTTGCATATCACTAACAACAACAATTTTACAAATCAAAAACTTTGAACTAACTTTTCTTTTTTCTAAAATTTTTTTCTTTTTCATGAAGAGTTAGAGTAAGGGTATTTTTTTGTTTTAATTATATTATGTGAAAAATGTTCATTGAAAAATGCTGAATAAAGAAATATATAATAGGACATAGGTACCTTATAGTAACCATGTAATAATAAAATAAATATGAGGCAATGTATGAAGTACTAAAACACTCTGCCACTGAGAGAAATATGACCGCCAGTTCCAGGGTTAAAGCCAATACCAAAAAAAGAAATCCAAAGTTCACAGGTAGAACTCAGAAGTCAGAGAAGTCATAAATATCAGATGGATAGATTTAAGAAGGACATCATATCTCAAGAAAAAGACAGAGGAAAGATACCAAATAGGAGAAAAAAAGGGTTACTATGTGTCTCCCCAAAGAAGAGTCTGAACAGTTGGAAGCAATTTGGAATGCAATCCTAGCAGAGATTGTGAAAGAGAGGGACCAATCTCTCCAAGCCTTCACAGAATCAATAGATTCACAACAATGTGACAACATCCGAGTTTTGGGAAAGTGCGATTCTGGAGATTGTGCCAGAGTGAGAATTTTCATGCACAGAAATTTTAACTGCGTACTTTCTATAGTATAAATTACTCCTCAGTGCAGATTTTGAGCTATACACAGAACATTGGCTTTTTGGAATATCTTCTGTAGGAATGACATTTTTAAGTCTGCACTGCTTACTATTGCAATAGACTGTTCTACTGAGAAAGGGGGTCCCTGAGTCAGTTACATGTTCAGGAAAATCCATCTAAGGTTACAGAAGAAAACCCAAAGATAATTGGAGGATCCCATAAAGGAGGAGGGGAATCAAAAGCCTAGGTAGTCTTGACATGAAGTCATTCTGAGGGGATGGGAGCAGAAGAAATGGTAATAAGGAAGCAAGACAGGTCTACTCCAAAGGACACAGTAGTAGTAGCTAAAGAAAAACCAACCTGTTCTCTTTTTCTGTGGAACCACAAACTGTCTACCAACACAGTGGAAGGATTGTTGGAATAATGCAGAGGAAGAAATATACCACTGATCTTTGCATGTGACAACAATGCTCATCATATCTTCTGAGGCAGCTTTGACATAACAAGAGAGGCTAGTCGCTCCTTAGTTTTATTTTTAGATTTGATCAAGAATTACCTAATAAAGGAGCAGAACCTACCTTTATAACAAATAAAAGACAAGAAGTATCAGATACCACCTTGATCAAAGGCCTCAACAATACAAAACTAATCAGGTAACAAGTCTCGCAGGGGACTTCTTTATAAGATTTGGCCTGGAAACTCCTGTAAAGAGAAACGTAACTTATGGCATTTCCAAATCAATTAACTGGAGGGGATACATAGATTTCCTAGCCGAAGAATTATTCACGTTATGTTACAGATGGATCCCTATCAGAAAAATTAAATTCCAAATTAAAGCTTCCAAATACTCTAACCCTTAGGGTCAAGGTTAAGGTAAATGGTAGCTTTACGACTTTATGCTGACAACCAAGGAAGAGGACTTCTGGAAATTATTGATAATTCAGCAAAGGAAGGATTAGTATGAATGGACTGGTAATACCTACTGCAGAAATCCTTGGAGTGTACAGTCAGGCTGCAAAATCTCTTGATCAACCCTTTAAATTGTTAGGGGGGGACAAGTCATGTACAAAAAACAGAAAATAAACTCAATATTTACAGCATATCGGGACCAATATTTATTAATATGACACCTCCCCACTTTGATTTATTCCAGAACAGCCCAATACATGATGACTTAGCGATAGTCAATAATTATATTTAAAAAAACCCCAACAAGGCTTATATCTGAATTACACTGACAAGAAGAAGCTTGGTCTTGATAATTGATTCTATTCTTTCCAACACCTACAAGTTGGAAGAGAAAACCGATGCAGACTTTATATTTGATGATCTGGGGACCTAGAATTCTCTCTGATGTGAGAAAAACCACAATGAATGAGGTACTGCTGCAAAACACAGATCCAACTCCGTCTCCTTTGCCATCACCTTTGCAGCTGAACATTGACTGATCGAGAGTCTGGTGGTCCTGAGAGTGTAGGAGGTCACCATCCTCTCAGTGTTCTGAAGAGGGGGCCCTCTGTGCCTGCTTTAAACTCCTCTCTAATACAGAAGACAAAAGTAATAACATATATTTGATGTAATAATAATGTAACAATTTTTCAAGAAATTATGCAAAATGTTACATAACAATTTTGACAGACTGAATATTAATAATTATACAGTTAACTCATATTTTTGCTGTAAAAATTCAAATAAATGAGGAGTTGTGATCTAAAGCAGAGAGCATATAAAGTGGGTACAGGTGATCATTGCTGAGGCAGAAAATATCTGTGAGGAAAACGAGTTTGAGTTTGCGCAACAGAAAATATCTGTGAGGAAAACCAGTTTGAGTTTGTGCAACAATGTTCTGTGTAGGAAATGTTAAGTTTGTTATGGTAGGGAGGGTTATACAGATCCACAAGTCTGGTGTGAACATATTTTTTGGTAGGCAGAGCATTCTCAAAAATGAAACTGTCAAAAATTCAAACAATGTTATTTTAGTTGGAGATGTTAATGTTAATATCTTACAGAATTATTGCAGCTATCAATTAAACTAAACAAACTATTGTCAATTTTTAACATGAGTATGTTGTTCACTTTCCAACACAAATAGTTCAGGACTTTATATCTGATATTTATAATTTTTGTATATTTTTTCAAATGATCAAAATTTTGTGAGTGGAGTAATAAATTTATTATCTCATCATGATCGTCAGGGTTTAGAACACTTAATCTTATATCATAAAAAGAAAATGATTTCACAGACATAAGAGATTCTAGTAAAGAAAACAAAGAATTATCATAAAATTATTGAAAAAAGAATCTTGCAAACTATTTATGACACCTCAATTTACGAGAAGTAAAAAACGTTTAAAAACGATTTAACAAATTATTATAATTAGCTTATAAAAAAAGTTTTTAACAAAATATTATAAATCAAAGGTCCCACCATCGCTCTAACAGGGGAAAAAAGAAATTATCCAATTATGCAAGAGAGACCAAGAGAAAAAAATTATATAGGCCAGAGTTAGATCTTAAACCATTCAAGATTAGAAATAAACTTATTCCAAGAAAATTAATTGTTATTTAAAAAGAATTTTTGAAATAGTATAATAAATCCCCCAAAAATTTAAATAAAACCATTTGGAATACAATCAATTCAAGTTGGCAATAAGAGGAAAACTTTAAAACAATTATGTAAAAATGTTTTAACAACTATTTTATACATAAAATTCAGAAAAAAGATATAAAGCCTAACATCACTATTCTCTATCTTACAGAAAATATTGATACCCGATTTGATAAACTATATAATAAAAACATACTTTTACCTTACAGAAACAAATAAAAGAATATCAAAAAGAAATTGACTCTTTAAAAATTAAATATTCTTGAGGCTATGACGACATTCCAATAACAATAACACAAATTTTTACACAGCAACTTAGCAAAGTATTATCGCATTTGATCAATCCTTCCTTTGTTTGTGATTCTTTTCCAGATTAACTTGGAATTGTAAAGGTTGTTCGATTAAGAAAATGTTTGCATGGCTATAATAAAATTATCGACCAGTTTTAATCTAACTGTAAATTACAAAAATGTATAAAAAAGATGTATCCAATACATTTTTAGGAAACAACAATATTTTAGGAAATATGTAAAACGTAGTTAGAAAACACAAATCAACAATAACAGAAGTTTTGAGTTTTACTGAGTCAGTTATTGCGTTGATAGATAAAAGGGAAAAGCGCTTGACAGTGTTTACCACTCTTTGTTGTTATCAAAAACTAAAAGGAATAAATATTTTTTTAACTCACTAAAATGGTTTAGATCATACTTGTCACATAGGCAACAGTTTGTACAGATGACTAATGTTACAGCCAACAACTGAATAGTTAAATTCAAATCAGATTTTAAATAAATTAAATTTGGAGTGCCTCAACATTCAATTTTAGGACCCCTTCTTCTCTTCCTTTGTTACTTGAAAAATATTGGAAAATGTCTAAATTTTGAACCTTGTACGGGGTGGGCCATAAGTCAGTTGTCACTAGCAATCCTTAGACTTTGTTTTTCCTAGCGTAGTAGTTGTGAACTTGACTAAGTCAAACACTAGCAGTTTGAGGTTATGTTTGTTTATTGTCGATATCTGAGAAAGTATGAATAGGAAATTAACAACAGAACAGCGTGTGTTTGTTTTGCAAACATGGTGGAAACATGATCATAATTATAGTGATGTTTGTGATTTGTTTGTGGAATGTTTTCCAAATATCCAGTCTCCATCTCGACAAGGTATTCACAAATTAAATTTAAGATTTGAAGAGACTGGGTCGGTAGCGGAGCTTCCTCGTTCAGGTAGGCCAAGGTCTGTTACTACAAAAGAGAATCTGAATGTTGTCGCGCAATGTTTTGTGCAATTACCGACGAAATCGCAAAGAAAAGCATCAAATGAGTATGGAATAGCAAGAACAAGCCTACGAAGGATACAGAAACAGCTGCATTTGAGACCATATAGGCCTACTTTACTCCAAGGCCTAAATGAAGATGATCCGGACAGGCATGTGGAATTCTGCGAGCTGTACACAATCCGACAAGAAGCCGATCCCAATTTTTACAAAAGCATTCTTTGGAGCGACGAAGCAACTTTTAAGGTGAATGTCAGAGTGAACAGACACAACTGTGTCTACTGGATTCTACGAATCCCCATTTGACGATGGAGACAGAGTTAAACGCTCCTGGCGTGAGTGTATGGGCTGGTATTTTTAGCGGTGGGCTAATCGGGCCTCATTTTTTTGACGGTACTGTCAATTCTCTTAATTACCTAGATATGCTTCAAGAGGTGTTGTTAGAACTGGAAAATAGTCCACTTTATGAACATCTGCGGCCGGTTAAGGAAAAGTTGATATGGCAACATGATGGAGCACCCCCCCATTATGGACTTATTGTGAGAGACTTTCTAAATAATAACTTTAATGAATGGATTGGCAGACGGGGTACTATTGAATGGCCTCCACGGTCCCCAGATATAACACCGATGGATTTTTCAGTCTGGGGTATACTAAAAAATGAGGTTTATTCAGTCAAGATTCGTAATGTTGAGCATTTGAAGGAACGAATCCAATCAGAATTTGAAAACTTACAGTCCAGGAACATTTGCGACAAAATTTGTAAATCTGTGTTAAAAAGATGCAATCTTTGCTTAGAACAGCATGGAGACCACTTTGAGCATCTTTTGTAAGTTCATTGAATACTACATGTTTTCCTGTATTAATAAATTGTATTTGTACTACATAGTAAAATAAATGTATTTGTATTTTCGCTTGTTTGGTATATTATTGCACCAAATGCATTTTTGACAACTGACTTATGGCCCACCCTGTACAAACAATGTGCCCTTACACTGATGATTCTAATTTGAAAATATCAGGTAAATCAGAGGAAGAAATGGAAACCAGAGGTACATTAGAGTTGGTTAAGCATAAACTCTAATAAAACAAAATTAATTAACTTTAAGACAAAACAATGACATGGTATGAACCCAAACATTAAAATTAATAGTGGGAGAATTAATGTTATTGACGAAATAAAATTGTTTGATCTAGCATAGAAACAATTTAGCATGGGATAATGGTGTTAAAGCCCTTGTTCAAAATAAAATTAATTCCTGACTACTTGCAATTAGGAATATGTCAATTCTGTGGAATACCAAACATGTAAAACTATATTACTAACACATTCAATCGCATATTCCTTACAACATTAGTTTGTATGGTGCCGTAATAAAAAGTTTTTAATAAATTTAAAAAGTACAAACAATTGTTTATCTGTCGGAGATGGGGTCTAGTCAGAAATTTGCCAAGTCCAAACAGCAACCAAGAAAAATATACCAACAGAAAGGGTTAAATGGACAATCTCTTAATTCAGGCCTTTTAAACCACCGAGGATGGATAGCATTTTTCCAGCCTTACTACGAGAAGAGTTAGACATTCTAAGGGTTTAGATAATCTAATAACCCTCTTTAGGAATATTTAACTACATTAGAAAGAACTGTCCCATGTTTTGTGTGTCATTGTTATGCTGATGACATGGTGCTCATTATCATGGTAGATATCGAGGTACTTTGAGCACATCGTCCAAAATGCCCTCCACTTCATAAGCGACTGGTGTAACGGTGAGGATATTAGGATCAAAATAAGAGCCGGGCCTCACTCACCAGGAAAAGGAACTTCCGAGTCAGATCGTATTCTGGAGGATAATAAAATTATGTACTCCATACTCCTAGAAAATGAAAGAAACTAATTATATACAAAAGTCTATCAGAGCGTTAGGTTAGGCAATGTCGCGATACAGTCTACATCAAAGCCCCCATCTCCCACAAATACCATTTGAGCTATGTAACTCAGTCTATAGCACCAGATATTGGCGCCAAACAAACAACAATAGCCTAACCTAGCTTTATTTTCATACTCTTCAGTATCGGTTTCCGCGTTGTTTATGATTACTGAACACTCCTTTTGCAGTTTCAAGTTCATTCTTCATAAAAAAACTACAATGTAAGTATTGCAAATATGCCAAGATTAAGTCAGTCCTGAGCTGGTAGAAAGCAATCTTTGAAAAAACTCACAACATCAGAATATGGCTGAGGTTCATGCAAGTTTTAAAATTTAATACCTTACACATCAATTAAGGCTGGCTAGGAACTGATTGACTTACTTTAGTCAAACCAGTTCCAAGATTCCTGCAGGAAATTTGAGTGGTATTTGATTGTTTTGGATTCAAGTGATGAGCCAAATCACTTCACACTTCAACAGTAAATTTTGAACTCAGAGAAAAATGTCACTGTATCGAAAAAAAAAAAGGGAAATACTGCTTCCTTTAAATCCAAAGTCAAGATTATGACTAGTTCCACATTCATGTGAATTACCTATAAATAAGAATGCATACCACCGTCATTTACATTAAATGATCAAAACTATATACGGTTGGCAGTACTGGAAAATTGTTACTATGTACTAAAGTTGGCACCTCAGGTGAAATATAAAATAAAAGTGCACCATAAAATAAAATAAGAAATAAAATAAATAAATAAAATAAAATAAAAGTGAAGAAACTTTGAAAAGCGAGCCGGACTCGGACGACAAGAGAAGAAAAAAAGCACTCTCCCAGCCAGAGGCATATTAAAAAAGTCTGCCGCTTATCAACTATTACAACACCCCCGCATTTCTTCCTTAAACTGAAGACTGCCTTATTCTCTCTCTTAGTCTACCAACCAATCTGTTGCCACCTGCAACGATCAAGTTGCAACGAACAAAACAGGAAATATAAATATATTCCAGAATATTTTCAAACGTGTTATATCAATTAAACTTTGACAATAATTACAAATACCCAATACTTAAATATTAAATAAGATCAGAAAATTCAAAAGGATTTAGCGTGATAGCGCTATCTACAAATCGCCTTAAAGAACTGCTCAAGAAATGCCTGAAAGACAGAATTGTTGTCATCAGTCCTATGCCCCATACACACTATGCATTCATATGTCATAGAGATCATTGTGCAGATTTAACAGAATCTGGAATCAGTGTGCATGGGATTGTAGAGATAATACAGATATCGTTTCAATGACCGCACATGTAATGAACATGTATATCTTTGTCTTATAATGTATAGTAAGCAACAGAAGAATAATTATTGAACCGGAAAAATAGCTTATTTCAATTCTACATATGATACTAAAAGAGTCTGCCTATATTTTATAAGGCTCGTGATACATTTTCAATTTTTTTGTACTTTATTTTTAGTTTATATACTTTTCATTTTCTTCCTCAAACTTTGCACCTAGTCAGCCTGCATTATAGTCCAGTAAACCTATTATGTAAATGCAGCCCTGCTTTCGGCCTGCAAAACCAGGCAACAAAACGTGTCTCACTCAAGCTACCGGTTAACCCACTCTCCAGTCAAAGTAGGAGGGGGTAGCACACCCTTATGTTGAGGCTAGCAAGAACCTCTGAGCTTAGGGAACGAACCCCACCAACCCCAACAGCAATACCTTGATGTTGTTTTGTTTGTTTTTTTGTTTTGTTTGCATACTTATTATCTATTGTTGGTTTCATTCAGATCTACTTGTAATATTTGTAAAATTGGTTTTGTACCGTTTAAATAAATAAATAAATAGGCTAGACCAATCGAATTGCCCTTGCACCCCAGAATCTCGACATTTGCGGTTAGTGATGTGCCGCTCCTGGACATCCATAAAGTTGCCCAGATTTAATTGACACATCGGCTTTTGCTGCGCCCAGTGGTAGGTTTAACTGGAAAGTATAAACCAGCCAGAAGTGATCCCTGCTGGGATACCTGAGAAGTTACAAATATACATTGTGATCTATTGTACGCCACCCGATCTGATATATAACAGTTAAGGGTTAATAATACTAAGTGTTTTAAGACGTTTAGGAGATTTAAAATGATTATAATACATAGTGTCCAAGAACTTACAAATATACATTGTGGTCTTTTGTACTCCACTCGATCTGATACGTAACAATTAGGAATTAATAATTAAAGTCATTTAGGAGATTTACGATGAGAACTTAAAAATCTTTACTGGCCGTCATTGGTATTTATTACTTTATTGTGTCATTTTTATGGCAGAAATAATTTTCATTTTTATTAATCTTAAGCAATTGTTGTTTTGTATGTTTCACAACTTACTAACCATAAATGACCACATAATAGTTCCTAATTACAAACCAGCACAACTGAAGGGTGGCAAAAATAACAAATAAGGACTGTATCCAGAGTACGTTAAGACGACAAGTAAGCCTTCTAATAAAATTATAATAACTGTTCTGGCATGTTTAATATAATGTTAATATATTTAAGAGACAATTTATTTAATTTATAGAGTCTATTTAATAAATATATATATATATATACTTGTTATGTGTTTGATCCATCTATAAGTGCATAAGGATCAACCAGATCTGCCATTTAACCCATTGGGGAACTTGCCCAAGTGGTACTCATGCTCTTTTTAGACAATATCGATCATGTATTTGTTTGTTTTTTTCCGTTTCCAGTTGTACCCCCTGCATCCTTATGACCAATCATTCCGTTTCGATTTATGTTTACACGGTGGATGTTTACACGGTGGCACCACAACTAATAGCTTGTTTTGTTATTGTTTACATTTTGCCACATGCTCAATGTCCGTCACTTTACTGTTCTGATTACATTCTATGTATCTTGTTCTCAATGTCTAGTGTTAAACTGTATAGTTGATGAATGAGTTTTTAGTTCTTCTGCTACCTCATGAAACGACAATTTGCGTACTTCACAAGTAGACAGATACTTGAAAAGTGATATTGAGATATCAAAGATTTATCTCAAAGACCGACACAAAAGTGAATTATAAAAAGTAAAGAATGGTTATTGTATGTAATGTAAATAGTTTATTTTAATTATCATTTCAATGATAACAATTGAATATAAACAACTGTTTTATTTCATCTCCCAGACAACTAATTAAGAAGCGTCATAAAATCTACAAAAAATGAACAAATAATGTAAGTGAGTTTTGATTGCTTTGTTATTACACTTTATAATGAAGTAATAAATACTGGTTTTTCATGTAAAAAACATTTTGCTGTTTTGAATAAAAAATTATTGAAATATACAAACAAAAAGTGATAGAATATTGACAGTTGCTTTTTATTTTTGTTCTTATTTTAAAAACTTGTAAAGGTATACTAAAAAAAAATTAAATAAACTATTATTTGAAGAATTACCAAATAGACTAAAATGTCCTGAAAAGTTGACTAATTTATCTGTATCTAAACTCATTCTATTAATATTTTAGTACATGCATGCGTTTTTGCCAAAGTTTATTCCATTCCTCAATAGTTTAAACTTGCAAACTCAAAATCAAGTACTCCCAATCTCAATAAGATAATGTTTCTCCAAGACAAACCTTAACAATCTAAAACAAATCCTGAAGGACGAAATCATGGCAAACTGTCTATAACACTTGGACTTTTGACAAATCATATGACAATTTTAATCAAATCCTTAACTGGTACCTGAATTGTACATGCTCCTTGATAAAATCTAAACCAAAAAGAGGATTTAGTTTAAAAAAAAACAACTAATCAAGAAGAATTCAGGCTTAAAAATATTTATCTTCAGGCATTGGAAAACAAGGTCCAAAGTGGGGAGTTGGCTGACAAGGTGATTACGGCTCAAGCAAAGAAGGACATTGACCTTACACTGAAGCATTTAAGAAAACAAACCACATCAAACTATATTCAAAATTCAGAAAACAAACAAAAACCGTCTGGAATGTAATTAACCATGAGATATGCAGAAACAGGGAGCATCCAACCCCCATAGAGTTGTTAATAGTTAAGAAGTTGATAAAAGATCCTCTCCTGGTAGCACATTATCTAAATAACCATTTCAGTACAGTTGCAGATAACACCCAGTCACTATACAGTACCTAATTTGGTAACAAAACCATTTGAACTCCAAAATCTGCCTGAACTCCATAAAAAACCCAACCACAAGATCTGAAATATCAAAAATTATCTCTGGCCTAAAATCGAAACAATCTTCTGGATTGGATGAGATCTCCTCAAAACTACTTCAACATCATCAACCTATTCTTTAATAAACTAACAACCATATGATTCAATCAATATTCAACCGGTATGGAAATCATTGAACTTGTCAGTTTGTTTTGTTCAAGCACATCACCACAACGATTTGATTTGACCAATGAGTTTAAAGAGCTACGAGATAACTTTGTTTGAGACACATTTTATTTTGCTGAATTTACCATACCCAAGAGTAAAATTTACTATCTGCCCATATATTACCTGTTTTCCAATTTCTACATCTAATAAAACGTACAATGTTCATTACAAATAATAATTAGATTATAAATTAAACCGGTTTGAGAATCATTTTACAAATTTTATTTGAGTGTTTCATTCTACCCCGTGGGGACTAACCCACGTCTACATCCCTGCAAACCTTTCAACAAGCTCACCTGGAAGGGTTTCTCTCCTGTGTGAACTAGCTGGTGTCGTTTTAACTTGCTACTCTCCACAAATGCCTTGCCACATTCCGCGCACACGTGGACGCGTGGCCCGTGCGTGTGCAGGTGCTTCCTCATGGCGGAGTTGTCACGGAACATCTTTGTGCAGCCCTTGTGCGGACATGCGATGGTGCGGTCCAACATGTCATTCGACGGCTTCTTCATCTTCATCTTGTGCCCTGGTCTAAAACAATCAGGCGTGCTGCAATAATAGCGGCGATTAAAATTGTGCATCAAGCGGCAAGCGGGGTTAAACAACAGAAAGCGAGCAAAACAAACATACAAGACAAATCTGAAATCAAGTTCTACTTAATACAGGTTTAAGCGAAAAACAAAAATTGGTGATAAAAATTCAAAAACTAACTGGTTATGAAATCCAAAGATGTAAAATTGTGAAATCTACTAATGACTCTATGAGGGCTGTCCAGATAGTAATGACATATTGGTCTAATGAAGTGAATAGTTAGGCTAGAGCCTCATAGCATGCAGACTGCTGCTTTTCTTGTTCATGGTGGATTTCCAGAATGACAGAAGATAAAACCACCAGCCATGAGCTGTATTCAGTGATGTGGTTATTTTGTGTTGAAAACCAGAAACCAATTGAAATTTATGGGAAACTTTGTAAGCACAAGTGAAAATAAGGTAAGGAAAGGTATAACTACAAAAATGTTAAGATTGAGGACCGCAGAGGTTGATGATCTTCCCTTGTACCTGATTAACTACTTCAGGAAGAAAATCGATTAAGATTTGAAAACCTGCTGCATCATACTCAGCGAGGTCTATTACAATCCAATGAAGCTTCATTCATAAACCAGTAACAGAATAGCTGAACTGTCAGTTCGGTGCTAAGAAGATACTGGTTTGCTTGTCAATCATGTCATATGTGAGGATAACATACTCTTATAACTTAACTAGCCAATTGCACAGAGAACATGAAACATTAACAGAAAAGCTGAACTGTCCAATGGCACAGACAACAACTCTCAGAAAATCAGTGCCCAAAACAATCCCAGGACTAAAGCATGCAACACAAGATAATTACAGAAAATAGTAGAAGAGTATACCTTTTCAAGTTTATATAGTAAAATTGTTTTTCCTATTCATTCATCCCAAATGTCCTTTTATTTCCTGACAGCCCTCATAGACTGGGTTAACAATGGAATAGTGCAGTACCTTCCCATAATGAACTAATCTAGAGTCATTACAAGATAATTGCATCAACCATATTACATTTGTATTTACAATGATACTCTCAAAATTAAATGAATTATGGATTCTATAAGTTTCAATCATTCTAAAAACTAATGGTTAATCATTAAATATACCTCCCCCAGGTTAACAACAGCAATATGAATAATCCACTCACCCCACAAACATTTCTTAACATTGGGTAAAATCTCACACCCCCCACCAAATTTTACAAATTTCATATTTACATTTTCATCACAACTGTTACTTACAATAACGTAACAAGTACAAGTATTTTCCAAACATCATTACAAAAATGTTATATTAAGATGTCAAATAAAGAAGTAACACAAAAATAGGTACAAAGTTCTATTAAAATCCATTCTGTGGTTTCTGAGATTTTGTGATAAGTCAACTTGTGGGTACAGAATCGTACGTAAAAGCTGTAAAATTTTTTTTATGGAATACAATCCTCACAATTGTTGACATAAATATGTTTTTGGGGAGTTAACAGTGAACGGTAATTTCTGCATTAGTTCAAGAGACTCATGATGTGACAGGTAGGTTGAACATTGTTGAGTGTGTAATCTATTAATATAAACGCCAATTCCAACAAAGAAATTGTTTTGGATTTTTTTTAATTTTTGGATTTTGGATTTAGCTTAACCACACAAATCTATGCTAATATGTGATACCATCAATGACACCTGTATACAAGCCAATACCACTGATTGACTTATTACGAAAATCAAAGAACGTATTTACATGAAATGTTGTACATAAGTTTGTCTTACTTCTTAGGCGATCGCTAAGAAACAGATTGGAAAATATTGCAGATTAACCGTGAAAATGCATATACTTTTAATGACAATTTTCATTACATTGAGAAGTGATAGAGAACTATACTAACTTTCAGATTTGTAAATGTATTCTATAGTGATACGCTCAATTCAAAAGTTATTGAAAGTTTGTATTTATCAAGTAATCTCCAAAACTATTGAACAGATTTATACAGCTCAATGTAAACATATTCGTCTTATATTTTAGGTGCTCACCAAAAGACGATTTTTAAAAACTTTGTAGTCCAACGCAAATTTGTGACAATTATAATGACATATTCAAAACAACAGGAGGAATTTATATGGAACTGTTAACACAAGTTCATCTTACTTCTTAGGTGCTCACCAAGAAATGGATATTTTAAAAAACTTTGCAGTCTAACCACACAAATTTGTGACAACTTTAATGATATATTCAAAATAACAGAAGGAATTTATATAGAACTGTTAACACAAGTTCATCTTACTTCTTAGGTGCTCGCCAAGAAATGGTTTTTAAAAAACTTTGCAATCTAACCACACAGATTTGTGACAACTTTAATGATATATTCAAAATAACAGAAGGAATTTATATGGAACTGTTGAACACAAGTTCGTTTCAGTTCTTATATGGAACTACACAACTAAAGTGATAATCATAGAAGTAATTTGGGGCCATTTTTCCACTGCGAAGCATGGGTACTTTCAGCTAGTAAATACTAGTAAATTTATAATTTTATGAATCAGAAAACTTGTATAGAAGTTTTAAAGTGTGTAATAATTTTTTGTAATTATGGAAAATTGCTATTGTAAAAAATCTATATGTAATAAATATTACTGTCATTTTGAATATATACGTACAAATTTGTAATTTTCTCCTTCTTTATACTCAAAATTAAAAACACTTGTATATTCTGAGCTACATATGTACACGTACTAATTATTTCTTTAATACAGATCAAAAGCTTTAAATTTACATTTTTTATCAGTTCTCTGTTTCTAGAAATTTAGAACCTAAAACAAACCATTGTGTAGGCTACAGGTTTTCTTCGAGCAACCCATACACCCATATATACACACACAAAACACTCTGAACATCAATAGATGATGATATAGTGCAGTGAAGACTTACCTGGCAAACTCTGCGAGCTGTTTGGGATCACTGAGGTCCAGTCCTGGGATTCCTTCAGGAGGGATCTTTCGATCTGTCATGTAGTCCTCATAGTCAGGATCTGGATCCGGGTTGCTGCACTCATCTGTCGACAAACATTCATAATAAACTATGGTAACAGTCTATTGTATGAACCAAAACAAAAATTTAAGATGAAAGCCTAGAAAATATGTGAAAGACCTATATTCTTAATTGTTTTATTTTTATTGTTGTGTCACATTACATATAGTTTAAAATTTGTAATGTATTTAGGAGTTTGTAATCATATATCTACTGTTGAGCTGTAATTGTTGAAATTGTTAGATCTACTATATACTGTTGCATTTGTTACTGTTGTATATATTTTATATTAAATCCTGTTTTGTTGAACTTGGTTGGACCTTAGATTTGTTAAATTTGCTACCATCTGAATATTGATTTATCACATTATTAATAATTGTTATTTATCTTCAAAATGAATTTTACTATTAAGTGTCTACTGCCAAGGTATAGTTATTGAAATTGTTTGTTACGGTGAAAATAACTAGTTAAATTTGTTACGGTTTGATTCATTTTGGTATTTTATCATGTATTACTGACATATATTTTAAATCTGTCTTAGTAGTCCTTAGATTTGTTAAGCATTCTACTATTAATTGTTTTTGTTTGATTTATGTAATGATTTATTTATTTGTAATATCTAAAAATTTTGAAACATTATTTTTTTTAAACTTAAGTCCACCCTCTGCCAAAAGATGACTGAATAGGCTTTGAATATACTTTGATAACTGTAGTATATAATGACAATATATTAAAAAGGAAACGGTTTTTCTCTCTTCCACATGTGCTTTGTATATGCACATGGAATTGTATTTTTGTGAACTGTGAACAGTCTCCACTAGTTTCTACATTAGGTACTCATATCAACTAGGTACTCCTGATTGAGTCTCACCGATATCCCTGAGAGAGTTCACGTCTGGCCAGTTCACATCTGTCGGCATGTGTACAGGGCAACTCAATGGATGTCCAGAAATAGTACATCACTAATAACCAAGATATTGGGGTAAAGGTAATGAATAATAGGTTTAATATAAAGAAAAAGTTTGTAGTGTGAGAATAGCACCGTTAGTGATAAAGAAGGTGAAACAATTTAGAACTGTGCAGAAGATCTTACAGGTTTAATAAAACAATTAAAAAAATCTTATACGTTTTACATTTTTCCCCAGCTACACGGCCAAGTACTTAGGTACCCTTAAACAAAATGACCAATTCAGTGTATTTCCTGGTAAACGAGTACTCCACTATAACTATATAGATTCAAAGAAAATTTATATATTAAGAGATTGGTTTTGCCGTTTATAAATTTAACATATTTTACACATTTTCAATCATTTTTTGCGTATTAAAATCTGTCCTAATGGTTGATTGCTGCTTGAGGTAGATTTAAACCTGGTTTAGGGGGAGAAATGGGGTTTAGACAGCATGTTTTCCCCATCCCAAACCTGTAATAGCTGATTGGGTGAAACCAGTCTGCAACTGTCTATAATCAACTACTGTACTGATCAATACGTAACTTGATACATGGGCAATTTACTAATGATCATGTGATGGAGGAATAATTCTGTTTAGTAATGGATGTGAGCGATTTACTAATGGCGATGTATTTGTATTATTACTTTTTTTCTGGCAATTTTTGTACTCCTCAATATTTCTATTAGCTTATACCTACTTAATATTATTTTAATAGTGGTCCCAATAGTGGTACTTACAAAGTATGGATATTAAATGTGTACATGTATACACTTATGATGATATTAAAATAGACGTGAATTTATGCATTTATAGGAGTCTGATACAAATCAAGAACCAGGTGATGATTGTTGATGCATTCCAATGTAGAAAAAAATAACAAATTAGTAATGCTGGGATTTGGCTTAGCCATATTTTCTTGTCATTAACCAATTTGATTTTATAGTTTAGCTTTCTATTTTATTCCATATTGTGGGTTTTATTAAATTATTTTAAACTAAATTTTAAATCAAAAATAATAAATGTAATTATATTTTATTCACTTTATTACGTTAAAATGCAGAATTTTAAAAAAATTCAGCAATAATTGTTATATGAACTATCTTTCTGTGTGAACAAATACCTCAGGTAAACAAGATCATGAGAAGATCTTGTACATGTAAATATGTATTTTGATTAATTAAACTGTAACTAGCAATCATATGTATCTGTTTGTGCAGGTGAGCTAAATGACGTGAAGTTTTATTGTGATTGCCTTACGCTTAAATAACAAATGACAACTTTGATCAAAATTATTTCTTAATAACAACCTCCCAGTGTTTCAACAATACAATGTTAATTCTTTGCTTAAATTTCCTACATTGATTATTTCTATGATTTCTCTTATTATCCTTAGATAACAATAGGGGATTTTTCAAGTAGCCTACTTTCATCTTGTAGAATTCAACTGAATGTTTGGTTTTGAAACAGTGTTCAGTTATGAAAGGTTTCTTTTTTACCCTATGTGCCAAATGTGTTCACTCACTTGTGCAAATACTTAACATAAGTAAGAGCCACAACCAAATGCACTTACTCCATGTGTGAACAGTGGAATAGTGTCCTTCACTCCACTGTGTATGTATTTTTAACAAAGTGCTGTGTTTTAGTGCTGGCTCTTATAGCAATGCAACAAGAAGCTTGGCACCCGAAGGGACTAACTTATTTAATGGCTGAGTGTTAGCGAAGCCTATCATGCAAATCACTGAAAAAATTACATTTTTTTCTATCCGTCTGTAAGCATGACAATTTGAGAATAAACTGATCTGTAGACTCGTAATTTTGCATGAAGCTTCATTTCTATATAACATAGAGTTCAATGGTGGAACATTTTCTCTAAGGGATTTGGCTGAGCATTAGTGAACAATTTTACACTGGTCTATGGGTAACCATGATTACTTGTATCATATTATGAGAGTGCAGGCTTCTTCACATAATAAGTTTATATATGATTAATATTTACTATATTCAATAGGTACATCAATATTTAGTTTTTTTTAGTAGATAACAACTTAAGTGTACACCTGGGTTACTTTGCCTGTTAAGCCAGCCTTTTCTTTTAAAACAATTAAAAAAACACTATAATTAATATATTTTGTTATAATGTTGTTAAGAGTTGACAATAAAACATTTATAGTACATATTTTTAGTATAAGAATTTAAATAGTAACATTTTATGTATCTTTTTTTATTTAAAATATTGCAAATAAAGTGAATGATTCATTCACTCAGCATTCATAAAACCCCTAGATCAATATTTAGTTTTCATCAAATAACTTAACTATTTATATTTATTACCAATAACAATGTATAGACTACATATTAAATACTTTGTAGCACACATAAAAATAGTCAATAATGACACGTGCTCTGGTAGTTTCTTCCACACTGTTTTTTATTAATAAGCTATTAAAAATAAATGTTTTATTGAACATGAAAATGAAATCCGCTGTTATTACACTTTGGTTTAAATGCAAGAACACATTTAATATAAATTATAAAGTATTTAAAATTGTTGAATAAAATAAATCTTATCCTCAGTTACAATTTGTAACACAGTAAAACATGCTGGTGGTAACTCTTTCACTTCAAAGGTGCATTATTATAAGTACTGATACGCCTGGATACATTCCAAACGGATTGAAGTATCAATGTACAACCTTCACCATACTTGTTAAATTACTTTTTTGGATTTTGTTTAGGGTAACAAAAATTTTACACCCTTTTCAAAGGGAGGTAGAAGGAGGTAAACTTTAAATTTTCAAATTGCAACCCCTATCTTGTGATATGTCATATTAAACGTATATTCAATAGAAACACAATGCCACTAAGAAAATACCACTATGCCATTTCTAGCAAAATGTATGGTCAATCTTACTTTATTTTTATTAATAATAAACATATTGCAAACGAGTATCTTTAGAGTGGCCGTGCTCCCTTAGGTGGAAACGGATTTCATTGGAAAAAGTAGTGTTGGAATTGTTATAAAATATGCACAAAATTTTTAAAATAGTTAGTATCTTATAGAATTTGTATAAACTATATAAAACAGCTGATGCCTACCATAAGACAAAGCTTTTGCTGCTCCTGGCTTAAATGCAAGCGTACGTTAGTGGTTATACTCGCTTATGCATTGACAGATTATTTAGAAACAAGTGCCATTGGAATTGTAATGAAATTGTTCAAACAGTTAGTGTCTGGTAAAGTTTAACAACTATACTGGATTTTTTTTTTTTGGACTTAAACATTTTTTTAACACATGCCATTTTGTTAATATTAAATGAAATAACACAAATATTTCTTTTACATTTTCCTCTTATTTATTGAAATCTATGTTAGAAATTTTGTTTCTTTAGTTTAAATAGTTTTAAAGATAACAATTTGTTTATAAAAAATGGTGGCTAGCGGTGTTTTCATGACACTTTTTGTTTGAAGTGATGAGTACTAACACCCACAGAAGTTTGTGAACACCCTGTGTGTGAGTGTGTGTGTGAGTGCGTGCGTGCGTGCGTGCGTGCGTGCGTGTGTGTGTGTGTGTGTGTGTGTGTGTGTGTGTGTGTGTGTGTGTGTATATAAAAATTATCCGCATCATAGTGAAATATTAGGTGTTTCAAAAATGCAATATAGCCAACCTGTAAGAAATTGATGTTAACTAATTGTTATGTTTACAGTGAAAAGCGCTAAGTAGTATTTTACCCATTTTCAGTTGTTTAGCAAAACAATATAATAAGCACAATAAAATTATCTTTCAAACTAATTAATGTGCTTTTTAAATTTGTTTATTTAATAGTAAATTAATTAACACGTTCACGGCAACGGACTTTTTAATTTATTACGGTATCAAATTTTTAAATAATTATGACAAAAACCGTATTTGATTTTATTACTTTTAAACACCTAAGTATAACAAGAAAAGTAAGTAGGCTTCGCAATTCGCACAAAAAAATTATTTCAATTTTTCTGTACCGTATGTAAAATAGAAAAAAGTGTAATGCCTAGGGGTACCTAAAAAAATTAATGCACCTTAAAAATTAATCAATCGTGTACCCGACAGGGTGCACGAGTCTGAGGTATTTATTTATTTAAGCGTGGAGTCAAATTTAACAAACCACCAAGACATGCAAACAATAAAATTGCAATAAGGGAATGCATAGCAACGTGTACACCATTGGGCGCATGATGCGTTTTATGAAAGCCCGGTGTGTACCAGATCGGGTAAGTTAATGAAACTATATTCTAGACCTAACAATACTATTAGAATAAACATTAGAAGTATTATTGGAATGGCTAATATTACAATGAACCATAATAAAGTTTATTACTTGAAAAGTAAAAAAAAAAAAACAATAGTTTGGTGGTTTGGTCAAGCAGCCGAAAGTGGTAATTAGATGCTGTGTTAATTAACTCTCATAGTCACTCCACCTTAAACTTGTTTGCAAAATTCTACACCTCTGCAAACCGTATCTTTTATAACAATAAAGTCATGACTGGAGAAGCCAGTTCGTTCACAAAACATTGTATAATAAACAAAAATGTTGTGTTGGTTGAAAAGTCGACGTTTGACTACTGCAGGTTAACAACAAAATCACATCGGGAACATCACACAGATTAACAACTAGAAAGATGATTTATGAAAAGCAAAGACTACTAAACATTATAAACAACTCATAGGCTTTTAATTGATTAACAATTTAAAGGTCTTTGACTAGTATTCTTTTATATTTTATAAAAAAACTAAATGTCGTTCACACTTTTGGGGTTACCCGACTGACACCAAATGGGTTGATCAACATTTCCAAGGTTATAACTAATGGTTGTAGTACAATAAGAGGGCCTCACCACAATCGAAACATTGATATTCATGATTACCTAAATCAAAATGTTCAATCTAATTAGCCTACGTTATAAATATTTCAAATTACAGTGTATAATTTTTTCAGCTGTTATATCTAAAAAAAATAATAATTCAATTATGAATAAAAACTATTTAGTTTACCTTTGTTTATTTATTTTCAAACTTGTAGCCTATTTACAAAATGTAATAAATATTACATTTTAAGAATAGCCAACATATAGCCTAGACAGTTTTTACTTAATTCATAATTAAATTATTACTTTTTAAGTTATAAAAATATTTGAACAATACTGTACTTTGAACTAGGCTACCTACAACATAATATTTATTTTAACATTTTAACATTTTGGTTTAAGTAGGCCTACTCCATTATAATTAAATAAATATGAATATCGACGATTTGATTGTGGTGGTGGTCGTTTATTATACTGCAGCCGAATGAATTAAAAAAAGAGGTGGCCATAATTAACTGTAAATAACTACAATTAGAATGTTTTTGATTTCAGTAATTTGGGCATTTCTAATCCATAACTTGCTGGCCTGATTCGATTTTGGTGGAGGCCACTACTGCAGTCATCCTAATTTATTGGGTCAATGTTTACTTCACTTGATTTATTGGTTATTTTAGGTTAAAGTAACTTACTTAAAAAGCGTTAGTTAAGGATAGCAATCAATGAAAAGGGTGAGGAAAGACATAATAGGAGAAATGTTTACATGAGTGAGTAAACTACTAGGCCTATACTACATATTTCTTTAATCTTCCTGCCTTAGATCTAAAATTTTGAGATTTTTTACCTTTAGTGGAATGTACCTTTTAAATTTTAAGACATTTCCCTCCTTTTATTTAATAATAGGCTATTTATTAAACTGATTCATTTGTTAACTATCTTTGTCAAATCCTTGGATTTAATTTAATTAAATCCTATTTAAATGGCTTAGTAGTCTATAGAATGACATCTATAGCCTAAGATTGGTTTAACAGTCTCATGTTTGAAATTTTTCCATGCTAATATGGGCAACCTACTTCAGACCACAGAATGAATTTAATAGTTGTGATTTAAAAAACTTTTGTGAAAATTAACAACTAGCCAATTATGTTCAGAGGTTTAGATCCAATGGAAGGAGGAAATAGTAAAACCTAATAAACTGGTTTGAAAAGGATCAAGTAGAGGGGATTGAGTATTCATACTGTCAAATTACTGTATTTAATTTAAGTGCAATTAATCTAAACAATTCATCATACCCTACTATACAATTTAAAATTTTTCTGATTGAAATTTAAATTTTTTAAGTGAAAAATCGCTTTAGTAATAATAATAAACAACAACACGGTGAAAACTTAGTAGGGCCTTCTACATGAAAATGGCGACCATCCGCCATCACACGAAAGCGGCCATATTACAATAATAAAGGAGCCATATTGCAAAATAATAATGGCAGCCTCCTTGTTACGTTCATGGCCGTCAAGAACCAAAACAAACCAAGTAAACAACAAATTAAAACACTTTAATAATAAATTAACAACACAATAATTTGTCATTAACATCTTCGTAAGACATTATCGATCCATACCCTTCGTGACCGTTCGTTGATTACCCTCAAGAGACACTTGGCAGTATCACGACATACATAGGTTTGACACATAGCCTACAAATCCAAATAATAACTCTTTCGGTGAATACCTTATTTATGAAATAAATTGAAATTGTCACTTCATATTATTACTCACCATCGTCCGTTCCAGATGCCCACATCGTCACAGAAAATTCACCTTCCAAAGTCCTTATTTGAACTTGCTTCTGTTCCCACTTCCGAGTTTTTGTTTCAGTCATATCTCCAATGTATTGATCGTTGGTTCGAAATCTACCTTGTTTTTTAGGCTTTTTACCTCTTCTGGAAGGCCCCGGACTAGATTCTACATAAATATCACTGTCCGTTGGGACTGCAATTTGATCGTAAACCGATAAAGGATCTACACCTCCAACAATTTCTTCTTGAGTTTGTAAAATTATTTCTTCTCTTCCTGGATCCGGTAAGGGCTGTAAAGCAATCATTGGTTGACCGTCTACACATTCTATCGTAGTTTCAACAGTTTCACACGGAATTTCACACGGTATACTTTCAATTTCGATCTCTTGGATGTCCGGCTGAATCTCAACTTCAGTAATATAGTCAGTCGACGCCATCTTTCCTACTACTATGGCGAGAAGATTCCTAGATCCATTCTCCACCGTACTTGTCACGGCCATTCTAATTAGAACGATGCAAAATGAAGTATGTTTATTACTATATCAAGTGTTCAGTAATATGAAAATAAGTTTCACTTCTCGATTTCATTTATCTATACAAAAGATGTAATAATGACAATTTTATAATCGCTGTATATACAAATGTTATCGTATATTGTATTCTTCAAATCATTGTTGTCGTTTAGCCTAGTTTGAGTACTGTACTTATTTTCATATTTGTTATTGTTCTTTTTTTTAGTTTTTATGGTTTCAAAGCTAAACTATTTTACCTGATAAGCCTCGGTAAACCTAACAAAATATAGGGGCGAATTATTGTGTACTTATGCATATGATATATTCCTTATTCCACAACCAAGTAGTATATAGTGTTGTGTTTCATAGTAATTTATCACACAAGTTTCTCTGCATTCTAAGATACTATAGGCTACACGTTTACATGGCAATAGCGATTCTTGATTTCACCGTTTCGAATATTTTTAATCACTTTTTGAAATGCTGTATTTACATTTTAAACCGTCAACTGACAATCATTAATTCCCACCAGTACACATTTTTAAGTATTGTTATACAATATTAATGTTTATGAAAGTCATATTAATTACATAGTAGCTAGACAGAAAGCCATACGTGCCTTTGTTTTATCATCGTGCCAATTTGCGATCATTATTAATGATCATTTTTATCATTCATATGATTTTGATTTTTATCATTTATATGATTTTATCATTATTGCCAACATTATTCGGTGATTAGGACTGTTACTATGCAGTATATTTTCGTCTTGGTCAGTCAATGTTCCAGGGGACGATAAAGACAATTCGCCTGAAATGAGCCATACAGTTTGTTTACTTTTCAATGTACACACTTTATGGAGAACACGCATAAATAATATACAGTGTGTTTTGTTTATTTAACGTAATATTCAACAAGAATGTACTAATAAACAAACGAACTAAGTTAAAGTATGAAATGCGGATCCGGTTTTTATATCGCTTAGTTTAACTATCGATATTTAACATAATTAAACACTGTTGTATGACCAACTGGTGACTTTCTGTAAGTATATATAATTTCCGTATATATAATTTTGTTATGAGGTTGAATTGATATATATATATATATATATATATATATATATATATATATATATATATATATATATATATATATATATATATAGTTACTGAAAATTTAAAACTAAAATTAACATCAATAACACTAACACATTTCAAAAAGATGATACATGATGCAGTAAAGTACATGTTCTTGCTTCCCAATCTCCAGTCTAGTAGTTACGAGTATATCAGTATTTATACTAATCACTATTGTATACCTCATCAGTTATAAATATACGCGATGTCCCCTCGATGAATTTCTGTCATAAAAATTCCATTTAGTGTCTTGTGTATTACTTTGTGATTCCATTTGCTACAATCTCGAAGTCACTTTTCTTGCTTACTTCAAAAAATTGTATGAGCGAATAGTTTGTTAAATCAAGCTGATTCTCTGTTCCTCGGCTAGCAGTTACTATAAATATGCTGTCTCAAAATGTCTAAGGAAACCAAATTCAATACCTTACATGTACGCATTTTAAATTTAGTTAAATAGGTAAAATCCAAAATATATTAATTTATTGCTTTAACTTGTTGTCATGATTTTAAATAAGAAGTGTTTTTTTTTATCTCATTTAAGCCTGAGCGTCTTAGCTATGCTGGCTTCGATGTGCATTAGTGTTTTATTGTCAAAGTACATGATTGGACCACCCCGGGATTTGAACCCGTGATCTCTCGGTTAGAGAGCCGAGACTATAACCATTAGTCTAAGGAGGAGGTCTAATAAGAAGTGTTGTTTGTTATGCTTACACTCTATAAAAATGTAAACAAATTGAAAATAGTGGTTAAGTTAATTAAACATACAGCCATGTTGTCATAATACAATGTTTAGACAGAATTATTACATTTAACAGGCTCTTTCAATTCATAATACACAACTTTAGAGACCAAGTCTTTGTTGTTTTTGAGACCAGTGGGGCGTAACCCTGAGAGATGTATGAAATAAGAATAAGCCATCCCAGAATATATTCATCCCTGGGACCCTAAGAATGTCCAAGTAAAATTTCAGTACAATCAGTTGAATAGGTTAGGCGTGAAAACAAAACAAATAAAGCACTTTCACATTTACAATACTAATTAGGATTGGGATTAGTATAACCAATTATACCCACAATAAAATACCCTAACACACTCTTGTTCCAATAGTCCTAATGTGCAGTCCTTCACTCCGAATCAGTTTCAAATTCTTAAGACATACATGTACAATGTTTAGTCTAATCAAACTATGTATGATAACCAATTTGAAATATTGTCAAATGTTCGCTTTTACCATTTGCATTTCTTAAGTAAACGATTACGTTAAGAACATAGTTCTGTTTTGATCATTATCGCGAACAATGTTAAGTGCATTTCCACAAAAAGTTAAATTACTTTGGAACTCTCTACAGCCACTGCATAAAGGACATGAGTGAAATGGGATCAAGATGCTGACTTACCAACTGTCTGGTGAAAAACCATTCCGTGTGATAATTCGTGATCTTCAGCACTCAGTTAACCATAACATACTGTCTAACCAGCTTGCTCATAAAGGGCAAACTCTGAGAGCAATAAGTAACAAAAAGAAATTGCCACTTTTCTTCATTGACCTATAAGTTGCTGATAATAATAAAGATATAATTATTCATCATTGATTCACTGATGTACTCTCTGTAATTTAAAGAGTAATTCTCAGACCTAAACACAAACTTGCCCAGTGCATGTGTCGCCTAAAGTATTGTCTCATAAAAGCTATTATAACATCCTCCATGATGCGTTCCTTGTAAGAGCACTTATTCCTCTTGTTCCACAGAGACTTGTAAGAAAGTTTTTGCATCAATGCATTCATTGAAAAAACTGCAGAGGGTTTTGCCACTTCACATAAAACTATTGTTGGTTAAAGTACTCATACTGCCACTTTTTTTCTTACTGTAACAGTGTGATGAACGACATGACTGTGGCTTTAGGTGAAAAACTCCAGAGAACCCAAAACTATTGTATGAGATATGCATTTGATCTCAGGAGAGCTGAGCATATAACACCCTATTGTATTAGTTAAAAGATTTGAAGTTGAATGACCTCAGATTAATAAAAATTTCAACATTGGTCCATTCAATTTTAAATTCTAGCTTCCCAAATTATTTCTGAAACGATTTTTAATTTGTCTCTCAAAGTGGTGTTGATAGAACTCGCTCTAGTTCGTCTGTGCTCTCCATGTTGTAGCACAGACTTGCTGTATATGACAAGTCTTTTGTAGTAACGGGATGTCATCTGTAGAATTCCCTTCCTCGTAGCATAACATCCTTGGAGAGTCGTCCTTGGTTTGTGGTGTCACTGAGGGAGCACTATCCGATGGCGGATGGTTGGGGCGGGGTCGGCATAGGTTTTTCGCTGTGGCACTGGCACAGCGAAACTGCTGGTGGTTTTGTTGCACTGGCATGATTGTGTGAGGATAGTGTGTTTCTAATATTCAAGTACATGTTATTATTTTGTGTGTGAGTATGTGTTTAAAAATATATTTATATACCTTTTTATCCTTAAAAATTTTTTTAGTTCTTATTTTTTTAATAAAGTTGTACTTTTTGTTGTTCATATTGAAAATGGTTACAGTAAAAATAAGAATATTTTATTCTAGTTTCTATGTGAGGTTAAATGTAAGAAAGGGCCATGATGCCCTAATTTTGCCTTAAATAAAGAAATATTTTATTTTCTTATGGTAGTTACCATCTGGACACACCTGCTAATTGTGCTGTGTAACCAACCCCTTCCATCCAACTATAAAGGATGCTGTATTTATATAGAATTACAAAATAGACAATCTGAATGATCTGCGTGCAACATATCATCACGGCTGAAATCCCAATTGTTCAGTGTGAGCGACCCCATTATTTTTCCTTCGCTCAGCAAACCTATCACTTCCATGCCTATTTAAAACATTTCTACTCACGGTAAGTCACCAGTTGGTCTTACAACAGTGGCTTCAAACTTATTCAAGCCACTGCTCAAACTGAAATCTCTCATTATTTTAAAAAGTTTTCATACAAATTAAATTATATCCACTCTATTAATCAGTTTGATTTTAAGAAATAGCTTCAAGTTCTACTCAATCAACACAGTATACAGATCACTAGGTGTTGTATACCTTATACCATTCTTTGCAATGCTAACATTATAACGAACTAGAAAATATTTTGCACACCAAATAAATAGACATCACCCTCATTACAGAAACACACCTGAAACATATCTACACTTTATACAAAGGGAACAATGTCCATAGAATAAATGATCCTACTAATATGAGTCAAGGTGGTTCTGCAATATTAATTAAATGGGCAATACAACGTCATCTTCACCAACTCCCTCCACCAATGAACTCTATTCTTGCCACAGCAGTATGCATTGTGTATTGAACAAAATTATTTAACTGTTATCTCAGGTTAAGTTTCTGCAACATTAAATGTTACTAAGGCTGAATTTAATAACTTTTTCTCTGCACTTGGACTCCATTTACTTGCTTGTGAATATTTTTTATATATATATATATATATATATATATAAAATGATATTATAAAACCAATCTTTTGGCCTGCTGCTGCTTCCAAATTACCAAACTTGATAGGTTACTTGGTTAGAAAAGGTATCGATCATGTTTTCAAAACCGCAGTCAATACTGATGACATCTTTAGATTACGCCCGATTATTGTTAACTGTTTGTTCCAAGTCTACAATGGTTTTACCGGTGCCCTCTTTTATTCTAGTATGACTAACTGGGAACTTTTCCAACTCAATTTCAACAGTAATATCAATGTAAATGTGTCTCTCAAAACCAACATGCAACTTGAAGATGCAGACTTTTGAACAGTCATCTCTATGGTTCTAAAACCCAGAACCACATAGAGTCCGATCAAGTGAGTCTGTATGCTACCCCAGTATACAGGGGAATTAATCAAAGAGAAGCGTTGAGATATCAGATGCTGCCAAAGAACTTGCTCACAAATTGGTGAACCCGTCTTAAATTGGCTTTCCAATTGCTTGAAGAAAGACATATTCTTCTTAAAAGGAAAGAACTTCAAGCTAACTTATCTGCTACTGATGAGAGTCTTGGGCTGGAAACAAAATGGATATTGAAACACCCTTTAACTTTACTTCTAATTCAGTGTCCAGATTCAACTTGGATTCTGACTGGTCAGGAGAATATGTGGAATATCTCATTGATATTAATATAAATGTTGAGTTCAGCTCCAGCTCACCTTCTTCTTAATGCAGTGTCTAGAATCTGATGGTGTCACAGACTTCCCTCCTGGAATCTGGAGTTCGTATGAAGAGATCCAAAAAAATGAAATCGACATCGAAGAAGCTCAAAATGAACTCTTCACATTGTTTCAATATAAGAGACACCTAGATTACAAAATATAGTGTAATCTAAGTGAAGAAGTATTCTCATTGTCTCATTTTGTCACAATTGAGTGTATTAAGATGTTTTAGACACAGTCTCTAAGTACGGTGGAACAACAGAGTTTTTTACACATAACTCTTTTACACATTTTTTACTTAGTGCACTAGGAACATGAATAGGAGCTAAACTCAACATTCACATTCAATCAAACCATAGCTACGTTATGTGTAGAAAACTTGGTTGCTCCACTGTGCTTAGAGATCGAGTTTAAAACATCGTAGTGCACTCAATTGTGCACCTGATGAGACAATGAAAGCTATTTATCTAGGTTAACACTATATTTTGTGGCCAAGGTGTCTCTGATGTCAAATAAATGTAAAGAAATGTAAAGATTTTGAGCTTTTTCATCAATGATTTTTTGGATCTCTTCAGACAAACATAACTCCAGATTCCAGGTCAAGTCTGTGACAGTCAAATTCCAGACGCTGCGCTAAGAGGAAGGTGAACTGGAGCTAACTCAATATTCACATTGAATCAACCCTTCCCCCAATAGCTAAATCACATGTTTTTAAATTACATGCTGATGATTCACCATAATTCACACGAATAGTGAAATATGGTCTAGCTACACCTATGCCCCTATCATCACTTCCTCAAAAACCAATCATTCATCAGTAGGTATTATGTGTTACTTAAATCTTTGCCCTTAAAAATTCACCGTGCTGCGAATTAGTTACAGGCAATTTCCTAAGTCAACTGCCCTTTTCAGGAATGTAATTTTTAATGCTTTACGAAGATTGTGCTTTCTTCTTCAATGGAAAGACTCTGAAATTTGAATGTTTCAAAAACCTGACAAACCTTCCCACATTGTTTCATCATATTACTTGTTCAAATTTTATCTGTTTTCAATCCGACAATTCGATAGCTCATCATCAGTCTGGATTCTGGATAAGCCATCCACTGTCCTACAGCTTGATAGGGTTGTTGACTTGTGGCAACAGCTATTAGAGAAATTTTTTTAGCATATGGCTTATTATATGAACTGAAGAATATATTGTGTAACAATTATTACAAGGTTCTCAGGTTCTTCTTTGAAGCCAGATTGTTCAGAGTGAGACAAGGGTCGTATTACAGTGAATAAAAACAACCAAAGTGGGGGTACCACAAGGATCAATTTTTGCGCCAATTTTATACAATGTTTACAATTTTGACCTGCCTGTCCCCAAATACTGTGCTATCCACTTATGCAGATGACTCCACTTATACAGATGACACAGTTATTCTGGGTAATTCTGAAGTTTCGACTCTGTTGATACAGTTTCAAGCAATATCCGCGCCCACATCACTCAAATATAAATAAATTAGAAGCCTTCCAGTCAAAGGTATTAATTAGACTCATTACAGGACTGTTAGTCATGATTTCTATATGATATTCCACTAAGAACTAATTCCTTTTATACTTTCTCCATTATCTTTACTAACTTTGTTTTTTAATTTGATTGTTATACAACAGTGTATAGTTACAAATATAAAATAGAAAGATAAAAATGTATTTTACTAATTGTTGAAGAAAAAAACATGAAACAATTGAACCATTGAATGTAATGTTCCTTCAATAATGATTTTAGGTCAAAAACACTCCAAATCCTGAATATACGAGTATGGAAATTTTTATGATTTCAAAACAGATAACACATTTTACTACAACAACTTAACAACACAAAATATTAGAATGATTCAGGTTTGTTTGTGGTTTCCTCCCTCATAACCAATGTAAATATACTTTCTGGACCATAAATAAAATAACAACTTTTTTTATAAGCAAAAATTTAATTTTCATTTTCATAAAAATTATAAAGCTAACATACAT
This sequence comes from Homalodisca vitripennis, assembly GCF_021130785.1. Taxonomy (NCBI): domain Eukaryota; kingdom Metazoa; phylum Arthropoda; class Insecta; order Hemiptera; family Cicadellidae; genus Homalodisca; species Homalodisca vitripennis. Next base: position 13,644,750 of record NC_060208.1, read on the forward strand.
TAAAAATATAACAATAAGTCACTATACTTGATAAAAAAGTTAACTTAAAACTACATTACAACACTGACAAATTATTTAATTTTTATACAATTGACTAGTTTTTCATAGCTTTTAACGCAAAGCAATAGCATTCATTGGTTGTATACAAAATTAAAATCGTTCTGATTTCTATTTATCTCTAAATTCTGTTATAAAAGAAATAATTGAACAAAATGTACACATATATAGGTGTATGTATATAAGTTAATTTATACCACAAATGTGTTAATTGTTTACAACATAAATTATCATTTCCTATTGGTAATCTTTTACTGGTGAGTGTTAGAACAAATTAATTTGAACTTTTAATCAATTTGTAAAATAATCAAGAAAATTGACCTAATTTGCTACATTTTTATTTGCTGTCTTCTATTAACTTTCACTAAATTAATAACACTAAAAGGAACATCAGTAGGGGTAGGAATACTAAAAAGAGATCTATTACCATATATAATATTACAAGAAAATATTCACTTTTAATCATTTTTATTTTTTTTAGTAGATTTGATCCCAGTCAAGACTTTGGTGCCTGCACCTTTGTTTTTCAAAAATAACAATTCATCATGTAAAAACACAACAATACACTTTTAAAGTGTCATAAATGTATCAATATAGATAACAACAAAATAGAATAACAAATTGTTAATAAAAATAGAGTAGATTCGCACATTTTATGCTTTATCTATATATCAACACCTAATCTATACAAAAAACAAGAATTTGAGAAATTAATAAAATAGAGCCTCATGCAGCATAAATTTAGGCTTTTATATTATTATTATTATTAAAATTGAACAAAACTTTTCTAATCAGATATAATGATTTAAAAGCTCTTTATTTATAGTATTATACTGAATCAATTTCAATCTCATTAATATAATTTAAACAACTTTTCATCCTTCCCATTTTCTTGGGGGCATGAGTTTTTTAAAAATTACTGCAACTCATAGACAATGAAAATATTTAAATCTGTTAACAATTTTACATTAAAATATAACATTTTCTCTTACTTTCTTCATTAACATGGTAACTTCAAATTTAAGTAATTCTCCCTTATCATTAGTAGGCTACAAATACTCACTATACTTGGCTACAATGTTAACCTAATGGAGACACAACTTAAGCATTATTATTTGTACAGCATTGATTATACATATTTTACATTATGGTAGAACATTATTCTGTGTTGGTTTATTTAACATTTCTTAGTAGAGCTACAATTTAAAACAATTTCCCAACAGCAGTTTTAACTTCAGCAGTTGATTCTAAAAATAATCTTTTCAATAAAACATGCCTATTAGAATTTATGTTCAATTTAATATTATAGTAAAACATAACTATCAATTCCTTACCATGTAAATATGTCTCCAAATAAATAAAATGATCACTGAATCTGTTATGAATTTTTTATATATTTTTATTAGCTGATTTTTTGTGGAGCCTAAAACTTGAAGCGCTAGAAAAATCGCACTAATGTCTGTCTGTCTGTCTAACCGCGCAATATCATGAAAACAAACTGAACTATTCGCTTGAAATTTTGCTTGAAACTTTGCTTGCACGAGAATTACATAGACAAGAATGAGTTCTATGATAGTGCATGTGCATCTCATCTGTGGGATTCCACTGAATGTTATTGAAGTAACCTGCCACAGTTTCTCTTTTATCTGCCAATGAACGGGGGGGGGGGGGTGTATACATTTATTTCCCCTAAAATCATCTGTCTGTCTGTCTGTTGGACATGTCAGGAAGAAATGAGCATGTAACTTTAGTGAAGTTTGTTACACAACATGTGATGTGGCATGTTCCTAATTATTTGTAGTGACACATATGGCTCTTTATAAAACAATTAGCAGCACATGTAAACTCAACTGTAGTCTCCATAGAGATACTTACAGATCATCACAAAAGTAAAACAATTTTGTAAAATTTCCAAAATGATAATCCACCTAAACTTTCCAACTATGTCATTTAAAAATATTAAAAAGTAGTAAAATCTTAAAATAATGACCAACAGCATTTTTACTATAAAAACTCATTGTGGAGACTCATTGAAATATTGATTAGCTTGATAAAATATAATGATGTAACTTTCTGCATTTATATTATTCTTTCATGGTTTTGTTAACGGTTTTCTTTAACTCCCAACAATATTTTCCTAACAACGATTTACTTTTATTGTGAACATTATGTAGCATTTTCACTATTACGTATATCTATACTGCTTGTCTGACTCAGCTGCTCTACAGTAGATAACTTTACATCTAATGACTAAGAGGATGATCTTAAGATGGCCCATTTCAATCGAACACACAAGAGAGCACCCTACACAAGTGTTCAAGAAAGCAGGAGCCCGAACACTTTTTACTCGGTGACTCCGGTTTGTCCTGTTTACACTTCACTTTTTTCTGCTTCTTCATTGTCTTGGTCTTTTTCGAGGCGTCCTTTTTGTCTTTCTTACACTTAGTGGAGGAGAGGTTGATGGGTGTGCTGAACGGTTTGCGCCGAGGAGTCCGCAGCCTCTCTATTGTTTCCGGGGACAGTGAAGGTGCAGACGGTTTGATCGGGGAGTTGAGAATGTGGGCCATGAGTGCTGCTGTCTCTGCCTGGTCCAGGAGGCCACTCTGCATCGGTCCGGAGAGGAACTGGTGGGCGGACATGAGCAGATAGCGGGGGGAGAAGAGCAAGTCGTAGCCCAAAACTGCCCGACGGCTTTCTGGGGATAGCTGAAGCTGACCTCTCTTGCACTCCCGGTTACACCAGCGTTCCAGTGCGGTGAACAGGACTGACTCGGAGGAGACTGCCAGGCTGTCGCGCAGTGCGATGTCGCGTAACGCATCTGCTGTCAGGTCCTCCACACTCTCGTCAGCCAACACCTGGTGGATGATTCAGAGTTAGAGATAATATGGCAATTTCCTAAAATTATGCACCAACAAATGAAGGAAATTTCAAATTCCTCAGCTACTTTTAATTTTTATAAACAAAAATAAAATGCACTCTTACAGTTTGGATTGCAATACATTTTCCAAGAACTTATAGTGAAACAATTAATTTTTTAATATATTGCCTGTAAATATTTCAGTCTTAAACAGTGTTGCATATTCTTAAAAAATAAAAAAAAAATGTTTATGTGCTCTAGTTAGTTTCAGATTTTTGAATTAAATTGTATTAAAATGTAACTAACTAACTTAGGAGTTCATGATTTTATAAGTAAGACCATTGTTAGTGAACTACAATTGTAGTTCTCTTACGACAATGATCTGTACATTTCATGTGTATTAATTAGTGATTTAGACTTTTACACTGATAATTGAACATTTGTAAGATGTGTTCACTAAATATTACAAAATTAAAATGTCTATTTTTTCACTATTTGATCTACATTCATAATCAAGTTCTAATAAATGGAAAATACATCTTTATGGATTCTTGATACTATACTGAATGAGTTTAACTTATGGAAAGGAAATGAACACAAAAGTATTCGAGTTTGAGGAGTAAATGTTTTCAATATTTATCAATAAGAATATTTCACTTCATCTAGCTGAACATTTGAAAATTCCTCCACTCACTTTCATTTCTTGGAATGAGCTGCCTCAATAGAAGTTTCATAACTTATAGTAACTGACCTATCTAGGTTTTAAATTAGTTTCTTTGCTGTGGGAATCCTCCATCAAATGATGATATGCATAATGTTTAAATAAAATAATAATTTGAAGGTAACAATTTTGGTTTGGTTATTAAGGTTAGAATAAACCTTTCATCTATGTATACTTCTGTGAAAATTTCCTACAAATTCTACTAAAATAGTTGCAGTTGTCTTTGAATAAACTTCTTAAAGGTTCATGTCTTTGCGTAGTCTGGAACTTGTAATTACTTGTTTGTAATACTTGAAACGTAACTTGGATAAATGTATATCAATCTTGACAGACACAAGTAGTGGTGGTGTGACGTACCTGGTCAGCCTTGGTGTCGATGAAGTGGAGGCAGTTGTGGAGGAGGGAGGAGCAGAGGCAACTCATGGTGTCCAGGTTGTCATTGGGGTCCTTATCCACTCCCACCTGGAAAACGGGGTTCAGTTTTATTTATAGACATTTGAGTGAAGACATATCCACTAATTATTGTAGTGCATAGTTGTTTGCAAACAATGAAGTTGTCATTGTGAATATAACGGTAAATTTGAATGTGGCAAATTAATATTTACCGAGTACGAAGTGGAGATGCTGTCCTCAGGGGCTGGGGGTGCGGACGCGATCCACAAACCGAGATCTCTGGTCTGATGGTGGCTGCAGTACACTCTGACGTGTTGGTACACCTGCAGCACATTCTGTGTGTTGAGGTGATCGTTGAGGTAGAGCACACATGTGCGCACCAGACCCGCACACAGGTACTTGTACGCGGCGTACAGTGTGGCAAGCGCAGTGGGGATGGATCCCAGAACAACGTCTTCTCGGTACAGAAACCTATGAACACATTTACAAGTTACATTTTAGGTTAAGTTCTCTAGAATTCGCTAAACAGTTTCTTTATGACTTAAATGTTGAAGAATATTACTGTAAAGTTTGTTATATCAAAGACAAAATGGTTTACAATATCAAAATAGAAGAATGTATAGGGATTACCATTACTCACAATGTTTGGTTGTTAAGTTGACTTTGGTATTGCAAAGTTTGTTACATAACTTTAATCATAGAAAATGAAAGAAATTTATTTCATTCATAGATTTCAAGTAAACCATTAGAATCTGAAGTTACTTATTAAAAACATGTATTGAAATGAATACTACTTGCTGTACTTAAGGCTTGTAGTAGTAGTAGGGAGTTCCTATTAGTTTAATAAAAGGAACCATAAGTATAATTTTTAGAACACCTTGGTATGTATTACAAAAAAACACAATGATATAATATGTATAAAAATAAGCTTAAAAGTGTACACTTCCTCAAAAATGCTTTCATATTTTCTATTTCAGTACTTGTATTCCAGAGTTACATTTTAATACAGTACACAAATCAGAAGAGTGCCCAAGAAAATAACCAGTTTTTATTGTTTTCAGTGTCTCAGATGGTTGTTAGCGTCCCAGATTGTTATCAGTGCCCCAGATTGTTATCAATGGTTTGAATTGTTGTCCAGTGCCCCAGATTGTTGTCAGTGCCCCAGATTGTTGTCAGTGTCCCAGATTATTGTCAGTGCCCCAGATTGTTGTCAGTGTCCCAGATTATTGTCAGTGCCCCAGATTGTTGTCAGTGCCCCAGATTGTTGTCAGTGTCCCAGATTGTTGTCAGTGCCCCAGATTGTTGTCAGTGTCCCAGATTATTGTCAGTGCCCCAGATAGTTGTCAGTGTCCCAGATTATTGTCAGTGCCCCAGATTGTTGTCAGTGTCCCAGATTATTGTCAGTGCCCCAGATTGTTGTCAGTGTCCCAGATTATTGTCAGTGCCCCAGATTGTTATCAGTGCCCCAGATTATTATCAATGGTTTGAATTGTTGTCCAGTGCCCCAGATTGTTGTCAGTGCCCCAGATTGTTGTCAGTGTCCCAGATTATTGTCAGTGCCCCAGATTGTTGTCAGTGTCCCAGATTATTGTCAGTGCCCCAGATTGTTGTCAGTGCCCCAGATTGTTGTCAGTGTCCCAGATTATTGTCAGTGCCCCAGATTGTTGTCAGTGTCCCAGATTATTGTCAGTGCCCCAGATTGTTGTCAGTGCCCCAGATTGTTGTCAGTGTCCCAGATTGTTGTCAGTGCCCCAGATTGTTGTCAGTGCCCCAGATTGTTGTCAGTGTCCCAGATTATTGTCAGTGCCCCAGATTGTTGTCAGTGCCCCAGATTATTGTCAGTGCCCCAGATTGTTGTCAGTGGTCTGGATTGTTGGTGATCTTCTTCGTGGGACACTGTCCAAAATCAAAATGTTTCCGGTTCATGGGTGCCCATAAAATTCCTTGTATATCCATTATGTAATTATTCTGTAAAAATTGTAGCTGTGTTGCCTGTTGATTTTGCATATAAGATAGTCAGCAAAAGGATCTCGGACATTTGTCCATATTAAAAAAGGTGTCATTTCTCGTGATGTTCCTTATTACAGTGTAGAACTTTCTTAAAGAATGAAAATGAAAACCAGCCTACCTGAGGAGGAGATCGAAAGCCTTGCCGTCGACGTCGTCTATGGCCACTGTGGGCCCCGAGTCAGCCAGGGGTCCCTGCAGCATGGCTCGGAACACAGGGTTAGCTTCCGAGAGTATGGTGCGGTGTCCAGGGAACCTCCAGGTCTCCGGCTCCGGCCCCACCAGGAATGTAACATCGCTCCCTGCCTCACTATCGAACAGAGAATCGAGCCTGGAACATATTTACGGTATGTTGGATAAGCGTACAGGTTAAAATTATTGAAAACACCATTTTATACTTAACCAGCTGTACTGGCGGCCATATTGATTTCAATCCCATACATACAATGTTAAATTTGAAATACCTTTAAGACTGTACTTTTAATCATGAAGTAGTGGGGACTAAAATAATTGTATGACAGAAAATAAAACCATAAAAATGTTTCAAGTTTAGCAATGTTTTTATGACCAATTCTCCACAGCCTGCCACATTTTTTAATAAGAAAGTGCAATACATTATTTTGTACAATAGAGGATATTAAAACATTAAAGAAACTCTACAAAAACCCATTATACAGTTCTTATAGCTAAATGTGTATGTCAATAAAACATAAAATGAGTTGTTTTGTTTTCTACACAACCATTGCGTACTTTTAGAAGTATTAACTAAATGTTCTTTATCTTTAAGGTGCTCCAAATCAAATTTAATTTTTTTCTAATATGGTTAGATTTACTGTAAAAATATTTTAGTACCAAATTCAAAACTTTGTAAATTTGTTAAACTTTATATTTACCTACAGTTAGCAGTCTGCCCAAAAGGACACTTTAGAACCCATATTAAAATGTTCTAATGTTTAAATTTGATTTTCTATATTGAAAGGGCAAAATAAAAAAAATGTATCTATTTAATGATGTGAACATCGTTACAATTTCTACAGTTTAAATCTTATAAAAAAATATGTTTTCCAGTTAATACGCCCAGCAGTGCTTTACTATTTTATATAAGCCTACTATTTTAGTTGTTACTGATTATGTCCATTTATATTCAGCTACTGTCTTTACTGAGGATATTAAAAATGTCATTTTAGTGAATGACAACAATGTACAGCTACAATACGACTAGTGTATGTGTGTTTTTAGTTTTTAATAATTGGTATGAAAAACTGGGGACAAGCAAATTATTAAAAACTAAAAATTTCGCACAGTGTTTGAACCACCCTTGCAAGGCCGTCACCAGCGAGGGGTCTAAGGGGTCCGGACCCCCCCAAATTTTCAATTTATTATAATTACTTTTTTAGCAAACGATCAATATTATTTAAATAATTCACTATCACTGACATGTACTGCTGAAAGATCTTTCTCAACATAGAAACAGGTCAGGAACATTGTGAGGAACAAAGTGGGGAATGAGCAGTTCCCCCAAGCACTTGTCTTACTATGGAAAAATATCAGTAGTCTTGACGCCTCCCCCCAAACAATTGTTTCCTACACATTCCTGGCAATCCCTCTCCCCCCCCCCACACACATATACAAGATGTGTTCTGAATTACTTCAGACCAATGTAATGATTAGGAAACAATATAATACAATGATTAGTTTTTTTAACTGTATGTACTTATATGGTCCACCGTTATTTTTAGTTGCAGGTCACACCTCTTGTTTTTCAGTATTAAAAACGAATCTTGTTAAAATGTTAAGAATTTGAACAAGAAATTGTTTAAGGACGCTATTATAGCCGGTTTATAATAGTGTACTAAGCTTTGTTTTTCATTACTTAAACAAAGTATCCAACCTGAAACTAACTGTGAGGACAATAATTACCACACGAATATTTCAAATGTTAAATAAAAAAAAAGAAGGGAAGCGTGAATCTGGCGTTATAATTATTATTATTTTCATACAAATTAAAACAATAAATACGTGTATTCCCTAAACTTTACCTTCTTTCAATACACTTGTGTGTTAGGACAAGAGGGATAAGCGGGAGCGACATCGGTATGATGCCGAACAGCGGGCTAGACGCTACAGAATTTCACCATCCCCGCCAATAGACAGTAATATACAGATATATCGCACATCACACACGTCACCCTGGCGTATATCTGCCAGTCAGTGAATCATGACACTCGAGACCATGTGACTAGGGGGGAACACGTGAATATGACGAAGAAGGGGGGAGGCAGAGATTCCCGTGATGTCGGAAGTAATGGTAAACAATGATAATGTTTAATAGCGTTGTATCATGTTGATAAATATTGAATCAAATTCGTTGTATATTTGTTTTGCTATAATTTAAAAATGAAATGAAGAGTAACAATACACATTGGTATTGTAATGAGGGGAGATTCATTCGAGGGAGGGGCGAAGTTAGTCTTGTAATCAATAATCAATACGTAATATATATAGAATTTGTAAAGTTATTAAATAATAATACATTGTTTTACTTTGTTTAAAGTTCATTATTATCGATGGACGATTTAACACGATTGTAGATATTTGTCATCGTTACGGGATACAATAACAACACGCGTTTTGAGAGCTTGTTACCGGTAGATGATATAACAGAATTTTGGGTATTTGTCATCGTTACGGGATACAATAATAACACGCGTTTTGAGAGATTGTTACCGGTGCAGTGGATGATATAACAGAATTTTGGGTATTTGTCATCATTACGGGATACAATAATAACACGCGTTTTGAGAGATTGTTACCCGTGGATGATATAACAGAATTTTGGGTATTTGTCATCGTTACGGGATACAATACAACACGCGTTTTGAGAGCTTGTTACCGGTGGATGATATAACAGAATTTTGGGTATTTGTCATCGTTACGGGATACAATAATAACACGCGTTTTGAGAGCTTGTTACCGGTGGATGATATAACAGAGTTTTGGGTATTTGTCATCGTTACGGGATACAATAATAACACGCGTTTTGAGAGCTTGTTACCGGTGGATGATATAACAGAATTTTGGGTATTTGTCATCGTTACGGGATACAATAATAACACGCGTTTTGAGAGCTTGTTACCGGTGGATGATATAACAGAATTTTGGGTATTTGTCATCATTACGGGATACAATAATAACACGCGTTTTGAGAGATTGTTACCCGTGGATGATATAACAGAATTTTGGGTATTTGTCATCGTTACGGGATACAATACAACACGCGTTTTGAGAGCTTGTTACCGGTGGATGATATAACAGAATTTTGGGTATTTGTCATCGTTACGGGATACAATAACAACACGCGTTTCTAGAGCTCGTTATCGGTGGATCATATAACAAGATTTTGGGGATGATATAACAGAATTTTGTGTATTTGTCATCGTTACGGGATACAATAATAACATGCGTTTTGAGAGATTGTTACTCGTGGATCTCGTATAACAGGATTTTGGGTATTTGTCATTGTTACGGGATACAATAACAACACGCGTTTTGAGAGCTTGTTACCGGTGGATGATATAACAGAATTTTGGGTATTTGTCATCGTTACGGGATACAATAATAACATGCGTTTTGAGAGATTGTTACCCGTGGATCTCGTATAACAGAATTTTGGGTATTTGTCATCGTTACGGGATACAATAACAACACGCGTTTTGAGAGATTGTTACCCGTGGATCTCGTATAACAGAATTTTGGGTATTTGTCATCGTTACGGGGTACAATAACAACACGCGTTTTGAGAGCTTGTTACCGGTGGATGATATAACAGAATTTTGGGTATTTGTCATCGTTACGGGATACAATAACAACACGCGTTTCTAGAGCTCGTTATCGGTGGATCATATAACAAGATTTTGGGGATGGTATAACAGGATTTTGGGTATTTGTCATCGTTACAGGATACAGTTTTTAATTTTTAATTTGTGGATTAGAAACCACAAACTGTGAGAGTTGGACCATAACTGTAATTCTACATACAAGATAATATGTCCATTTCAATATTTAAAATGTTAATACAATTATTTATAGATTGGTATTTTCCAATTAAAAAAGAAATAACATTTTGAGGAAAACAAATAAATTCGGAGGTGAAAATTGCTGGTAATTGTTAAAAAATTTGACTAACTATTTAAACTCGCTATTAATAATTTAATTCAATTTTAGGATCTTTCATTCTTTTCGAACTTTCTCTCATGATGAAGTTGTAAATTAACACGTCTGCATTTTAAGAATAAAGTTTGCTTAAATTTCTCCTTTTATTTTTTACTGCAGTTAATGCAACATATTTTACATAATCATACGAGAAAATTAAAAATGTACACAACCAAAACATTTACACACATTGATTGTTCATCAAGTAAACGACGATACAGAATATATGAAACATGTAATTCTTGGAAAAATTATTAAATTAGAAAAAATACCTTTATCTTGAATCAAATTTACTGAAACTTGAAATAATTTTATTAGTCATGTCCATGTTTTTAATTTTAAAGCATACCGTCAACAATTATGGTTACAAATAAAAACCATGAAATAATATGCAATAATATTATCACTTTTAGATAGTTTTTAATAATATATAAGACAGTTTTGTATTTAAGTGTATAAGTATATTATCTTAGTGGGTTTTTTTTACCTTTTCGGCAGGTGGGGTGGCCGCCCCGCGGGGTTGTCGTTGGGGCACATGTCTTAGCACCTATCAGACATCTGAAACATAATACAGACATTTTACACACACTTGCACTTTTATGTACACTGCAGTATGTAGTGGGCGAGAATACAAGCTACACCGTATGTTTCATGTGTGCTGGCCTGTCACCGCGTTTTGTGCGCAATAAATTATAGTTTGTGTGTGTATACTTATTAGTATATATTAGTTTTAGAGATAATGATTTTTTATACAAAATGGCGACTAGCGGCTAAACGAGATATATTCTCGACCTATGTTTATAAGATATTTTTTGTTTGTTAATATTAATAACAATAAAATAATTATTTATTTTTATTTTATATATATATATATATATATATATATATATATATATATATAATTTTTCTCTTATCTATTCAAACCTATGTGAAAAATTTGGTCTTTAGCTTAACTAGTTTTATAGGTAAAATGTTTTATAAACAAATACAAAATGGCGGCTAGCGGCTAAACGAAACATTTCTCGACCTATGTTTGTAAGACATTTTTTGTTTGAAATGATGAGTTCTATTAGCCACAGAAGTTTGTGAAATCTCTTTGAGAACACCCTGTATATTATATGTGTGTAATGGTGTAGTGGTAGCGCACTTACCCGGCTCTCTCATTTGCCGGGTTCGAGATTCGGCGTTGCAAGTACTTTTTGTGATTCAATGTTTATTGAAATTATATCTATATAGAACTCAAACGTGGATCTCTTGAGTGTATTCTTTCTTGATCGCGGCAAGGTAAACTCAACATTGGCGTCAGAAATATAATTAACTTGAACCAGAAGTGCTCATAGATGTGCAAAGACTACAATATTGCGTGCGAAACCGCTGGTAACTGCTAGTTATTGATAAATATAATACCAAAACAAGTGTTACGAAGAAATAACAATATTTGAAAGACACCCTTCAATTAGTTAGGTGCTACTAAAATTAAAGACGCTCGCGTCGGAAATTTGCATTCAATAAAATGCAGGCGTTAGTTGGGTGTTTTTACTACCATTAGACTTTGAACATAAACATTGAAATCAAATAATAATATTTTTTACTAAAAATCTATAAATTAATAACCATGCGTACCGGAACCTGTTTTAAATAGTCTTTTTTTCAAATCATAAAGGTTATACGGCAAGTCGATTTATATTTAGGAATACAACAAACTTCTGGTCTACAGTAAACACAGGAAGTAATTGCGTAATTGTATTATATATATATATATATATATATATATATATATATATATATATATGTATGTATACAACATGTTGAGTGTTGAACTTAGACCCTTATTGTACCTTTGAACGACCGCCATTTTGTATAGCATAAATATTCTAGGAATCACTCTGTCGAAAAATAAAGCACATTGAGTACTAAAAGTACTGAACTTCGTAAATGTATTGGAACTCTGAGGATTTTATTTAGGTTATAACAAAGACCATTTGGGGTATTCTAGACATTTTACACGCCCTGTATTTTCCGTAATAGAAATCAACAGTATTTTCATGATTCAATATTAAAGATTGCTTTTAACATTGAAAATACATTTTACCAGGAATCCCTGATAGTTGAATGATTCGGTACCTATTTCGTACCTATTAGATCTACTTCGTAAACACAATTAATTTAGATTCAAAGTTCGGTCCAAAGCGTTATCAAAGAGAATACACGTAAACATTGGGTACTCGACGATTGTTTACGTTAATTTTACACGTTTGAGCTAATAATTATGAAAAGCATTTCTCACTTGAAAAGTAGAATTTACCTTAGAATATTTGCACAGTCAATCAATCATAAACAAAATTCATATGAACATAATGGGTTATCTATTGATTTGCCAGTGTAGTGTTTGAGTTAGATTGGTAACTTACGGTATGTAAACAAGTTACAGTAAAGTTCGTTCATTACACAAACGAAAACAACTCAAGAATTACCACTCCGCATAAAAAAAATTAAAATTAAATTAAATTTAAATTTAAATAAAATCCAAAAATGAGTTACCTGATAAAGATATCCAAGAAATCCAACACTACGGGATCAGAATATAACGGTAGGACCTTTAACGTAGTCACAGTAAAAGCCAGAAGACTGAAAGATATCCCAAGGAGTCCAGAGTATTTATCCAGGACCCCCTCCCAAAAGCAGGTCTCGGGTTCGCGTCCCGACATCGGTAATGGAAAAGTTCGCGACGGTTGCAAAAAGTAAGGAATCGTGTTATCAATTGAGTCAGGCCGGTCTGAGTACTGACAGGTGAATGGTATCATGGGTGGGGGAAGAATAGTGTCCGGGGGGGGGGAGGGGAAGCCCGCGAGAATACTGACTCTAAACTGAGTCACTGACTCACTTTACGTCCGACAACTGAAAGGTTGTTTAACTGCCAACTTATACAAGGCTTGTAAACAATGGATCTTTGACTAATCCTTGTTGTGATAGTATAACTAATATAAACCTCTGTGTAAATAAAAGCCTATAAATCTACATGTTTGTTTACAAAAATAATTTTGTATCTATTATTAATTTAAAACATACGTTTGATCAAGATAGCGTTAACTTGGACATAAATTGTACTCAATTAAATCGTTATCGTTAAGAAGTGGTTATTTCGCGATTCACGAAACTATACATTACCGAACGAAAAGTTATTTTGGTACAATAATTTTATATACTTCAAATTCAATCTTTTCTAACCTGGAAATGGCTAACTCGCCCAAAATATCGATGTATCGATATTCTGTGTCGAATATAGCATTTTCAATACCGCTACTTCCCAACGTGAGCGATTCCTACCCAAGAAACTTAACTCGATCTCGATTCAACTAAACTACAACATACAGGGAATGGGTACTACTATGTTTTGAGTTGTTCACCTGAGGAAGATGTCAGATTGCAGATCTCGAAATGTGGTGTTAAATTGTGCCAGTAAACGTTGCCAAATTTCCGGGAAAATCCTGCTTCCTTGACGTTGCCAAGTAGGTTACAAAAACGTTGAAGTGGAAATATACGAGCTGTAAAATGAACTCATCTTTTAGGCTATCGTTGTTTTCATTGTAAGAACATAATAAATTGTAACTTTAAAAAGCGTTTGTTTTCGTTTTCTTTTATATTACTGTAACATTAGACAATAAATAGTGTACATTAAAAAAATAATGGATCGCCATTTAAAACGTCAGTTTAATATCGTGTAGGCTAATATTATTGAATAAACTAACCTAACTTTACTTTTTTACGAAACGTAATCAGGATTAGTGCTAGAGGGGGGGGGGCTACGGGAATGATTCCGTGGGGTTACCCCGGGTTCCTGAATCTTCAGATACAGCCCTGGACATGACCTCATTCTCATCTTACTCTGCCAGTCCTTTCCAAGACTTTCCGCTGCTGGAGACGACGACCTTGAGGGAAAGCCACTCCGGCTCCGAACTGACCCACGAAGAGAGCGTCCTTATCGGAATCTTCCATCCTGAGCCTGATAACAGTTCGCACGCTAGCGTGAGTATCCATGTGGAGACAGCTGATCGCGGATTTCATGTGACTCAGTAGCGTAAGCAGTCACACATCTCCCCCCCCTCCCCCCGCCAATAGTGTTATACTGATAAGAACTCGAGACAGTACAATCTCTGTGAATCCCAGAACAAACTCAATTGTTATCTAAAGACCCTTCAGTTTATCAGTGGAATAACTGATAACGTGTGTCTGTTAATAACAATAACAATAACTATCTCTTTCCTTAGAACAATCTAGTAGTAGGCCTATTGAATGAATGTGTGTTGACACAATAATAAATTTTAGTGCGTACATAATTTAAGAAAAATTGTATGCAATCGTCAGTATACACAATTGAACTGCATGAATCAATTTAAATACACGTAATTTCACTTATTAAACAGTTTTCAGTTATGCTGATTTCAATTTAGAACAGAGCTAAAGGACTGAACCAAATTTCAAATTTTATCCCAGCGGCTCATCATAAACTCTGCAACAGAGTAGAATACCCTCGACACCAACAGGTTTCTGAATCAAGTTTTGAATGTTTTGGATCATTAAAACTTTTTATCTCATCAGGTGGATTATTTATCAACTTAACGCCAACCTCGGATGGTAAACATTCGAACGTGGCAGTTCTTTTGACACTAGTTTAGAGAGTTTTCGCGCTTTTTGTTGTTGTCTGGATTGTTTTGTTGATTTATTTCATCCTGTGTTAACTGGTCTGTAACTGCGATTTTATATTTGACTTAAGATTTCTTTAATCTGTTTATTTTTAAACGTTTTAGATATTTTAAGAAATTTAGAATATGTTATGTTTAAGTTTAGTTTTAGTACAGTATTGTTATTTGTAAAATAGATTATTTATATATATATATATATATATATATTTCTACCATTGACTGTATTATAAACAATTATATGTCACTACGATAATAAAGTAAAAGTAAAAGTAAAGTTCTGTGCTGGTGAATACGGAAGTTGTCCCGGCCACTAGTCCCGTATTGGTGAACGTCCATGTCTTGGACCAACTTAAATCGGCAGTACAGAGCAACCTCAAGGATATAGAGACAGGGCAAAGTCAGCAATTCAAGCTTCCTGAAGGAATTGTTACATGAATCTCTGAATTTAAATTTTGAAATTATTCGGACCGCTTTCTTTTGAATTCTGAATACTCCTTCAAATTCCTATTAAGGACAGCTGTCCCACAGTCTCAGCCCGTATGTTGAGGGAACATAATAAATAGTAAATGTGCAGGTCACTATACAGTAATAAATAATACCTCGTGGATAGAGAAATTATAAACGATTATTGCGAAGCTTATCAAAATTTTTCTTCTGTCTGTCTGTCTGTCCGCACGATATCTCGATTGTGCATGAAGCTTTATTTCTGTAAAGGTAACGCCGAGTTCAATCTTTGTGCGTGTAGTGCACGGTATTTGAATGAGCCTGAGCGAACATTTTTATATTGGTTGAAAATATTGGAACAGATCTGTAGACAAACAGAACTCATAACAGTACAGTTATTTATAGATCTTGTAGATACCTATAGTAATACGTCATTCATGTTTTTTTCTTTAGTTGAGCACCTTGATGCACTATTGTTCAAAATGGCCGTCACATAACTAAAAAAATTACGGTATATTAATTACATAATTTTGTGCATGATACGTTTTTCACGTTTTTAAAACCCGATCATTAATTTAAGATGGGGTATCTAAAATATTACGTAAGTATTACAAGGGGAGTTTCGTAAAAATATATTTATTTTGGAAGCCTTTGCTCTTTTGTAGGGTTTGATTATTATATAGCATTGAATTTTACCAAAATGATCATTATATAGTCATTGAAGCATTCATTTAAGATATCTCATCGATTCTTCCAGAGTGATGGAGCTAAAATGTTGCCTGTGTGAAAAATTGGGTTTTTGGGTTAAGCTTGATATGATGGATGTCATTTTTATAAGTTATTAACAAATATTACACTGATCTAATTTTTTACAGGTCAATAAATAAGCCTCCTACACATCTCATATTCTCTTCAATGTTAAAAGTAATAACATTAAAATTACAGTTTGAAAATCGACGCTAATGCCGTCTTTATCATTATTTCCTGATTAATACGAATTTATCTTTGTCATATTTGAACAAATCATGTATAAAATACGTAATTCAATTATATGACTTGCATGACTCAGTTGCAGATACTAGAGCAAATTCAAGGTCATTCAAGCTATCGGGTGGCCATTCATCATTTATGTCTCCCAGAATGCTCCTGTGGGTAGTTACCCTGGCGGGAGGGGGTGAGGGGGGAACAAGAGTCAATATCTGCAAGCCAAGGGAACTGACCTGCGCAAACATACAAGCATTCTCCTCCCCACACTAGAGTAGGCTTTCAGGTTGTTGGTTTTGAGGATCAAGGCGTTGTAAACGTTGTAGCACCGCAATAAGTGATGAAAAAACACAAAAAAGGTAGAAAACTTACAAACAACGCTCGTTGTTTTAATTATTCATCTAGCGATAACCTATGTAGGTTGAAGGAAATTCGTTGGGCGTAGACACAACCTTTTGAAAAAATACCAGAATTATATAGCTACATTTTCCGTAGCTGAAGTATAAAAAAACTCACGACGTTTCGAAAATGTATATTTCCTCTATTCTTCAGGTGTAAAAATCTAAATCACGGGTGCAAAAAAGACTTTCTTGTATAGAAAGTTTGGATTTCACAATTAAAGAAAAGGGCCAATATCAAACATACAAGCATTCTCCTCCTCTATAAATGTTGTGTAACGCCCTTTTTTGTAGAACACAACGATAGCTAGATCCTGTTATCCTTTCCAATCACCCATCGTTATCAGCAAACTGTAATCTTTCGTTGTGCAATAAAAATGTTAGTGCTAAATACAGCAACTTAAGTACAACTACAAATTTGGAATATTAAACTACCTTTTACAATGTAATACTGTAAGGGACTGCTACCAAAATGACTCGCATGCCTTAGAAATTCCACAAAAGTCATTTCAAGCTCATGGAAATTTCCCAAACTGTTACGCCTGAGTGATACTGGTTGGTCTGACATGTAGGTCTGCATTGAGCTGTGACTCCCCCTCTTCTATTCCAAGACCCCCCTCTCTTTTCCCCACTCTGCGCCTAGTTCTTCGTAATGTTTATTGCAGTGTTCGAACTTAAAGTAAGGGCCAAATTCGTATTTATAAACTGAGGCATTATTGACATACACTTTTGAGAATATGTACTGCTTATAATTTACCGTAATTATTTTAAGTAGTTAAAGGGTTAAGTCAAAAATCGTTTGGTAATTTTTAATGTCAAAAAAGAAATTAATAGTAAAAAATACACAGTTTTTATTCACCGATTGTAGAGCGACTAAAATTTAGGGCGTATCCCATAAAATAACAATTATTTATTTATTTTTTAAGATTTTTATAAACTCAAAAACGTATGGAAGCTCTTAGGGTCTTATACTGGCATCACTAAATAATTTTGTAAAATCCCCTGTTTTCGTAACTAATTATTAGTAAGCTCAAAGTTATATTTTATTGCCTGTTCGCGAATAAAAATGTCACAACAACTCACTTGGTATCGAACCCGGTCCCCGGAATGAGATTCTGACACGCTAGCCACTGAGCAACTAGGGATGATCCTCATATGTAAATACTTTTTTACTTAGCCTCATAATGGTAATAAAACACGACATAATATGATTTATGTGTATTTAGGGCTGATTTCACCAGCGGTGGAGCTTTCTGCAGCGGAAGGAGTAATAAACACCCTATTTGGCGAACACCTTACCAGGAGTCTATTTTGTTAGCCAACAACAAACCTCAGGGTATTCTTTTATTACTTTTAGTGAATATTTGTACAAACAACATTATTTCAAAACTTTGGTACTATATTTAGGTAAAAACAGAATGACAGGTCACATATACGAGTATAGGCATCAAGTTTTAAAAAACTGTCGTCACTCATGGTCTAAATCACAATGACCATGGAATGTTATGGAATAAACACATTGTAATCGTTATAAACGAGGTTTTATATTCTGCGGAAGTATAATTTATCTTGTTTTACAAGAATGGGGATTGGGTAAAGTTTCTTATCTTATCTTATCTATAAATGCCTTCGGCCACCAATGCTGCAGCTGCTCTACATTGATGGCGGCTTCGAGATAGTGCCTAGTATGATAAGAGATGAAATTCTAGAGGGTCTGAGCTTGAGAGAGGAATCAAACATTACAGTAGAATGCACACAAACCCATACAATATAACAGTATGAGTGGTTAAGTGTGAGCAAACCTTGTACTAAAATCCGAATATAACAAGTCCCCGCCCGCGGCGTGTAAAATTGCGTAGTTTCAGTAGAAATGGTTTTGTTATTACCATTCCTGTCATCTGATCTTCTTCGGAAGACCTCAGAAGATTTTCCACGAGATTACAGAATTGCCTTACGTTGTGCGTACGCACTCGGTCAGTGACTCACTCACTCACTCACTTATGAGTCAAGGTCTCTCATTCAGTAACCGGTTTGATAAGCTCGAAGAGTAGTATTGGGGGGGGGGGGGAGGAGAAGGAGTGCGCCGCCATACAGTGTTGTCAAGTTTCTTCATAAAAAAAAAAAAAAAAACTTGTGGATGTTGTTTCCGAAAATTATCCTTATAAATGCTGCTAAGCGCTAATCTCGAGAACGCCTGGACCAGTTTGGCTAATTCTTTTTTAATATTCTTTGAAGCATGCGGAAGGTTTACATGAAGAAAAGGCTGCAGTATAGTAAGAGGCCACCACTGTAATTGTATCAGGGTACCAAATAATCAATTAGAAATACTTCAACATTCAAATACAAAAACATTTTAATTAAAGTTATCTACAATTAGCTCAATTTAAAGTTAATGTTTATCAGCTCTTTTAATATATTAAATATCAATATTGTTCTAAATTAGTATAATCACTATCACTTATATGGTATTTGAGTAATGGCCGCTAGTATATGTGTTGTGTCACTAGCTGTCGCACACATTTATTCTTAAAAACAATAAAAAGTAACTAAATGTTAAACTGTGTTGTTTGTTACATTTTATAGATACACATAACATAGATAGTTTTTATCCATAAATAAATTATTAATATTTTAGATTTAAAACAGCTGAATTATATTATAATTTAAAATATATGTATCGTAATTCGTATCAACATTTTTGTTTTTATAGTTTAGATAATCATAAATATAATTCTATTGTGGTGGTGGCCTCTTATTATACCGCAGCCGAAGGAAATTAATAGACCTTCATAAACAAAGTCGTGAATGTTTGCACTTAAGTTGCTCGAAAACTGGTTGGCTTTCTTGGTATATTGATATCGTAACGAGCCATTCTTTCCCGGACTGTAGTCCGAAAAAACGAGACTTTTATAACGCATAAAAGGATTCCTAATACACCGGAAGTTCATTCTTTTTGACCGTAGTAGGTTTTTCAATTCTACGTGTTTACAATACTCTTTTGTCAGTATAGGCCTAGCAAGGTAAATTCTACTACGCCACTCCAAACATCTTAGACCGAAAGTAGACCGCAAGAGCTGGAAGTAGACTTTCTTTCAGGAGATGACTTCCGAGATCTATGTGAGTATTTTCTTGCTCGGGAAATAAATCAAACTCAGCTGTGACGTCGGAAATATGACTCATTTGAACAAGAAAAGCTCTTATATGTGTAAAACCTGATATAAGAGGGAGTCACAATCTCTCTTTACTCCGATCCTCTTAATCATAAACACTAAAATAATATGTATTTGATGTATGCTTACTTGTGTTGGAAAACTATCAAATAAACCTAACCGGGTTCCATCATATTACATCATAAATACATTTACTAAGTAATACACGTGAAACCGCGGGTAACAGCTAGTTTTTAATAAATCAACAGCTATATGATTTACTATTAGCTTACACCAAACACAATTTACTAAAAAAATTCCTTTTTTATAATATTGAGGAATAAAATCCTATTAAATGACTAGTTAACAAAATGTACAGCAATTTTGCGTGTCAATTTTCAGTCAAAAGAACGCAATACAAAATTCACAGACATTCTAGTCGTGGGCGTGCGATTAATTGACATCATTTGACATTCACTTCTGGCTGATTTATACCTTCCAGTTGAACCCACACTAGATCCAGCAAATCTGATGTGTCTGGGCAACCTTTTGGATGTGGCCCCTGCGGGAGATGACTGTTGGGGTTGGTAGGGTTCGGTCCCTAAGAGTCAAAGATTCATGCCAGCTTAGACATATGGGTGTGCCGCCCCCTGCTTTGTCTGGAGAGGCTGGTTCAGAGATGGCTTTCCCTTCTTACGAAGGGACATGAGATTGGTGGCATAAATTTTTCCTCGTGGATCTCGACAGGAGGCGACCCCTACCCCCTAACTTTACCCATCCAGAATATCCTGTCACTCCGGAAGTAGCGCAAAGGTCCTTATAAGACTAGGAGCAACTTTCTAAGCTTCTTGTCCCAAGAGAACATATAATTATGTCTTAAATACAAATAAATTAAAATATCCGAAGACAAAGGGGCAGGGTACCTTTCTAATCCGGGCTAATTAGTTTTCTAATTAAAATAACACAATATCACACTGTGGTTGTGAGTGGGAAGTTTTTATAAAAGTGGACACATATTCAGGCAGGCTATGCCAAAATAAGGGAATGTCCAAACAATAAGCAGAACGTACTATTGGGATGGTTGTGAACATTCAAATCTTTACTAACCTTGAGAAATATGTTCTTAATGTGATTTTGAAACCGTAGCACTAAACTTATTATAAACAGTGGTACAACACATCCACGGCTGCATCAAGCAAATACAAATGCTTATTCTGAAAGTGGTTATTATATTTTGTATTTCTATTATTCGTTGGTACACTAGTGTTGATAAAGAAAGGTTCAATAAGATCTGTATTGCCAGTGATAACAATTGGCTTGAAATAGGCAAATGACATTGTTTAATGGTGTGTACTATAAGTTATGCAATAAAATTTAATTGCCGTAAAATTTCGTTCGAAATAAATTATGTGTTAAAATGACAGTGATAAACATATATTTATGTAACTTAAACAGGTAATATTGATATTAGAACACAAATTGAATGTTTAATTAAATTTAAATAAGTCGTTTGGCCTGCAAATGCGTTAAAAATTATGTTCATTATCACATGATATTTAAGATTTGAGAATTGTGAATTAGACTTTGTGTGCAAGGAGATGTCTTTGAGTAACTTAACTGTCATATTTCACGCAGTTATTAAGCTGAAGTTATTGCGAAAGTGAATACGAAAATGAGCATTGTCTACACCTGCACTTATTAAGGGGTGTAATATGTAAAAACATACATTTCAGTTTTTCAACCTCCATTTTGAAAATATAATGATGACCGTAGTTTGTCTTTCCAAAATTCCTACAACAACTTTGAGAACATATGTTTAATAGGACACATTATCACTTTTTTAAACTCTTGATTCAAACACATACCCCTTGTATTTTTCTACACTACTTTAAAATTAATGAAAACATTTATGTACATAAAACACAAGAGGGTTTATACGTATATACGCTGTATTTACCTCACTATTTGTTTGTTCGTTTATAGAATTAATTATTCCTGACTAGGTAATATTTCTACTACATTACGTGTAACAATAAAATACAAATTATGACGATTACTCTTTTTGATTAATATTTTTACAGCAGAAGTGAAAGATTATAAATATAAAAAAATAAAAATATTAATGCGAAAACTAGTTAGAAAATCAAGTAACAGCTAATATTTATAAATTTACAAACAATTACAAACTTTGTAATAGGCTGATTTCATCCCATTTAAATATGTAATAAAATAATTCTTACATAAGTTACCATTATATTTATAACTATTACGTAATTAATATATTACATTTTATTACTTTTATTAATTACAATATGTAATAATTTTAACATTCTCTATGATAAAAGATATGAAATATAATTTTTTAATTAATAAAATGCAGTACGTCAGTACATAATTCGGTATTTTACAGCCTTTGAATACCAAACAACAACAAGTTCAAATTTCAAAATATTAAATAGCAATAAAGTGTTATAGGGGACAGTATAGTTTCAAAATATATTAAGTTTTTAAAATTCTCACACCACACAAATTTTAGCTAACGCCTTACAGTTACAACAAACTATTCTCGTGCCGAGATGTAACTTTAATGCAGCGCCAATATTGCAGGCGCTCTGAAGTTTGTCTTCATAAACTCATTCGGTATGAATGGAAGAAAAAGAAACAATGTCAATATAAACAATTTGAATAACAGCAATATGTGTGTTCTACAAACAAAAATACTAAAAATATACCCCATTGATGAATTAGAGGTACTTGCAAATCAGTTTTAACACTATGCAGAAAGTAATACTGTTTTCATGAATGTGTATTAGTAAAATTGTATTGTTATTAATATATTGGAAATAGAATTTATCAGAGTAAAGCTAATATTACTCGCATCAAACAAATATTGAAGGAAATTTCATCACACATACGTCAATTTTGTTATTAGTCAATAAGCTATAAATAGCGCCGCCATCTGTGTTTCTCAATTAGATTTACTAACAAAACCGTGAGTCATTCCAGGTTTAGTCACTTAGTTTGTTACAGCTCGCTTCTTCATTGATATGACCTTACCGATTATCTGGTTTACGTCAACTGTCTCGCTCTTACTCATTACACTTACAGGTTTCTATCTCTCTTTGTGTCAGCCGCTGTGCGCAGAATGGCTAAATGTAGTTAGACTTAAGATCGTGCAGGCGGAGAGTAATCAAATACGTCGCCGACGTACGTGTGGTATCCACGACTTGAAGGCGTCTGCTGTTTTTATAAATTTCATCAACATTTGTATTCCTTCATGCCTAAGGTTTTGTGCTGGGTCCCTTGACAGATGGTAAATCAATTTTTGGTTAGAAACATTTTTTTTTTCTTTCGTAGCCTTTCTTGAAATAAAAAATATAAGATGTTTTTCACTCCTCAAGGAATTAAAGTAATTTAAAGCAGAAATTAAATGTTGTTAACATATTTTTTTCTTGAGGAAATATCATTTTTAGTATATATATATACTGGAGAGAATAGTCGTGTTCATGTACATAGTGTAAAAGTTCATATTCTTTATCTTCAACTGTTCTTTGGGCTTGATTATAAAATGTTACAAAATTCAGTTTCAAATTTCTACCATGTTTTGTAGAATTATCAAAAAGAATTTTCGATTTTTCCTGTTTTAAGAGATTGTATCTTAAAAGCATGCGGCCAAATTTTTCTTTAAAAATTAACTCACCACTCAAATTATTGGCTTCGCTAACGCTCAGCCAAAAAAAACCTCCTGTAGAAAACTGATTGCACAATACTATTATGTTAACGAGATCCACGTTTTGATGTGTCGAAAATTTTCGGATGCGCTACATCAAACGTCAATGGAAAGGAAACAAATCCCAAGGGTCAGGAAATGTCCGAGGCCAATTTTAAAATTCAACTTTTGTGTTTTTATGTTTGCAAAAAACATTTAAGAAAACCCGCATGAGTTTTCTCATTTTTGGTTACAATACAGAGGTTGAAGTGTTTAAAAAAAAACACAAAAAACGTTAAATTATCTTTGATTTCTGTGTTAACGCTATATTTTGGCAATTTATAAGTGTGTAAACATAAAACGTAACAGAAATTACAATTTACGAAAATTTACATATCATTAACATCTAATTTAACAAATCTGAATGTAATCTTATTATTGTTACACTGAAACAAACGTTCTTTATTTTCATAATAATAAACGATCTACAGTGATACAGTACTTTATCCAGCTTTACAATGTATATTAGTCTTGCATAATTACATATGAAATGTAATACAGTACATTAAGGACAGTAACAATTCAACATAATTCAATACTATTCAGTAAGACGGTCTTTAAATTGACCGAATCAGGTACAGAAAACAATCTATCAGTAAAATTCTTTAGAAGATATGTATGCAAATATAAAACACTAGCAGTTAGAGCCCTTTTATGCATGCGTTTTCGTACGGACGTTAAAAAAACGGACCGTAAATTTTGTAACGTGCGTTTCAGTTTTATATCGTGCGTCTTGAATTTTCTGTCGTGCGTATGCAAAAGATTGATGGTGGGGGTTGCAGTACTTGTGTACCATACTTGACTTTTCCTTGTTTACCGATTAAAACACATATATATATGTTTGGGTTTGGTGTAATGGTAGCACATTCACCCGGCAAGTGAGAGATTCACCGGGTTCGAGTCACTGAAGCAAGTACTTTTTGCGATTCAATGTTTATTGAAATAAATTAAATTCGGCTGTTGCCATTTATACAAATTTAATGAATGTAAATAGAAGTCATTTGACGGTATTTGGTCTTCCGATCATATGTTAGTTTGGTTATTTAAACACATACGTGAAAGAAACGGCCAAATACAAAATAATTGAATCGTAAAAAGTGAGGGCTCTGTGGTGTAATGGTATAACATTCACCCGCCAAGTGAGAGATCCGGGTTCGAGTCCCGGCGAAGCAAGTACTTTTTGCGATTCAATGTTTATTGAAGTATAATATATATATATATATATATATATATATATATATATATATATATATATATCATATCAGAGAAGCCTACTTCTGTCAAAAATAAACTAAGATGGATTATTTTATATCAGTCTTTAAATTTATAGTAAAAGGCTTTTAATACTTTAGAATATTTAGAGCTGGAATTAGTACTTACATTAGTTTAACGAAATTTCATCTAGCATAGTTCTTTTTCAACTGCTTCAAAAGGAGTTTTCGGAGTTAAAATCTTGTGTTTAAGGATATTTTCTAAGATAGATGAGTACTTAAGGGGAGCCCGAACGCCATTTAAACATAATTTTAACTGTGGGACACATTACTCAAAGACTAAAAGAGATATGGTGAGATGGTTTTGAATACAACCAATAATAATATTATTTCAATTTTTTAAAATTATACTTTATTTTTACAAATTTTATTTAATAAAAAAATCAATATCTCAAAAGTTAGTGACTCAATTCAAAATATGCTCTCACAGGGAACTAGCTTAAGCCCATATAAAGATGTCCTGAAAGTTTCATTGGTCTACCTTTAATACTTTTTTACTTATGTGTCTTCAAAATATTAAAAATGCAACTTTCGGAAAATCAACAAAAACTAAAATAAAATCATATTTTTGCTATTTACTCACATTTAGTGCCCTCCAGCAGCATATGCTGGGTTGTCTGGGTCTTCTGCATCTTGGTACTGGTCCTCAAGTCTCTTTTTAAGCAAGGTCCTGCTCTGTCTGATCTTTTTTTCCAATTATTCTGCGACCTTTTCACTTTTATGTATTCGGTATTTGTCTAGGCGATGCATAGCCTCAATGAAGTGCTTACCTAATTGTAGCCCTAGGTGCTCAATTACTTTACATTTGCTTGAATATTCATCATTGAAAGACAATACAGCATCTTGGGCACCAAATTTTAATGTTGGTAGGCCTACGAAGGTCCTTTTAGGCACACGGGTCCAAATAAGATTATTCAAGGCCTCGTTTGGGTTTTAGGCCATGCCCACAATCCTTACAAACAACCACATTTGCCAAAGCCTTTTCTAATCTGTTCATATCTACAATTTCATAGGCTAATGTTTCTGATCTATATTGGTAATAGCCTAGATGAGCACCTACCTTCACTTTCGAACTTGATGGTTGTCTACAGTCAATATTAGGCCTATCATCCAATTGTTTACTTTGTTTTACAACATTTAACTTCTTTATAGACTACTTCCGTTTACTTCCTATTTTCTTTTTATTACCCATTTGAACACACTTCAAAATAATAATTAGGTAAATCACAACCCAAACACACCACTACTAGTTATTATATTCTCTCAAATGAATTATTTATCCTCGTAAGACAATAAACACAATCACATAACCAATCACAACAAACAGACTTGTTGAATACTCCAGATGTCAACCTATACTCATGACTGCCAACCTAACAAAACGTAGCAACTGAAAAAAAATAACTAGTAGGACTATAAAAATTAAAATGATGCTTAACACAAATGTTGCAAATATCTGCTAAAAATTACGTTGCAAGCATACATTCAAATAATTTTCTATCTAATTTAGAGCTTTATATATATGAAGTGTTATATATCACTGGAAAGAGGAATTTCTAGAGAATAATAATCAATAATAATCAGAAAATGTATTAAAAAAAACCATTTGGCGTTTGGGGTGCCCTTAAGTAATCACTGAAATCTAAAACAGCGTTAAAAATTACGTGTACTTTCTAGACAATTCACTCACTATAGATGTAAACAAACCGAAATAATAAACAATATTTAAACAGAACAGTTGATTACATTTGGCAGGTTCATTCAATTACACAAAGAGACCAATATGGGGTTTCGATACTATAAAGACCGATGGGGCGTAGCCCGGAGAGATTTTCGAAATAAGAAAGAGCCCCTATTCATCCCAGGAACCGTAAGAATGTGCATGTAAAATTTTAGTACAATCGGTTAAGTAGTAGTTTACGCTCTTTCGCAATTTATAGTATTAATTAAGATTACAAAATAATGATGGGCGATTGAAAGGTTCTAACAATAGCAATAAAATACTATGCTTGAATTTGTATTATCCACATAAGGAAATTGCAAATACTAGTGCAGCTTGTGGACAGCGATCCGGCGACTTCCAGATGACCGCCGTGGAGGCAGTGGGGCGTGCTTTAAATGATTCTGTCCAAGGCTGAAGCCTTGTCGCCATCGATTGTTTTAATCACACCATTAAATATGGAGGTAATAAATTAATTTGCACACTGAAGTCAGTTAAGCTCTTCCTGGATTGTCGTTAGAAACTTGCGGGTTGTGTAAAGCGCATCGGACTTGTTAAAAAGTTTATATTAAAATTTGAAATAGGGTCAAAAATATATGTTATGGATAAAATTCTAAGGAAACAGGCCCAGGAAGATTTATACAGTTTGGACCTTCGGATCAATGTGGAAGGAAACTCGAAACCGGACGTTTCACACAACACTTTCCAACATCCTTTTGCCCTCTGTAACTCGTACAGAATTACACTGTAAACCATAATTGTATAAAAAGTTGGTATACATGGCGTTTAATTTTGTGCCTACCAACAGTTTGACTCAAGCAGTTTTATTTGGTTAACTGCCCACAAAAGATAGTAAATACAGAAAAACAATATCGTCTAGCTGTGGTTTTAATTTTGTGAAACTACTTTAATGTATAAATATAGATACTCGCAGACAGGTGTTAATTTTCTCAACAGACCGCCCAACGCAATAAAAAATTCCCCAACGCCGAAGGCGTTATAAACTCCCCTTAAACGCATGTTGGTGTCACAGGCATTTTATAATACTGAAGAGTTTTTGGAATTCGACTGGGAGACCACCCAATTGGAATGACACACTCCCTGTTTATAAAGTGGGTTACATTGGCAAGAAATAAAACAAGTGTGTTTGTAACACTGTATGTCTGAATGAGAATGATGTGGTTTGAATGTGTAACATTTTACAATATAATAAATTGACGTTTGCTATGCAATTGTAAAATATTGTCTTCGCAATAAAGAATGATTTGATATGATTTGATAAACGCAAATACCATTGTGCACTTAGACGAGTTGACATACTGTTCTTCACAATGTCTCATAAGCCAAGCACAAACTAAAAATAAAAATTTTCATATACATATTTAAGGCTAATAGTTACAAAATCAAAAATTATTACTAAAAATTTATTTCTATTTATTGAAACGTCGACTTTAAATTTGGTAGTATATATATATATATATATATATATAATGTATGCAGAAAATAAATGCGCAGAGGCTTCTTTAAACAATAAAAGAAAAAGAATTCATGTAATCCTTTAATATTTCGACTAATAGTCGTTCTCAAAAAGGATACAAAAAAGGTGTATACAAGCAAAGATTTAAAGTAAACATATAATTAATTCTTAGAATTAGCTGATATGTTTTGATCTGGTTTATAGTGTAATTTTTAAACTCCTTGGTATATTTTAATATAAAGCCTTTTCTTATAATATAACAAGGAGTTTAAAAATTACACTATAAATCAGATCAGAACATTTCAGCTTATTCTAAAAATTCATTATATCTTTACTTTAAATCTTTTTTTGTATAGCCTACACTTTTTATAATATACAGGGTGACTGGCTCTTTGTGTGAAAAAGTAAATCTGGTAATAATATAGACTTCGGGCAGTAAGATACTATTATTTATAAATTTTTATCTAAAAAATCTTGTTAGTAGCAATTTTTTTCCTTTTTTCATAAAATTGGTTTAAATCTTTTTAATTTTAAAAGAAATTTCAATTTTCTTACTTTTATTGGTAATAATTATCACATAAAGTCATGTGAATTGCTTATTATGGACTTTTTTTAATTGAAATTTTATGAACTTTCAGAAAGCACCAATAATCAAATTATTTATAAAGTAAAAATTGGAGAAAAATGCAGTTTTTTACATAATTACATACATTTTCTGAAAAAAATGGAAAATAATCGCTACAAACAGGATTTTATAGATAAAATTTTTTAATAATAGTTTCTTACTGCCCTAGTCTATATTATTACCAGATTTATTTTTTCACACCAAGAGCCAGTCACCCTGTATATATATATATATATATTATATATATTGTATTTTGCGACATGGTAGAAATGTTTTACCTTGTTAACCCAAGCAAAACACGAGGTTTCTGGGAGCGAAAGCTCCCAGCAGAATTTGTTTCCTGGCTCCTAATCGTTCAAAATGACTGGAGTAGATTCGAGAAGCCCGTGTGTCTCCAAAATTCAATGGGTGGTTGATGTAGCCTGTTCTTGAGTAAGTTCTACTGACATTCTTCAATCTTCAAACTTACAAATATCCATGACTGACACATTTATCGCAATAACCAGTGCATAGCAATTGTAGATACAAGTGAACAAGTTCATGTTTTAATCCTGTATCAAAGCACTGTGATCCAGATAATTTAGATATAAAACTGACATATGTCGGATTATTGGTGTAGTACACTTGATACGGGTATTGATATAAGGTCCTATTTCATACTTAATAAATCTGCTATGTTTTTACCTAATCGGTTTGAGTAGGACCTTGAATGTCAGAAATATATCCATTACTCCTGCTGTGTGTTCTAGTTCAGTGTTAACTGGTGGATATGAGGAAACATCCGCGAGGCCTCCCCACTCCTGGAGTAGCAGTGAACGGTAAAAGAACTGAATTAATATTGATCCGTGTCAGCATAGCAGAAGGAAACTCGGATATCTTGAGCAGTATCTAGTCATTTCAATTCTGCACTCAGAGTTGAAAAGTTGAACCAGTTTTTTGGCGAGTCTAGAGTTGATAGCGGTGTAATACTTAGATTCAGCTGAAGTCTTGTTTTACCTGTATTAAATTGATCTACGTCAATTGAATACAGGTATATCTTGCACAGTGTCTAGTGCAGTCATTTCAATTCTGCACTCAAAGTTGAAGAGATGATGATCAGTTATCTTGGCGAGTCGATAGTGGTGTAATACTTGGATTTAGCTTAGTGTTGTTTTACTTGTATTACATTGACTCTGATATCCTGATTGCTGCACTGTCGTGTGAAGACCAAACTGAACAAACTGGAGGCTGGTTCGTTCACACAGAATCCCTCTGAATTTTACAATTCACGCGGGTCTGCCACGAGAAAGTGCTTAGGTTTATAAATATTTAAATATAAAACAAATGACTTTAATAATGTACAGGAAACTCTGGGTTAAATGTAGTAAAGAACAAAAACCGAAATTCGTAAACCTAAATTTTAGGTGACCCCACTATCAGGTGGTTTTGGTGGTATTTTCACACTGATGGACGCATATGAACAAAATATACCATACATTTACGTTAGTATAAACACAAGTTGAAGCTATTAAATTAAATTAATTAATAGTAAATTGATTTTAAAAATTTGTTTGTCTCAAACAAAACAATTTCCACTGATTTCCTTACATCTATCTGCACATAACCAACCTTTACTAGACTATATGAACTATAATCGTATGCATATTCCTCATGAGAAAAGTAACACGTATTTTATCAGTTATTTTTCATCTGATAATAGAAAAACTAGATACTAAAAGTTTTTACTTCTTATGAGCCAGTTTATGTGTCTTGAAAATTTGTTGTTGTTACAACGTATATCGTTAAATTTGGCACAAACCCCCTAAAACGGTCGCCATTTTAAAAGTAGTCAAGATATATATTTTATTTTTATCAATAACTAATATAAGATTTGCGCCAAAATTGCAGCTTTACCTAAACACATTTTGGAACACGAATTTTTCAACGAAAATTTTCGTTGAACAGGCAATTTTCGGACAACCAATCAAGTAGGAATACAACATCTGGGCACTGGATAAAAACAGGTCTCGTTTATATTGGAAACGCGTCATTGCTTTAAAATAGTTTCCGCCATATCCTCGTGCCAACTCGCCCGTCACGGTCATTTGCACGCCTCTAGCCTCAGTTTGCGGTCAGTTGCATTAACATAAATCGCACTTGTTCATAATTTCCGTAAAGGTGTTAAACATATACGGATATATTAAATTTTATGGCGTACCACTCCTACGGATGTTGTACTTTTGCTAATTGCCTTACTGCTTGTTTTAAGTCAAATTGTACATGTCATTTACTTTCCATTTTCAGGCCAAAACAAATATACAGGGTGTCTCTTTAAATGCGCTAACGTTATAATTTTGGAAACTACAAATCTGACACCAAACTTTTTTTATTTTTGGACTCGTTTTCATAGACTTAAAATATTTACCGTATTTCAAACTTTTTTACACTTCGACTAACTTTTCAATATGGCTAACAACTTTGATGTTTCTCACGGAACACGCTGTAGAAAATAATAATAAACCCTGTGTTCCTTAAGACGAAAGAATGTTGAAAAAGACGGCAGTGTAAAAGATTATACGTAAAAATAAATAAAAAAACATAAAACTTAAATATATTAACACATATTTTTAAATGTCTCTTGAGACAAAAAAAGTTTTCTAATTTAAACTTTGTTGTCAGATCTATAGTTTCCGAGACACCCTTCATATATTTAGTAAGAGAGACTTGTGTGGTTACTTCCACCCAGTCTTAATAAGCTACTCTGTACGAAAACCTGAAATAGTTTGAGTTTGCTCACCGGCTGTGACGGGAGCATCGGGGTTTTCCAATATTCATACTTATAGAATGTTTGTAATACAGACTATATATTAATAATAAAAATAGTATTATATAAAATGTAATTATATGATCAGTACAACCTTTCATGTTAATATTCATACCGTAGCCATTAGTCAACAAGCAAGTAGGCGTTAGTTTTAATAATCCTAAATAGTCCCTTTGTTGAAATTTTTGTTATTGACGATGAAATAATTGAAACGATAATAACATTTGGGACACTTGTCATCTTATATGTAAGAAAAGGGTAAAACAAAACTTTTCGAGGATAACTGACGAACTGCATGAAGTCCAGACTGGTGAGGATGAACCCAAGTGATGTCACTGTACAAGCCAAGAGCAAAAACGTGTAACACACAAACTAGCGAAGGTGAAGCAGCGATCACTTAATTATTTCAACTTTGAGTGGGATTCCATTGCCACATTTTTTAGTTTCTAATGTTTTAGGGTCTTTTTGCACCTGAAGTAGATGATGGATTTCAATCCTCGCATCGTAGTGTTGCACTTTTTTGGTAACATGTAATGATGGCAGATATCTAACCTGTCTTGAAATTTAAGATATTTTATTACTCCTGTAAATAAACACAACATTTTTCCACATTGGATGCCACTCACTTAAGATTAGTGAAAGGAAATATAAAGTAAAGTAAATATGTCTTATTTTACCAGTTTAAATATGTCAGTTAGTTTAATGTTATCTCTCGAACCAGCTTAAATATGCCAGTTAGTTTAATGTTATCTCTCGAACCAGTTTAAATATGCCAGTTAGTTTAGTGTTATCTCTCGAACCAGTTTAAATATGCCAGTTAGTTTAATGTTATCTTTCGAACCAGTTTTAATATTCCAGTTAGTTTAGTGTTATCTCTCGAACCAGTTTAAATATGCCAGTTAGTTTAATGTTATCTCTCGAACCAGTTTAAATATGCCAGTTAGTTTAATGTTATCTTTCGAACCAGTTTTAATATTCCAGTTAGTTTAGTGTTATCTCTCGAACCAGTTTAAATATGCCAGTTAGTTTAATGTTATCTCTCGAACCAGTTTAATATGCCAGTTAGTTTAATGTTATCTCTCGAACCAGTTTAAATATTCCAGTTAGTTTAGTGTTATCTCTCGAACCAGTTTAAATATGCCAGTTAGTTTAATGTTATCTCTCGAACCAGTTTAATATGCCAGTTAGTTTAATGTTATCTCTCGAACCAGTTTAAATATGCCAGTTAGTTTAATGTTATCTTTCGAACCAGTTTTAATATTCCAGTTAGTTTAGTGTTATCTCTCGAACCAGTTTAAATATGCCAGTTAGTTTAGTGTTATCTCTCGAACCAGTTTAAATACGCCAGTTAGTTTAATGTTATCTCTCGAACCAGTTTAAATATGCCAGTAAGTTTAATGTTAACTGTTGAACCAGTTTAAATATACTGGTATTCAACGTATTATATTATATATTCAGAGTAATATGCTATAGATTATCGTTATCACAGAGCTACACTTTCCAAAGTGATTGTAACAACTGCGAATACTCGGGATTAACGTTTGATAACAGAGTAATTTGATAAGATTGAATTTATATAACAGAAATAATATATTACAATATACGTTTACTCCTCGTATGAAGGGGGTAAATAAAATAAAATCAGCTTTATTGGTTTTTATCAGTCAAACTTCAGCAGTTGGCAGCGATGATGCGAAGTCACCAGGTGATAAGGTAGGATCGATTCGCATGTTTACACGCGTGATAAGAGATAACAGTGTGGAGTAAACTAGTGTTCGAGTGGGAGTGATAAGAGGTTCCGGTGTGGCCTAATACCTGACTTTTGGGCGCTCACCTCCTAGAGCTCGTGTTGACAACAGTGAACTATATGAAGGAAGAGCTTCACTTGAATTTGAAAATTATTACCGTTGCACAAAAGTTGTTGCATGAGTCATCCTTTCTCAAACCGATATTGATCTAAGTAAATAATCAATATGATTCCACAAACCTTCTTAAAAAAAAAAAAACAAAATTGCTAGAGGTACTAAATTGTTTATTTAATTTAGTACCCTAATGCTTCAAAGGAAAATCGTAATCTCGAAATCTCCTTAATGTAAGCCTATCAATTATAATTTTAGACCTAAAGATAATAATTTTTTGTGAATTTGAAAACTTTCTCTTTTTTTATAGGTGCTAGTGTTTTCTAGGGCTTGTTTTATATAAAAATAGGAATTCTTGAAATTCGATTAATTTTTTTAATACATTGGATAGTTCATTTCTAATATTAGCATAAATATAAATTGAACGCAGTAATCTGTTGAATCGGTTGATTCTGAAAAGAAGTCAACTTGTGCATCGTCCTACAGAATTTCTTAGTTCAGAAGTTCGTAGACAGAATTTTGGTCATTTGAGATAGGTTAGTTTCGGTTCAAACTATGGATGGAGCACTCAGCGAAACTATCCTGTTGTTTAAAAAGATCATCGGACAAGTAGGTGACCTTGAGTTTGAGATAGGTCAGTTTCGGTTAAAACGATGGCTGGAGCACTAACCGACAATACTCTTGTTTGATAAGATCATCGGACAAGTAGGTGGCCTTGAGTTTGAGATAGGTCAGTTTCGGTTAAAACTATGGCTGGAGCACTAACCGACAATACTCTTGTTTGATAAGATCATCGGACAAGTAGGTGGCCTTGAGTTTGAGATAGGTCAGTTTCGGTTAAAACTATGGCTGGAGCACTAACCGACAATACTCTTGTTTGATAAGATCATCGGACAAGTAGGTGACCTTGAGTTTGAGAGCTCAGTTTCTATTAAGTCTGTATTCTTCCACATCCATGTTGAATATTTATAGACTTCTTAATTATTATATATCGGTACAACCCTTCTCAGTTATTTTCTTTTTTACTTAAAAAAGTGTAATGTGCATCCTTCATGTGGTTTTTGCAATGGCTGTTTTATTTTGTTTTACAATAATTCAGTTTTTGTTGTATTCGTAGGCTATTTATTATTTTCAATATTTCAATTTGTTTGTTTCGGAATAGTATATAATTATTTACTGTATTTATTATACAATTTCGTAAATATATTATAATTGATCTTTTTAAACAGCTAGGTTAATTTGATTTGTTAAATCTCTTGTGAATTGTATTTATGAATAAAATAAAATATTTTATGAATGGTATAAAAACTCTTCTGGTAGTATCTTACACGTGTTCCATATTCTGGATGAAAGCAATCTGTTTCTTGTATTGTGAGACCCTAATAAGGATCAGAGCCATGTGATTTATGTCAAAGACGTGCTTCGAGCCAGCCACTTGTTATAGGTCGAGTGTTGACAGTTCCAGAAAAGGGGTTATATCCTTTCATTGTGAAACAACTTGGCTGATTTACTGGAACACAGACTACACGTTGTTGCTGTTTGTTTACAGTGGTGTCACATTCTTGTACCGAACTGAACGACTCAATTACAGAGTCGGTTCTTTAACCAGTCAAATCTTTCAACACAGGCATGTTTGTGGATATTTGCGTCAGCCAATAGATCCGTATGACCATAAAATACCAGCGGAGTGACAAAATTGCAGTATTACCCATTAAAATAACCAGTAAAAATGATTTGATAATATTATATCAAAATATCTTTTACCTTTTGAAATTATCGGGGCCTTTTGAAATTCAGAGTGGGAAAATAACAAATGTTTGAATTTTCTTGTTATTGTTATTTTTGTACAAATGATAACACATTAGACTTTATTGTCTTGGTATTTTATATATAATACACATTAGAAAATACTTTTATACGTCAACTGAAGCATGAAGATGCTCTTCACTGTATATCACTCTTCATATCTTTTTTAAAATAAAATAATAAAAGTAAAAATTATTGTTATTTTTCATATAATATATATTAAAATTTATATGAATGTTTTATCTAGGTAAGGTGAAACGTTATAAACAATTTTGGTGGTGATATTTAAAAATGTTTTCTAGCCTACACACTTTTAGATGTATTACTCAATTATGTAATACAGGTTTTTAAATATATTCCTAAATTTCCAAAGAAAACTTGTGGCACAAATTTTTACTTCTATCATTGGGACACAACTTTCTGTATTTTGTTTTAAGTTATAGGTTACAATAAACAGATTTTAATAAAAATATCCTTCAAAATAAATGTAAACTCACTTCAAAATTTTACAACTTTTAAAATTTTAGAAATTCGATCGTCTTAAAACCTTTGGTACAAATATTTCGGTTGCATTTAGTTAGAAAGTATGTTTGTAAACATATACCTACGTACATATTTCCCTGTATAGCTATTCTTCTAAATCTATACTGGTATTTGTATTTCTGTTACGTTGGTGTATGTTTCTCAAAATTTTGTCACTTTCTCAAAATCTAAAATTCCCGTGAGGTATAAAAAATGCATCTAAGAACAAGAACTGTAGTAAATGATCTGTCATGTTTGGTACAATGAAACGCTCGGAAACTGAGATATTAAAATTTATTTAAGAAATTTGGAACACTACCATCTTCAAACCAAAAGCTTGAGAGAGTAAAAGTTGTATTTGAAGTGTTAGGTTAGGTCATTGCTGTGAACTAACCTAAAATATTTTCAAAAACGCTAGTGACAGCCATCTTGATAATTCTAACCGATTGATATTGAATAACATTACTCACACAAACCATGTGCAAGGATCTGTCAGCCTAGTCTGAATCTATTAACATTACGACAGTTATAGTATTACAAGCCTGTGTTATATTATATAAGCCCACAAGTACACTTTGCACGTTTTCGGACAGTGGTGGTTTCGAGTTTATAGAGCCATGATAAGCGAAAATCCCAAAACTCTCCCTCAGAAAGAAATTTCCATCATTAGGTGTGATTGAAATTATAATATGAATAATTCTTTAAAATTATACGCCCTTAAGAAAAGTCTTGAAATGATACGTTACTTTTAATTTTGTACATATTTGATCACCTAATAATATAAAAATATTGTAGCTGATTAATTAAAATTACTGAATATTAAAGTAGTCTGACTTTTCGTAGACGAATAAACCTATGTAAACATACTATATTCATACTATACACGCATAAACAATTGGTACCCGCTATAAAACCTACATAATTTTTTTATGAAA
Source organism: Homalodisca vitripennis (assembly GCF_021130785.1). Classification (NCBI taxonomy): domain Eukaryota; kingdom Metazoa; phylum Arthropoda; class Insecta; order Hemiptera; family Cicadellidae; genus Homalodisca; species Homalodisca vitripennis. Next base: position 13,681,462 of record NC_060208.1, read on the forward strand.
TAAATATATTATAATGAAATGGAAAATGTCTTTATTGGACACAAAGAAAATCATATTCAATTGACGAGGTTAGAACTATTAAGTCCTCTCTTACACCTAACGATAAATTTACAAGCGATGCTTTTAGTGTAAAACAAAGCCACAGTATAGTCTACATTACTGTTTTACATACAAAAATTAGATGATCTATATTTATATAAAATAATAAAATGAAAAGAAGGTTCCTTATGAAATTAAAAATAAATAAATAAAATAAAATTCGGAAGGAAATTTTAACAGACATGTACCCATCACCATTTATACAAAGCCATCGTCCCAAACCCTAAGCCACGAAATCGTCAACCCGACGAGGCCCGAAACAGATGGTCCTTAACCACCCCCCGAAACCGCTCCCGACTACGAATAGCTCTGATATGATCCGGGAGATTATTCCAGAGTCTACAAACAGAGACTGTGAATGATTTACTGTAAATAGAAGATCTATGAACAGGAATAGACAACAAAGAGGCTCCACGTCGAGTATTCCAATTGATTGTTTCAGAAATAAAAGAAAAGCGTTAATGATAGTCACTATTAAGTAAGAACAAAGTACTACATTATTTAAATATTTCTGAGATCACAATCACAAATTGATACATTGTAACCGAAGCAATAGACATTGATAAAATTACTGCTATCAGTTTGTGTTTCGATCTATTTTTTCAAAAGATTCGATGCAGAAAGATAATGGTAGACGTAGCAGAAAGCTAGATTATTTCAGAATAGCTAGGATCGTGAATCCCAAAGACCTCCTGGACGAAAGACACAGGAGTTATCAATGTTACCTCATTCAATTGACTGATAATAGAGAGTAATTAAACATTTCATCTGAATTTTACAATAGTATAACAACTTTGGTTTTATTTGTCATTAGTGACATTAATTGTTATCTAAGTACTTCACCAAAGGGACGCACACAAAAACAACGCAGGTGAAATAAATGAACGAGCCTTCGTTGTTTAAAAAGATTAGTGTTGGACTAAAGAAGATTTAATGATTCAGAGCATAATTTTGATGTGTGCCTCGGAGTTGCAGTCCGGTGGAGATCCATTCAGAGGGAATTCCAGAGCCCAGAAATAGCAATTGGCGGATAGCCATGAGTCTGGCTACAGGTAGCCAAATTCTGGAGCATCAGTTCTCTCCGTGTCTGGCTGGACAATCATTGATACAAACCGACTGGGATTGAGACAACAAAAGAATTTAAGATGTAAACGTGAATCAACGCGATCAATACTACAATTACCTCTTGTGTACTTCTGATAAAATATGTTTACTTCCGGTATCATGTTTACAATTTTCAGAACGAAAAATCAAAAACCATTTGTAGTTAGTCAGGTTGTGCCGTTCCCTGGCCAGAGCTTCATTTGTTTCCAGAAGATTTTCTTGCTGGCGGAATTTTAATGAACTGTTGGCTAGGTTTTACAGCTGATTTTCCCCTGGAGTTTAAATAAAATTCCTTGCAGAATTCGTAACTGTACTGTTGCCAGCTATTACCTTAACGTGATTAGCTTATGGTACGTGTTACTTACGTGTCATCGTACGTGAACAGGATAACAGTTGTTCTCAACGTAGTTTACTAGCGAATTGTAAATGATGTCTCAGTACGAGAGAATGAGGGCTGGTTCTCAGGAACAATGCTCACACGTGATAACGAACGAATTTATTTTTATGGTGATTTGCGGATCGATTTTACTCGGTATTTGGACAACCTAACCTAAAAGTCGCAACTAAGCCTAGCTAACGTAGACTTGGCTAAGCTACCCCGATTAAATAGAACGAGGATTACATTATTTGGATTTCAGGAATGAGATTTTAACTAGAGTTGTTACACAAACCTTTAGAAATATCTGGATTGCACACGGTATCCACATCGATTTGTTGTGGGTTTAGGTCGGTTAATGGACAGTGGGCGGGGGTGAGGGTGGGGTGGAAGGTTGTGATGAGGGTTTTGACCCAGTTATTGCGACACTGGCGCCCCATCGGCGACTACAACAACTACTGGCGTCCACGGCAGTTGGAAGTGGCACCATAGTCGTTCGAAGCGAGTGATTTATCTTATTTGTGGAGCGCGAATCCAGGAGGTTGGAGTGGGACATTGCCAATTTTATGAGTCCCTCCCGCAATATTACTGTTAAAATAGAACAGCACAATTGCTTCTATATATACATTGCTTTGGGCTTTAACTTGTATCTCATGTACAATAGAAGTTTTTGGACAACTTAGGGAACTTCACAATATTGGCCGATATCCTTGATGACAGGATACATCCAGGTCATGTAAAAGATTGAGAATCACGAGGTCTTACTGTTTGTTCACTCTTTATTATGAAAGACACTCTACTATTAAACACCCTTACATACAATTTACAATTTTTTCAAAGAGTATGCTGTTGAACTTTGTTTTTATAAACAGCAATTTTTACACATAACTTAGCTATGGTGGGAAGTGTTGAGTCAATTAAATGTTGAGTTTAGCTCCAGTTCACCTTCCTTTTATTGCATCGTCCGGTATCTGACGCTGTCTCAGACTTGACTCCTGGAATCTGGAGTCATGTTCGTCTGAAGAGATCCGAAGAGAGTCGTCGATGAAAAAGGTCAAAACGAAACATTTACATCGTTTCCACATTAGATACACCTATAATACACAATTGAGTGCACTACGATGTGATAGACACGATCTCTAAGCACGGTGGAGCAACTGAGTTTTAGGTTTCTCTGATGTTGAAACGATGTAAATGTTCGTTTTGAGCTTTTTCGTCGCCGACTTTCTTCGGATCTCTTCTGACGAACATGATCCCAGATTCCAGTCTGAGACAACGTCAGATAACTGCAATGTTTGTTGACCATAACGCCATTCCAGATTAGTTTCGGCAACAAGCTCGCTTTGATGATAACATATCAACAAATTCTTTGACTGCACTACAATCCCAGTTATCCCAGTCGCTAACTGATAGTATACAAAGATAAGAGAACTGAGACAACGTATACACTCTTGAGGGCACTCAAGACAAGATTTACTGGTTGTCAAAGTGCCGGGTGGGCTCGACAGTTTGTTATCTCGAGCATGGGCTTAGATAACGCCTGGGCGATTGGGACAATTAAAACCGAGATAACGCTTAATCTCGGTTGGCAGAGTGGTGAAGAGGAAAAGTCGCGGACTCTGAATCTACGACTATGGCAACCCAACCTTGAATGTTTAGCGCAAGGCAAACTTCCGTTATTTGTACTAAATTTCCGTTAGTGACAAGATTTATTTCTGTCACACATTTAGTAACTATCAAACCCGAAATTTTAAAGCTAGACTGATTCAGAGTCACTTAAAGACTAGACCACCAGATTCATATTAAACCCCTGTACTATACTACGATTCTAAGGTTCACGCTAACAGCAAAAAGGGCCCAAGGACTGAGCCTTGCGGTAACCCTGTACCTATTACATTCAACACGCCAGAAAAAGTTATTTACTCGTAAATATTGTTTTCTATGACCAAGGTAACTTTCAAGTAGTTGCAGTTCCTCATTTACTCGTATAATGAAGTTCCGGCTGAACGAGTATTTTTGGTTCCTCCGTTTTTTGTCGAAACTAAAGTAGTTTATTATCAAGTAAAAAAAGGAATGCATGTGACTGGTGAGAAAAAAGAGTTTTCACTTTGTGATTAAGATAAGTTCGTAACATACGAGAATTCGTTTAAAAGAAGGGAATCATCGTGGTTATGATGTGATCTCTCAAGGTTTTTGTTCGAGACATTTGCCTAATTAAAACAAACAACAATAAATTTTTATTTTGTTGAAAAAATTATACATTTAACTAATGGCAAAACATTTTAGTGATCCATACTATGGGACACATATACACTTATTGCAATCACAAAAACAGTTATTACACATGCGATTCTCGATCATGTGCCTCTGGGGATCTATAACAACATTGGGGATGCATTTATCATGCCGACGCTCGGCGGCGGTGGCGTCGCGACGCTTGTTAGCCGAGAGAAGAACTATTTTTATCTTCCTTCTGTTTCACAGTTTGGATCTTCCCAGTTATGAGTGAGCTGTAAACTGTGTCAAGTGTATTCGGCTTTATGTTTCTCAAGGACTTTTTTGTCTCTGCTGTTTCCTGGACCGCAGACCTACGTGCCACGCGGCGGGGCGAGCGTACTTGTAACCTTGTTCACAGTGTGTTTATCCGGTCAGATCTCTGACATCGTGGACACCCAAATATAGATATATATATATATACGTGTGTACCCACATACACCCAAATATGTATACTCGTATTGTATTAGACGTACGCATCTACATTATACAGTGTGGCTCTTTTAAATCTGTCACTATTGTGATATGTCACTATGCGATATAGCTCTCTATGCCCTTCCCACATTATCAAAAATCGTAGACCTGGACGTAATTTTGATGGTTTGTCACGCCTATGTGTATTCTAATCTTCTCTATGGTATTATGTTTTGGGGATCTTCACACCATAGTCAGACTAATCTTATCATTCAAAAAAGAATAATTCGTTTAATTGCTAATGCCACAAATAGATCATCATGCAAACATTTTTTTTTTCAAAATTAAACATACTTCCGCTCCCATGCATACATATCTATAAAAAACTATCATTTGTAAAACAGAACCCTCTCAGTTTCCCGCAACGCTTTTACACTCAATCATCCTACCTTACAAGACAAGAAATAATATGATCCTTCCACTTCATAACACATTATCTTACGAAAAAACGCCTGGCTATATGGGAAGAAAACTACAATAAACTCCCAATACATCTTACAAACGAACCATCAATTGAAGAGGCTCCGTGAGCTCCTCAAGGATGGCATGTTCTACTCAGTAGACGAATTTCTTCGATGACGCTGGTGGGGCTTTCCGGTACCTACTTCAAAATGTCATACCTGAAGTTTGTAAAAATTTGGAAAATATGTACAGTTGGTTAAATTTATTGTTAAGCTTATCTGAATTTTATATTTATTATTTAATACCATAATATTCTATTACTTTATCTGTGCAGGCAAATATGTATAATTTGTTAAGTTTATTGTTAAATTAATTATTATTTTTAAGTTTATTAAGTTTGTCTGAATTTTATATTTATTATTTGATTCCATAACATTATATTACTTTTATCTGTTGCACATTTATTCAGTATCACTAATAATAATATAATTTTTATACTAACACTTAAATTGAATAATATTATATGGACGCATACTGCTTGTTTGATTAATACAGTTTATAATAGTGGACAATATCACCTGTTGCTATAGCACTGCTGTAATATGTAACTTTTTGTGAAAATAAAAAATTTGGATTGTGATCTTAAAAAATATAAATCTGACAGAGGGTAGACTTTAGTAAGCGGCGTACACTCATTCGGTTGTTTTTATCGAATTGTTCGATGTTTTTATCCGAAGGAACAATTCGATATTACAATTTATTTAACATAGCGCATGATTTCAACTTATTAGTTATAGTAATTTTAATGTAAACAGCAAGAAGTAACTAGTATTTTAAGACTTTGAAAATGAGAAAAGTATGTAAGATATTTCTCACAAGTGACGAGATTTGTTTAAGTGGCTTCAACATTTGGGTTTGGCTCCTGATAAAATTTGGGGAGAATTCTTTCCTCCATTTCACAAAAGCGGTTACTCATTGATATCAATCTGGGCAAGTTAAAAATATTGTAAGGTTTCTTTGATATAAGTCTAGGCCATAGTTGGTTTTGTTGTTTTGTAATGTTAGTGTTAAATTTATGGTTTTAAAATTGTAATCTACGAGATTCTTCTTGATACCGCAATTTATTAAAACTCTTATTGTGGACGATTTTTACGTATCGAAGTTGGAAAATATATGGAATTGTTCAATTAAAACAACCGAACAAAGAGTGTAGGCCGCTTATTAAAGTCCACCCCTGGCAGTAAACATTAAATATGGTAAACCATTCATTTGTTTTTAGAAACATTTAAAAATGCGTACATCAAACTTTAGAATCTGCCATTATTTTCTAATGTGGTGATCATTTTTTTTTTTTTTTTTTTTTTTAAGGAACACTGTATATTATTATTTTTGTCAATATAAAAATTAATTTTAAGAATTTTTCATTCTAAGCAATTTTTGATAATTTCTCTTAATGAAGATTTTTTTTTAATGGGTGTCCATTTCAATAATTTAAACTGTAAATATAAAATATTTAACTTGGTAAATTAATCGTAAACTTTTTATCCTTAGCAATTTTTATATTAAATTTGGAAAATTAATCATAAGACAGTTTTACACTTAGCACTTATTATATTAAATTTGGAAAATAATATTAAAACCCGATTTACTCTTAGCACTTTTTATATTAAATTTGGAAAACTAATATAAAGACAATTTTACCCTTAGCACTTTTTATACTACACTCAGTATCGGAGACATGACAGCTCAACGGGTTGAGATTCCTTTTTGAGTTAAAATGACTCTTTAATTATGCGTCCATTTGAATGCTCTAAACTGTAAAAATGAAAACTTGACTCCTAAAATCTGGAATCATGTTCGTCTGAAAGGATCCAATTGTGCATCTGATGAGACAATGAGAAAACCTCTTCACCTGGATTGCACTACATTTTGTAGTCTATGTGTCTCTGATGTTAACGATGTAAAGATTTCGTTTTGAGCTTCTTCGCCGTTTTTCGCCGCCGACCACTTTTTGACCCCCTTCAAACGGTCATGACTCCTGATTTCAGGAGTCAAGTCTGCGACAGCATCAGTTTTCAGATGCTGCACATAAGAGGAAGATGAACTGGGGATAAATGCAACATTCACATCGAACCAGTCCTTCCCACCTGTTCCTCTATTGAGGATAGCTTTGTCCCGTATTTTTCTCCATTGCAAGATTCAGTTTATATGCATATTACAAGTACTACCCGGAGAATCGTTAAGTAGGTGAAGGCACTTCTGACGTCACCGATGGCCCAAGTCATTAGTGTCCGGACACCCACAGGAACGTGCGCGGTTCGTTAACGTTTGGCAAACGAGCGGACAACGTTTTAGCTAACAACGATGTCGTTTGTGCAAACTGAGGCTCAGCTCGGAATCGCGGATAAACAGCAACGTAGTCACTATACCCAGAAATTTACGTGAAGTACGTCACTACGATAAGTTTAATTGGAAATTATATTTACTATTGGAGGAGCAGAGAAGGTCTTTAGCTTCACTACTAAGTGTGGAAGTTTAGGCTTCTAGGGTTAACACTCACCTTGGCGACACAATATTGATCTATATTATCTTCAATACCGTTGTTCCATATGGTCAACCAATGAGTTGTGACTTAAACTAATGAAAACCTTACATTTCCATGGCACGGGAATAATATTATACTATAAACAATACATTAAATTTGGTATTGTTACAAAATGCTATCCAAGAGAATATGGTAATACATGATATATAATTAATAATTAATTATGGTAATAATTAAACTTTTTTACTCTTTTACTATAGTCTGTAAAGTATGTAATCAAGACGGTAATATAATACATTAATATTATAATTAACCCTTTATCGCAACTTACACGTAGTTTCTTGCACAATGAAGAAACATCGCCATCACCTAAATCAAAAATGGTGGGAAGGGTCGATTCAATGCGAATGTTGATTTAGTACCATGTCAAACTCCGATTAACGCACCGACTGAAATCTGACGCTGTCACAGATTTTACTCCTGGAATCTAGAGTCAACGTTCGTCTGAAGAGATCGAAAGAATTTGGCGACGAAGAAGCTCAAAACGAAGTCTTTGCGTCGTTTCGAAATCAGAGTCTACACAAAAAATGTAATCTAGATGACGAATGAATGAATGAATGAATTAGTTTATTTCCATAAATTTACAATATATACAGGAACAGATTATACACGTAATAATTATTATCAATCTAAAGGAACAATTAATAAAGTAAATAAACAGGTTTCTTATAATAAATCTTGTCGTTATCTTATCTGCCTAAGGAAATGGGTCTACATAGGCAATGTGGCCTGTGTGTAGACCCGAGTTGCTGAAGTAAAAACAATAAATTGCAACAATGAGTTTGAACTATTATTGTTTGGTTTAACTGAAAGCCACAACCCCAACTATATGCAGCCAATGTCAATGTATGTCTTGAGTCAATGTGACGGAGTGTGTCCGTACGGAGGGGGGGGGGGGGGGGGGGGGTGTAGCGGAGAGGTAGCTGTCAAAACCGTCCATATTTGGTCGCTATCAATGACTCGGCCTCCAATACAGTTAAATAATTTTTAATTATTAAAAATTATGTTATGCGTTTTATAAAAATAAAAACTGAAGGCGCAGAAAAGATATTAGGGTTGTGAGGTGTTCTTATTATCTCATAATCTATTTTGTACGTCTTAAACGGAGCTGAACTCAACATTCTTAATGTAATTTAGTAATCGTTGCAGTACTGGCAAGTAAACAAGAACTATATCAAAGGTTAAGCAGAAGTCCTGTAAATGACATCGTGGTTCCTTAATACCTCCTGAAGACAGTATTAACTCAATCATTACAGAAAAGTCTGGGGAGGGATTTTTAGTCGTTATGTACTTGTGAGATTATTACTTTATGACTAATTAGGAAAATGAATTAAACGAAGTCTCATTAAAGAGGGACTTGACAACCACATAAAAGAAATTAACTCGTATAAACGATAGATCGTCGTAAAAAAGACACATTGCAGTTTTACCTGAAATTGGAATTTTACTTGAACTTTCTCTTCCTCTTTTTTACAATCCAAAATAAAGCCGTAATTGCCATAAATAACAATTACGAAAATATATAGGAACATTATAGAAAAGGGAGCAAAAGCTTAGGGGAAGAAGACATTTTAAAAAACCATTAGAAAATAAAATATCATAAATGAACAAATTTATGTATTTTTAACTATCTTATTTTTTAACGTTTTTATAATATAATTTAAATAATATTATTGAAAAGTCAATGCCTTTGCTTTGTAATTCTATACCAAATTTAAATGCAGAGTATCTTCACGTTTTTTACTGCTTTCGGTCTTCATAAAATTCTAATAAATACTTAGTGAAAATATGCCACGCATTACAAAACTCCAAAACCGTTAACGCACTAAAATTAAAATAATGATCACAAATTATTTACACCGGCATAGTCAAATATGTACGTTAATCTCAGTTTAAAGTTACTGTGCAAAAACACGCGCGAAAAGTGTCATGGGTGAATGCGATGTAGCATTGTTGCTGAGACACTTTAGTTCTTATCAAGTATCATTTCTTAGATATGCCATTACAAGAGATTGAAGTGAACTCTGAAGTACCGCGATTTCAGTGTTGGCTTTATTATTAGATTGCAAAATTCTAATTTCCAATTCGATTCCTTCATATCGCACCGTCATGTGCATCTTTCCAAAGGTTCTAATTTTGACCTACGTCAAGAGAGACCGGACCTTCAAGAATAAGTCACCGGACACCATCAAACAGAGAACCATCCAGGACAACCCCAGTTGTTTGGTAGATTTGTGATTTTTGGCTGAGCGCTCCAATTTATGGCTCTCGGATAAGATTAATGCATCTCAACAATCTTTTTCATGGATGTAAATCTGCAAATACAAGGATTTAGTGTAGTGAGCGAAGTTGATATTAAAATTTGTGATTCGCGTTCATAAAACGTACCTTTGCCAATAGTAACAGTTCTCTAAAAGCGACATATGCCTATGGGGGAGTCTAAGAAAGGATATTTTAATTATAATGAACTCTTATCTTTATCATATCTGAATGAAAACATAGTTGAAATCATAAAAGCCGAAGGACACGCCGGGTTGTCCAGTAGCGATGTATTGTGACGTCTATTATACAGGATTATCATAAAAGAATGGTGCGGTTTCGAACATAGCTTAAAGAAAAACCGAAATTCTTATAGTTAATGTTGTTTATTCATCTAATTTTTCGTCCCAAACAGTTGTTTTACATAAATTAATAAATTGCAATATGTGCGCTCTTAGTCGCTCGACAAATGTCTAAATGACTAAACTTCTTTCCATACATTCGCTAACATTTCGTAGCGAATTTTTTGTTTTTTCCCTACAAGATAAAAATCACAACGTTCTGGACTCCTTGGAGGCCACAGCATTGGTCCTTGCCGGCCTATCCATCGATCTCCAAATATTACGTTTAAAACGTCCGTGACTACTGCACTGAAGTGTAGAGGAGCACATCTTGTTGGAAATGAAATTAATGAATGTTTTCTAGTTCATCTAGCTGAGGAAAGCAATAATTAGTTAAGATCTCAAGGTACACAACTCCATTAACTGTTTTTTCAGCAAAGAAGAAAGACCCTATTGCGCGATTTTCATCAAACCACACAAAAAATTAACTTTAGGCGAATAACGTTGTTTCCCAACAATTACTTGTGGGTTTTTTAAGTCCCAAATTCGTGAATTGTGTCTGTTAACACATCCATTCACATGGAAAGTAGCTTCGTCTGTAAAAATTATATCGTAAAAAATGGTTCGTTTTCACTTATTTTGTCTAACATATAAACAGCGAAATTGTAACGGTTTACACAATCATTTGGTTTCATATCCTGCAGTATCTGGATTTATAAGCATGTAATTTGAGTTTTTAATGTAAAACTTTGTAGACTTCTATAACTAATGTAGAACTGTTATTTTTGGAATACCTAATTCAACGCTTCGACGAGGGATGGACTTCCCAGGACTTCTAATTGCCGATTGTTTAATTAGTTCAACCGTTTCGTCTGTTACACCAGGTTGATTTCTGTTTCTTAACTGATCCAGTTTCTTCTAATTGTTTAAACCAACGTGTTATGTTATTTTTGGGCGGTGGATCTCTTCCAAATTCACGTCGAAATGCACGTTCAACTACAATTACGGATTTTAATTCAGCCAGAAATAAAACACTTTGCATTATCTTTATCCGAGAGCATAGTAACTTACTAAACTCTCCGCAAAAACAATACAATAACTGATTTTGAGGTTAGAACAGCTTATATACAAACTTTTGGGTTTGAGGCTTTCACAGATACCAACATAACATCTAGAAATTTCCCTACTATCTTCCTACGAATAGTAGGACCTTCAATTCACGTCGGAATGCACGTTCAACTACAATTACGGATTTTAATTCAGCCAGAAATAAAACACTTTGCATTATCTTTATCCCGTAACTTACTAAACTCTCCGCAAAAACAATACAATAGCTGATTTTGAGGTTAGAACAGCTTATATACAAACTTTTGGGTTTGAGGCTTTCACAGACATCTAGAAATTTCCCTACTATCTTCCTACTAGGACCTTCAATTCACGTCGGAATGCACGTTCAACTACAATTACGGATTTTAATTCAGCCAACAATAAAACACACTTTGCTTTATCTTTATATACTAATCTCACCGCAACAACAATACAAAACCCGATTTTGAGGTTAGAACAGTTTATAAACAAACTTTTGGGTTGGAGGCCTTCAGAGATACCAACATGACATCTAGAAATTTCCCTACTATCTTCCTACGAATTACTGAAACCGCACCATTCTTTATGATGACCATGTATAAAGGAGAAAATGCTGTGCCAATATTTACTAGGGTCTGTCGGCTCACCTCTTACTGAAGAGTTGCGGGAGTTATCCTACCGGGCGAAGGCTCGACGAGATGACAGCGTAGGTGGACGAGGTCCAAGGGAAGTTGACACAACAAACGCAACTAATTGACCTTGATAAGAACTTGCCAGCGGCACTGGAACCAATCGTATTGTAAGACACATCGGAGTTCCGTACCCCGGAGCTCCTAGACCGACCAAGGGAATGGAAGTTCCTTAGGGACGGCAGATCTGGAGGACAAGGCTTCAGAGTTACCGGTGGTGAGGCTTTCAGAATGAGACGGTTCACTTGGGGTTCAAGACTTCCCGTACTTCCGGACTTCTATCAATGCTTTTCCTCGATAAGAACATCACCAAGGTTTGCGCGAGGCCTCCTTAATAAAGTAATTAGTAACAGTTTAAGATTAGGCGTTTTCTAATTAGAAGACTTTTTTTGTTCTGAAAACGTATCAATATCAGATTAGATGAGTATATATGTAAAATGGATTTTGGAACGATGATATTGGCAGATTTGTTAATCGAGGAAGCTGAGGTTGAATAGATTCTTTGAATTCGTAATTTTACATATTAGTTGGTACCCACAACTGTGATTTAGAGTTCAACACTGACCGATCATGTAAAATTGATTGTTCAAAGTTTTTTGACACTTTAACTTCAGGTTTTGTTTTACTGTTAAAGACTCGTACAATAAATTACTGACCCATAAAAGTTTTGCGAAATCGTGTTGTTGACTTAAATTGTGTTTTTAAATTCCTTCAATTAATAAAGTTTCCTTCCTTTTCGGCTAAAAAAGGAAAGTTCTGTTTTTTTATATAAGTATACGACAACAATTATTAATGATGCTAAAAACGTTGAGTACTTTCAAATTTGAATTTCAATTCCATAATGGTTAATCTCTTTAGTGGGATTTTGTATAAAAAATCGGTCTATTGCTATTGTCCTCATGAAAGCACTTACGGAAATGTCTGCATAACTTCAATGAACATGGATCCGAAGTCAAAAACCACACATAGTTTCAAACTTTATAAATTATTGATGCGGCTTGAAAAAAGGTGGCTTGAATCCATTGGTCAAATTAGTGCGCCATTTAATTCAAATATGGCGGCCGTTCGGACTTAGACTATCTGACAACTGACTGACGGGTTTGTCCTCTCTCCTGTGCTATCCAAACTAAAGATATAAAAATCCGTCTACATAAGTAATTATCCTATTTTTATTAATTTTCGTTCACTCAATATTTTTATTTGTTTTTGTCTACTTTCTCTAAAATATTGCTAATTATCAGAATTCCTAAGTCATATCCATAAGTTATTCTGCTTCACATAACTTCCGTTCAAGTAAAAAATTTAGAAAATGAATCTACACACTGCTCAAGATAAAATTCTAATCCTAACAATATTCAACTCGAGTCCTACGCACAGGCCTTAAGGCCCATGTAGGCTCTTTTTCCAATATTATTTTTAAATTATTCAGAATTTATGTAGCAAATTTAATGCTAAAATTAATGTTTTAATTAATTTATGGTATAATTTAATGTTTTTAATAGGTATGTGTGTATATGTATACATGTATATTTTGATTTTTCTCTTTTATTTCATTACATGGATTTAATTCTTGTGATATAAGACTTCTTTATATTATTTAGCTTTAATTATTTAATGTTAATTATTTTGAAGTGTATTTCTAGAATACTTCTTGTATAGTTTGCATTAATTAGATATCCAAATGCTACACTGTTATCCTATTCAATATAAAGATTTAATTTATATTTCATTTTTTTGTGGAAATAAAAGTGATTTGATTTGATTTTTAATTAGAACAATTTCAGAACTTCGTATTCATACGAGAAGAAAAAGATCTTTACTATACAACTTGGTGCGCCATTTATTTCTAATATGGCTGCCGTTCGAACTTATAAATATTCAGAACTCCGTTTTTATACGGCAAGAGAAAGATCTTTATTGTACAACTTGGTGCGCCATTTATTTCAAATATGGCTGCCGTTCGTACTTAAAAATATTCAGAACTCCGTTTTTATTACGGCAAGAGAAAGATCTTTATTGTACAACTTGGTGCGCCATTTATTTCCAATATGGCTGCCGTTCGAACTTAAAAATATTCACAACTTCGTTTTTATTACGCCAAGAAAAAGATTGTTTTTGTACAAATGTAGTTGGAATCCTGTATTTATAAAACATACCATATTAATATTTTACTTGTAGTGAAAACTACCTACAGCAGAGTAGGCTACAAATGCGACTAATTGCACACTGTGTTGTTGCAGCAGTCAGTGTGTACGCACGGAGCAATGGTTACTTCCACGTATTACCCATACTCACGTGTGTAAACACTCGAGTGCCAACTCTATGTGCATGTTCTCAACACTCAGCCGAGTTCTGTCACATGAATGAAAACCATTGCATTGCTTTTACACCAGGAAAATGTCTGGCACTATCCGTCTGTACTAGATAAGCCAGATATTTTGTGTTCCCACCAGGTTTAGTATTCTTCTTCATCGGTATTCCAGAACCAAATAGTTTATTGGCGAATTCTTTCTAGCCCACTGGCACTTAATTTGCCATGTTTAAAGAGAAATTTGTCAAACTAATCTCTAAGCTAATTGACCTTCGCGGGATTTCGCTGTCGAGGAGCCAACTTATCCGTACACGACTGGGAGGCTAGACCTTTAACAAACTTAATAACTGAAGACTCTTGGAGCAAATAGTAGCCTACTAAAAAACCAATACTTTTCCAAATGATTCAATTTTTGGACGAGGCCTTTCGAAATCTGCGTAAAGATGTATTTGCGGAGTCGCCTGATGATGAAACCTTTGGTTTTGAAAGGCCGCGTCCAAAAAGTAAATCAAGTGTATCAAGTATTGGAAAAGTATTGTGTTATTAACGTTTAGTACTATTTCAACTATGTTGACAGTTGGATCGTCCAGAAAGAGAAATTTACGTATTTAAGGTATGCAAATTCAGTTACCACACGAATGTAACAAGCTGTTTAATACATAATCTGGTTTTTATGGATGGATAATTGATCTGGTTTTGAAAGCAATGGAAGGATGTCTGGGACTGGAAGCGATATCCTGTTATCCTGCTGTTTAAAGGATGGGGTTTGAATATGAATTTAGTTTTTAATTCAATTTTGTTGTGCTTTTATTACAACTGTATTAACCCTTCTTTCCTGAGGATCGTGAATGAAGGAAATAAGGAGAAGCACAAACCGAAGAAAATATAGTCTCGACATTGAATGTTTCGTTAGGAGAATTATTCAGTGTTTAATGGTTCACGTAAAATAACCTATTGGATTGAGTTCAGACATCTGTGAATTTCACGTTTCAACCTGATGGGGGAGCATTCGAGATGCACCAAAACTAGTCGAGTTCTTCGACTTCTTGAATGAAAAATACAACACAATGGATCAGCTTCGTTAAGCCCGGACTCAGCATTAATGACGTCATCTCTCCAGAGGCCATTGTTTGTTGTTCTCCAGCTGGAGCCTGCCGATGGTTCCTGGAGTTCCTCAGCATTGCTGATCTACTCTGTTCCTCAGAACGACGTGATCGACCGTCTAACAATCGATTGTCGAGTCTTGAATTTGCTGAGATACTCAAAATTCATTCACCATTGGAACTATAAGTTTCATTTTGTTGTATGAACGACAAGTAGATTTGTTAAATGACCTATTAAACAATGTTAGTACTACTTTAGTCATCGCCTTATCCTTCTTCTGGATCTTTGCCCTTAGAGATCTGGATCTGCCACGCTTTGGCCTATGGACACTTTGCAGTAAACTCAACGTGAGAGAACATTAACACATAGCATTTTACCACTGGTATGATTGTTAGCAGTATTTGTGTCTCACGGAAAGAGAAATATGTCAGGTAACACATTTGTATGTGTCCGAGGAACTCTTTATCTTCTATTATAAAAATGTATCAGAAATATTATCATATTAATAAAAGCTCTTAAGTATTTTAGAGTTGTATATTAAAAGTAGTTTGCCCAAACTTTGGTAACATCCGAATAATCTTGTATTTTATACCAACCGTAACAAAATAAGACTCAGCTTCGATGAATCACTGACTTCTTCTATAACGTTTTACGTTCTTTAGCATGGCACATAATCATTTTAAACAGGATTAAATAAAATAAGGTTATATCATTATAAATTTTGTATGGTTTCGTTTATTGTTGGTGCAAACAGCAACTGAAATTACCGAATTATTAAACAACCAAACAATGATATTAACTCATAGTACGTAGTTTGTTTTAACAATGGCATAAAAATTCTCTACGGTTAACGTTTGCGAAAATCAAGAAAGTTGTGTTCAAAACAAATTTTACAGTTACCTGCCAGTTGATATTATATTTCGCTAACTTAGACCATCACCAAGTTCATTAGTAACGCTTAACCCTTTTACGATGAGTTATGGGAAATACAACAAAAGCGCTCAACATACACATTAACTGGTATCTTTATTCAACGTTATGCAATACATGTAATATTAAAACTATATTTTAAAGCCTTAAAGAAATTCAGTAATATTTAAATATTTGGAGAAGAGATTGATGCTCTGCTTTGCCACAAGCACTTATAGAGCCCAATTGACAAGAGCTTGCTTTTATTTTAGGATCGAAGGAAACTGAATGTAATCAACCTGCATGTAATTGAAATTGCGCTGCGAAACATAGAAATATATAAGTTTTTACTTTTCACTTGTATCACAAAAGTGTCTAAGACAATCAGCGCGTTACCAGTTTTGACGGACAACGTTATCAGCGTGACCTTGTCATTCGTGAAGGTCACAGTCACTTATCATTGTTCGTTATTACCACCTGTTAGTTATGTGACAGTTATCTAAATTATAACTAATGGTCTAAAGGGAACCGCGAGTGACACAAAGAATTGTTATTATTAGAGCTTATTATTGTTATTGTATGGTGTTCGTAGCGATATACTGTATTATTATTGCCCTGATAGTAAAGCCAGTTCCTCCTCAGATAACGCCCCCACTAATGAGTTTTATGATTTCTAATCTCTGGTTGTTTGAAGTTAAGAAGAGTCCCAATTACCTTGGCGTGAAGTATAAAAATTATGATGAAACTAATAAATCTCGACAGAGAAATGTATCTTTAACGAACATACGCAATAATTTTATAGCGTTCATTCTTCCAGCGATTTACAAGGTTGACTAGCAAATACAAATGTTTTATGAAGAATAAAAATCTAATAATAATTCTACAATAGAAATTTTTGTGAAGGGGATGAATATTAACACACTTTGCAGTGCACATGTATCCTGTCGGTTTGCAAAGTTTGTGGTTCCTGGTTGTAACCCGTCATATAACATTGGTATGCGTAACGTACTTATTCTAGTTGTCTAGCTTTTTATACTATTTATTAACCTGAGGCCAGGAAAACTTTCATGCCAAGTTAATTAAAAATTCAAAAAACATAAACACATGGTTTACATCCCATACAACTGTAAACATAAACAAGATTATGTAACAAATGCAATGCTGAGAATTTGAATACGTCATATGCTGGTGTTTTTATTTATACTATTTCACCTCTCTAATTATTGGGAACAGTTAGCAAAATTAATTTAGATTTTGAGAGCCGAGAAATTGTCAAAAATAAAGTGAACTGGTGAAATGGTTCTTTATTTTAATTGGTACTTTGGGATTATACCGACCACACACCCAGACATGAATCGTTATTTCACATTTCGTTTCTACTGATTACTAGATTAGCGTAGAACAATATTTCGTCAATATAAAACAGGAATTGTCTTATCGCAAACCCCTCCCCATCCTCAGACAGAGGTCAAAGTCGAGCGTCTAGTAGATAACGTGATTGCAGAGTCTCGCCGCCCGTTCAGCTGGTGCATCGCTTTGTTGTACTTCCGTGTTTTACCTCTACATTTCTCCAAACACAAAAATTCAACAAAAACAAACATTTACCAAACTAAACTCTTTATTAAAAAAACACTAAAAACTTGTTTTTATTCTTGATCACATTCCGCCACCCAAAATGCGAGTGCCTCCGGCCATCAGCGCGGGCTTTGGCAGCACCTTCGGTGCTGCCCCGCGCTGATGTCGACGAAAGAAAAACATCCCTCGAGATAGTACCTATCAGTAAAATATCAAATTCTAGAGGGGCTAATCAGAAATATAAATTGAATTGTAATGGAAAGGCAATTATGTACCGTGCAAATCACGTGATGCCGCGCGGCCTGCCGTAATCAGGATTCTCGAGAAAGATAAGATAACAGCGACAACAATACCGATCACAATACCTGGAAATGCTTGTAAGTTTTGTAATTTTGTAATTGAAGAGTTGTTTTTTTCGTTCTATCATGTTTGTTTCTATAAATTTCTATTTTTGTGTTCTTCATACTGGTGTGGTCGGTATAATCCCAAAGTACCTTTTAATTTTAATGTAAACCTGTTTTTATATTTTAAAACGCGCATACATAACATAAAACTGTAAAGCTTGAACTGAAAGATATCGATTTAATATAGTTTATCTTTGAATTAAACGTAACCACAGAAGTGTGAGTATGTGCAGACGCCTTTATTTTCTGTTAAACCCTTGAAAAAAAGTTCCTCACTTAGCCGAGGTTTATGTAACACGTTATCACGTAAGAGAATGAGTGATTTATGTTGAACAGAAAAGACTGTATAGTGTATAGTGTCAAAAAAAAACAAAAAAATCAATCATAATACTACTAGGATAACTGGTGGAGAGGTAAGAAATGTTCATTAACTTGTTTTACTTCGGTGTTGTTAAAATAGCGCTAATGAGCCATGTAGTTTTTAAATAAACACCTAATAAAAAAAAATTGATACACTTTTTTTAACTTTAAACTCCTTACCTTTTTTTTATTAAAGGAGAGACCGATCCCCTTTTAAGCCTTATTCTGTCCGTCCTCATGGGCAACTGGCCTGTGCGAGGATCTTATCAAACAGAATAAGGGGGAGAGTCGATACAGTACAAGGTCGATGGTACTGATAAAAAGTGCAACGGTCACAGACAGGATTTGAACCTGCGCTATCTCTAACTCAGACCCAAAGTCCAACGGCCATCGGCACTCCCAATGTTCAAATCTATAAAATTTCCAATATTTGTTAAAAATTATCAAACTTATATCGACCACTAAAAGATTTTAGTGCAGTTTAAAAAACTGCTAAAAACAAACAAATGCGGAGAAATTAAAAATTTAACTTAAAAGTAAATATTTCTTGAGACTGATTGAGAAAGTAATTTTTACTGTTTGAATAAACAAGATGTTCACTCAAAACGATGGCGAATGTCCGAAATCCTATTAACCTCTATACCTAATGCAGTGGTAAGTCTCTTTAAACGAATCCAAGTGTATATTTCGAGGATCAAAAGCCAATATTAAAAGTTAAATAGCAAAATCTAATTCAACCAGTGATATTTTAACACTGTCAGCCAAGATGGTGAACAACGTGTGTTAATCATTTAATTTAGCGAACCCGTCTAACTGCTACCCCTCTCGACAATTGGTGTAATTGCAAAGGGACAAATTAATGGACGAAGGGCAAGGACTAGCCGCGGGCCCCATGTGGGACAGCCTCGGCCCTCAACTAGACCTTGGGCGCCCGCATCTAGCGCTCTCCCGGTCGGATACAGAGATCTGAGCAGAAGTCGGCAGAGATAAGAGCAGCCAACACAGGCGCAAGTTGGTTTGAGCTTTTGACGCTTCTTAAGTGATCTATTTCAGAAAAAGCATTATTTATTTATCCATGACTCGGTCCAATCTGACTACTCTGAATCACTATACTTTTGGGGTTCTTGAAATTGACCTTGAGCCGAAACAAAAGTTCTGCAACTCATCTACGAAAGCGTAATGTAGGTGAAGCCTTAATCGGAAAAACAATTTTTCAAGGCCAGAACGGGGGACTGTGGGAATCTCATTGAAGAGAAGTGGTAAATGCTGATGGTAACTCGCAGGGTTCCGCCGCCTCAGCACTCCTGACTTCTGGGAATCTGGGGCTCCCAGGAGAACAAGGATAAACAGTCGTCAGGCCACTGTGGGGTACAAGACCGTCTGTGTCTTGCATCACGACAACACTGCATGGCTTCCAGTCAGACCAGTTTCATTCACACTCGAGTGTGTGTGAGTGTGTTTCAGATTGTAACAAATTTTTTGAGAAGGATTACATAATCCTTGCTGAGCCTATGTATCTACAAAGTTACAGTTATACTTCCAGTGTGCCCAGGGTATAATAAAATAATATTGACTAGTATCAAACATCTAAAACGTGTTTTCAGGCAAATTCTTATTTTTTCAGACACAAATAAATAACTCTTCTAAAATGGGCAAGATATTTTATTTTTCTATTTTCAAGGACAGCGGTTGCATGGGCTCAAAAATTTATACACTTTTTGGATGAAACCTCTTAAATAACTTGACAAATGAAATTTAAGGTTGTTAAAAGAATTTCCATATTGTTTATTTTTACTTGTATTTAAAATTTTAATGTTAGGAATGTTATAGCACTTATCTGGTTCTTTCTGAGAGAACATAGTCAATAGTCAATTATTTATTGCGGAGACAAAATATATTTGTATCATGTAAAACATATATATCAGTATCATTGTTGATAGTAACGTACATTGGATGTATGGTTAGAAGTCTAAAATAGTAATAATCGTGAACTGCGGTAAGTAAGAAGTAACTAAACTATTTATTACTTTACGCCTTAAAGTTCAAAGCCAAATTTTCTTTCTAACTTTATTGTATTTTAGGTAAACTGCGGATTCTGCTTTCTGAAATTGTTTTACACTGATATATGTTTTGTAGCCTGAGATCGAATCAGTGATTTCTTGGTTAAATCTGAGTCTAGAACACGGAAATAAGAAAGAGGCGATTTTAAATCTCATATAAAGTGAAGAAATAAGGCAAGTGTCACAAAATTACAAAGGCGGCTACGATAAACTACAAATGTAAAGTAATAAACAAGAAATATTATATATATAAAATATATATTAATATTTTATATATAATATTATTATATTTATTACTTTATAATAATATATATAATATTATAATAATAATATTATTATTATATTATAATAATATATAATATATAACAATTAAATATATATAAAAAATAATATTAATATATATTATTATATAAAAATAATCGAATATCGTAGACATTTCCTGTAACATTGAAACCAATACTCACAGTTTGGTTGGGGTTCTGTTTGTTAGTACGGAGAGTGCAGACCTATTGTGACCTGTATCCTGTAGTTCAGTTTTAATAATTAGTGTTTAGTTTTTATAAAGTGCATGTTTTAGAGTTAATGTACATGGAATAGACACAGCATGGCAGTTGTGGTTCCTAACTTATGCGTGACCCAACGCTCTGGTATGTTTTGTTTACTTTAACCTAAGTTGCTGTCATGCATTAGTTTAGTCATTTACCTGAAGAATAGATCAGGTTGCAGATCTCGAAACGTAGTGTTATTGATTGTATTGTAACACTGAACGATGACTAATGTGCTGAAAATTCTGTTTCCTTCAAAACCATTATGTAGTTAATCATAGTTACATGAATGTTCACCGATTATATTTTATAAAATATCGCATACTGTGTACAGAATATTCGACAAATGCAAAGTAGTATCAGTACACCACAGGGGCGCGGTTTTTGAATCTCTACCCGGGTCAACCGCGGGTATTTCTGTTCAGGAACGAGAGTTCGGAGAGGTATTTGTCTTCAGTTTCATACAATTCTCCGAAGTTACCTGATACACTCACAGCCATCTCTTCGTAAGAGCTTTTGTGCGGAAGCAGTGCGAGTTATTAATCCGAGTTCCGTATCTGACTCTTCTCCAGTCAGCAATTCCAGGCGAGTTCCAGCTATATACTGTCCAGCGAATACCTGGAGTCCAGTTATGGATAGCTATCCGATCACCAGTCACCGACATAACAAGCACGTTCTTCGAGGCGAATAAAATTTCACTTGTTATTAGAACAAAGTGACCAAGGACAACCTAAGGATATCTGCAGGGTTGCATGGTGGAGGTACCAATCATGACTCCATCATACTAAAATCTAAGTAACAAATTCCACCATTGTTGACATATCAAACTTAACAAGGCTTCATGACTTCCAGAAGGATAGTATATGTGATACGTGACAGAGCAGGATACACTTCCCTTGTTATATTATAGAAACAAACCAATAGTCAAGCTCACATGAACCTACAGGATACTGTAGTTCCAGTGGATTGTAGTTAACAGAGTTAATATTTATATCTAACTTACAATTAATTTATCATGTTATACCTCAAACCTCAAATTATTTTATTTGAGGTTTTCTTCATAAATGGATCTCGTCCTAACCCAGAGACAGATACCAGTGTGTGCAGATCTAGAATGTCACGTTGGGGAAAAATAAACTGGAACATGGAGTCCCAAAAGGATCCATTCTTGGGCCGGTTCTTTTTCTTCTATATTTAGATAGAATACATTCATCGATCCACAATGGAAAGATAATTGTGAAAATCAACTTCTAAAGAAAGTCTTAGAAGAAATCGGATCCTTCATTGCTGTCAACTGCTGCATTCAACATTTTTCTGAGATCAATTTAAGAACAAATAGTACAAAATCTAATGTCGTCAACTTTTGTCTCCAATAAAATGTAGATGGAAGCCAACCGGCAGTTTTTTTTTATTTTTTTTTATGAGCTCTTAGAGAATACTGACTCCACCCAAGTTCCTAGAGATGTACCCCGACAAAGGTCTAACCTGGAACAATCATGTTGATTATATCATTCTGTGCTCGTGTTACTTCAGGCATCTATGCTCTGCGTAAACTTGCCAGTATTCTTCACAAAAAGTCTTAAGGATGGCTTAGTTTGGCCTGATTTATCCATACTTGACATATGGATTAAAACTTTGGGCCAGCTGTGCCCCAAACACAGTTATTTAGACTAATAAAACTGACAGAATAATTTCTCAATTAAACATCAAAGAGTTGTGAACGGATGCTTTCAAGAAACTTGAATTACTCACTCTGCCCTGCCTCTATATATTGGAGGTTGCCCTGTATTGTCGATCCAAATGTGTTCTTATAAAGGGTAAGTGACTTTCACTCCTATGAAATTAGAGGCAGGGAGAGCTACCATGCTCCAAAACACAGGACGGTGGCTTTCGAACGCTTGCCGTTACAGGCTGGAGTCACATTTCTTAATCAGCTCTCTGAAGGTTTTGTAATGTTAAAGCGCCTAGTGGCGTCATGCGTTTTATTATGTCGAAGAGTTCATGGTTGGCCACTGGGAGAATCAAAATTAAAAAAAAAATATTTAGTTAAAACCCCGAGTCTCAAGTTGCATGAATGTTAGGGCGAATGAGCAAGAAGTTTGTGTGTCTATTGTAAGTATACATGAATGTGTACATCTAGGGTAGTTTTGATATAAAACTGACTTTTGCAATGCAATGTTTTATTGTCATAATGCAATAAAATAATAATTATTATACACAACACAAATCTGCAGAATACCTGGTCTCCAAAGACAAAGCGCGATAACGCGCTCGCAGTTTGCCGCTGCTGCTCCAAGCTAGTGTTGCCGCAAGACTGGACAGTTTCGCACCTCCAAAACAGATATAGTCTAAAGTAAACACTCTGGTGAGATATGTCGACCGAGGAATCGCGGAATGCACCCGCAGTTCATGAGCGGGCCGGTGTTGGAACAGCGCCCGGTCAGAAATAGCGAAGCTGAATCATTGGCGATCTTGGAGAGCGGTGGCGGCGATGTGGCCTGAGAGGCAGTCAGCCGCATAAATACTCGACATTGAAACATCCGTCAGTCCATGGTGCAACACTGATTGTGTGGTTTTCTCCTCATTAAACATCATAGGTCCCAACCCACTATTAATTAATAACTGCTCGTTATGAAAACTAGACGCATAAGGAAACAGGATTTTTCCGGACATCGTTCAGTGATACACAAAATCCGTAACTCTACGTTTCGAGATCTGCAATCTGATCTCTTCTTCAGGTAAATAACACTAACCTACCACATAATTACGAACTAGGTTAAAATAAACAAATCATACCGGAGCGTTGTGAGACGCCTATGTCAGGATTCACAACCACCATGATGTGTCAACTTCACTGACTCTTGCACTTAATTAAACACTAAACACAACATTAACTATTGAAACTGAACTACAGAATACAGGTCACAATAGGTCTGCATTCGCCGACCAACCACCTACGACTGAATGCATGGTCATTTACATGGCGGTTGTGATTCCTGACTTATGCGTGTCACAACGCTCTGGTATGATTTGTTTATTTTAATCTAGTTTGTAATTATGTCTTAGGTTAGTTATTTACCTGAAGAAGAGATCAGATTGCATATCTCGAAGAGTAGTGTTACTGATTTTTTGTATCACAACGATGGCAAATGTCCGGAAAATTCTGTTTCCTTCACAAAATCCTTCCATCGTCAAAAATAAACTTAAAATACAGGACTAGACGCATACTATCCATAAAATTGGATTTATACTCCAGTAAGTTGATTATATAAAACTGTGTTTGAGCACAAAACACAAGATTCGTCATAAATGTTTTCAATATGAGTACACCGTTGTTTTCAACGTTAGTTGCAAAGCAAAATTTCAAAAAAATTTATGTGCAATTGATGTGAAAAACTACGATGTTCCAAAGAGTGTTCAGGAATACCAAGTCCTGCCTAGTACATTTACTGACTTTAATACATCTCACTTATACGGTAGACTAGTTTGCCCAAAATTACGAACTACGTGCGGACTAATTATAACCTTCACTGAGTATTTTAATAAAGAAAGACCTTTGTTGTATTTTTTTTATTTTATCGCGCTCGTTTGTTTCATTAACTAATGATTGCATTTCATAAGTCTGGCTTGGAAGCTGTGACAACACCTGTAATGGAAATAAGATTCTGCTCAGTTAGACATGTATCTAGGAATGGTAAATAAATAACTTTCCATGGATCACTGTGATTCGCCTAAATGCCTCCTTCTTTTGGTGCTAGTCATGAAAAGTAATGGATAAAACTTTTGGTAAATAAAGATATCAGTCGAAAATTTCCAGCTTGTAACTCGATACACTTAGTTTTTTATAGTATAAAATCGTAGGCAAACAAACGAGTTTCTGGCGATTGGTTGTAAACCAGTAAACTGATCGATTCTCAAGGGCAATAAAATTATCTTGAATTCGCATGAAATCTCGATGTTTATTATAACTTTGGCCAAGTCACGTTCTATGACATTTTTCCAGACATTGGACGGCCTACGTGTTCAGACAATGTAGTGGAGAGTTATCCTAGGTCAGGTCTGGCTTAGACTAAACACTGCCATTGTCACACTCGCAGACCTGTGCTTTACATATTATTCTATTCAAGCGACACTTCTGGTCGTAGAACTAATTTTAATCGTTAGATATCTCTTTCACTGTTAATTTTTGACATCACAAAAGCATTCGTCCGTATTTAATGTTACACCACCATTATTACAAAAATCACTTTGTTTTTGTAATAAGAGAAAGCATGGATTGATAGGAGACATAATACTACTACCTGACCTGTACATCTCATACTGGTAATTCTTCCAAGCAGCCGAGATTTGAGACTCAGAACTTTGAGACGACCAAAGGAGATAAAGGATTGATAGGAAGAAACAACACCACTATCTGACCTGTATATCTCGTACTGGTGATTCTTCCCAGAAGACGAGAAATGAGACTCAGAACTTTGAGACAACCAAAGGGATAAATGATTGATAAAAAGACATAACACTGTTATCTGACCTGTATATCTCGTACTGGTGGTTCCTCCCAGAAGACGAGATATGAGACTCAGAACTTTGAGACAACCAAAGGGATAAATGATTGATAAGAAGACATAACACTGCTATCTGACCTGTATATCTCGTACTGGTGGTTCTTCCAAGAAGACCAGATTTGTCTGATTTTCCTATCTAAAATATTAGTAAAAACCATACTACTAATTTAAAGAAGTAAAAATAATAATTTATTTTATACAAGAAAGAACTACAACGCTATTAAATAATTCTTATTGCTTTTATCAGTATCTCTATGTTGTCAGAACAACATTGAATTAAATAATTTTTGTCTCAGTGACAATACAAATATCAAATACTGACAGCCTATATTACTTTTAAAGGAAAGTAAACATATTAGACCCGCTAACATTAGTTCTAAAGGTAAAAAATTAGACAGTTAAACACTGCTACAAATTAAGATTTTCGAGAAATACAGTTGTGAAATATAAGGCAGACTGAATGGATAGTAATGCTCAACGTGTGGTCGCAGAACCCTCTCTCTAGTGGCTGGGGTGGGACAGATGTGCCAACACCTATGTTCACATCTCTGTGATGTAAGCGTCCAGCGGTGACACCAGCTTGTCGGGTACTACTGATCGCAGTGCCCTCTAGTGGGTAGGGCAATCCAGATGTGCCAACTGACTGGTGTTTGCAGATCCGGACAGTTATGGGTGTTTGCAGACCCGGACATTGAGGGATGTTTGCAGACCCGGACAGTGATGGGCTGTTTGCAGACCACGGACAGTGATGGGTGTTTGCAGACCCGGACAGTGATGGTTGTTTGCAGACCCGGACACTGAGGGATGTTTGCAGACCCGGACAATTGTGGGTGTTTGCAGGACCCGGACAGTGATGGGTGTTTGCAGACACTGTCAGTGAAGGGTGGCAGATCCGGGTTGTTTGCAGACCCGGACACTGAGGGATGTTTGCAGACCCTGACAGTGATGGATGTTTGCAGACACTGTCAGTGAAGGGTGTTTGCAGATCCGGACAGTTATGGGTGTTTGCAGACTCGGTCACTGAGGGATGTTTGCAGACCTGGGCAGTGATGGGTGTTTGCAGACCAGGCGTTTGCAGACCCGGACAGTGATGGTGTTTGCAGACCAGGACAATTGTGGGTGTTTGCAGACCCGGTCAAGTGAGGGTGTTTGCAGACACTGGGCAGTGAGTTTGCAGACCCGGACAATTATGGTTGTTTGCAGACCCGGACACTGAGGGATTTTTGCAGACCTGACAGTGTTGGGCGTTTGCAGACACTGTCAGTGAAGGGTGTTTGCAGATCCGGACAATTATGGGTGTTTGCAGACTCGGTCACTGAGGGATGTTTGCAGACCTGGGCAGTGATGGGCGTTTGCAGACCAGGACAATTGTGGGTGTTTGCAGACCCGGACAGTGATGGGTGTTTGCAGACCAGGACAATTGTGGGTGTTTGCAGACCCGGACAGTGATGGGCGTTTGCAGACACTGTCAGTGAAGGGTGTTTGCAGATCCGGACAATTATGGTTGTTTGCAGACTCGGACACTGAGGGATTTTTGCAGACCCTGACAGTGATGGATGTTTGCAGACACTGTCAGTGAAGGGTGTTTGCAGATCCGGACAATTATGGGTGTTTGCAGACTCGGTCACTGAGGGATGTTTGCAGACACTGTCAGTGAAGGGGTGTTTGCAGATCCGGACAATTATGGGTGTTTGCAGACTCGGTCAATGAGGGATGCTTGCAGACCCAGACAGTGATGGGATGTTTGCAGACTCGGTCACTGAGGGATGTTTGCAGACCTGGGCAGTGAAGGGTGTTTGCAGATCCGGACAATTATGGGTGTTTGCAGACTCGGTCACTGAGGGATGTTTGCAGACACTGTCAGTGAAGGGTGTTTGCAGATCCAGACAATTATGGGTGTTTGCAGACTCGGTCACTGAGGGATGCTTGCAGACCCAGACAGTGATGGGATGTTTGCAGACTCGGTCACTGAGGGATGTTTGCAGACCTGGGCAGTGTTGGGCGTTTGCAGGCCCGGACAGTGAATGGTGTTGGGCTGCTGAGTATCACTTCTTACAATCCTCTTCCGCCAGACAGCTGCTATATTGTTGGGGGCAGCAATAACCTGAGAACTACGAACATTTTGAGCGCTGAATCACTTCCAAACTGTGGACAGCAAAGGTGGTGGTATCTGCCCTACCTCACCGACAATTCTAGCTCGTACAACATCCAATGAACAAGGAGACATCCCTAATTAACGCCTAAAGAAGGAGCTCTGCGTGAGGCAGAGTGGGGTGGCGGTGGTGGATTTCAACCCTAGCGTAAGGGGTTCCATATCACGAAATATGGTACAGGTCACGATGAATGAACACATTGCTGCTTTTATTACGACTCTCTAAGCTTATAGCGATTTCTGGATAGTCAATGCCAATTCGGTACAGGTTACGATGAATTAACACATTGCTCCATATCTCACGACTCCATAAGCCTATAGCGATCACCTTCGTGAGATCCGCGTGACAAATGCGTAGGCATAATGACTTGACTTCAGCCACCTAGTACGCCAAAAGTCATGAGTGCAATTATGATTGAATGTATTTACTGAAAATAGAAGTTTGTTTTTGTTTCAATTTGCTACATTTAGAACCGTTGGTAAGACACAGTAGCGTGTGCGTGTGCATGGGATGTACAGCTTGCGAGTAGAGAGTACCGCCACGTCCGTGTATCGTGGTTGCACGTGAGGGTATTTGACCCCTTCCCTCAGAGGGTTGACTTTATCCAACAGTGACTCAGTGAGTCAGTGAGGTGATGTACAATGTAAGGTAGCGTGATTCACTCACTTGTAGGCCTCTAATCAATAACAGGTGGTATGTCTGCCTGTCTGGGCTGATCCCCACTTATCACCCGAGACCAGGGTGCGGTTCTGTACGGCTTCTCGCCCGAGATGAGTGCTTGAGTCACCCGAAACTGTCTTAAGCAATGAAGACCGATGAGCAGTTTCAGCACAGATCATTTCCGGTGCAGAACGTAAGCACCAAACGTTCCTAAATATACTATAATTTATCTTCCAATTCTGTGATTAAACTTTTCAAGCGTTTTCTTATCTTATAAAAATAAACTTTTCCTAAAGGCATATATGTAAAGCATGGTAATAATAGCAATAAATGTAGAAATATAAAACATATATGTACGTACAATATATAAACATATTTAGAATTTGATTTGGGAGGTGAAACCAAACCTATAATCTAATACTTCTCGGAGAAAGCATTAGAAACTTGCGTGCTATTTTTTTCTACTGTGTTTAAGTTACATGGCGTTTTAATATACGAACAAAAACCGTTGGAACTTTTTAAATGGCTTTTATTAAATACAACCTGTTTTTTTCGTTATTTATGACAACGAAATACATTGTTAAATGTTAGAAGTGCAATGATGGTCTGCGTGTGTTGAAAAATCACGTGCTGAGGTCAAAATTACTATTATAATCGAGCTTTAATCTTTTTCAGCATCTCTCAACCATGCGTGCTTTCTGAATAATCCAGCATAATATTGTACAAGTAACCGAAACTGTACTTGAGCTAATTGCTGCGATAATTGATTATCAGTTATTGATCACGTATTATGCAGGAGTGAGTGTAAGAATTACGTATGTGCAAAAGAGTGTAAATTGACACATGCACACTGAGGGTTGCGTTAACATCGATGGAGTTAGTATACATACAGTATACAACAATATGTAAACTGTATGTGTTTTTTGTAAAGTACGACTTCATGAGGAGAATAAAGATATTTATTTATTTAATACAGTAATTATGGAATAAAGGAGACTAGCAACACTTATTTATAATATGTCCAGGATTGGTAAGACTGCTTACGGAGTTTCTTTCAAAAATTTACTGTAATAAAACTGTAAGTATTACAAATACAATAAAGTATTTGACATATTGTTATTTTATAGTGTTGAGAATCATAGTGTTTGTTATTTCTACAATAAATAGAAGCGGTTTGTTAATTCTCAGTATTTATAAAGTCAAATTTTACAACACACACACACACACACACACACACACACACACACACACACACACACACACACACACACACACACACACACACACACACGACTACGTAATATGGAAATGTATAAATACCTAATACGAACATGAATTCACAAGCGTGATTTATTAATACATGGTAGCTAATTAAATTGAAAAAATTAAAATTTAAGCTAATGGTAGTTTGTATCAATTCCACCATAAAAACATAAACATGTATGTTTTAGCTGCAGAATTTGTTATAAGTATGCGATAGCATCGTTAATGTTACATTTTTGTAATTTTAATTTGTGGAAATACGAGATGACATTTCACCTCCTATAAAATTGTAAACCGACACGTGGAACTAAAGGTACAAATACTCGTACAAATCAAGCTTGGAAAACACCGGAAAGAACCCTGACATAAGTACAGCGTGCGCTGATGCGTCTCACTGCTCCGATAGTTTCTATGATATTGGTACAGTCATCGCCCAAGTTGGATCAATCTGTACCACCTCCTGTAAGTGTACAGGGGTTGGAGTGAAGTCAATTTCAGTTCCCTCGCTTTATCGATAAAACAAGTACCACCGGCGGTCAAACACACGAACATAAAATACACGTGTCCAACCCTCGCAGTGCGCATAGGTTTTCGTTTCAATCCAACTCTAAAGAACTTGATTCATCTTTTCCAATTATATTTCGTATTTAACCACTGTTCAAAGTTTATTCATAACAAAACCACTGTTTTTTTCATTCGCATATTTATTTTCGTATAATTGTAAGCTGGTTGCCCGCCAATATCCATTCATTCATTTATTCAATAAAAGTTTCACATCGTGTTTAAATTCTTTAGCAGAGCTGAAAGAAACGTGTGAATTGTCACAGTGAAAAAACAACAAATAAAAAGAATGAGAAATCAAAAGTAAAAATTACACCTTTGTTTAAAAACTTATTTAAGTTAAATAAGAAATATAAATAGGTAAATTAAGTATTTAAGTAATCTTCAACAGAGTAATATGCCCGGTTCATGAGGTAGCATTTTAAGGAATTATTAAATTTTTGAATTGAATATTCATTTCTTAAAGATTCTGGAAATGTATTGTAAAGTTTTAGTTCAGAATAATACACGCCCTGCTCATAGAGTTTTAACAGATAATATTGAGTAATAGTACAGTCTATTATGAAATGAAGAATAATTCAAATATTAAATTTAAAATTGGTAAATAAAATCCAACGAGAAAACGAGCTACTTTCTTATCCACAGGAAAGCCGGGGGAAAGTGAAATATATACTGCTTCTAACCTCTAAAACATGTTTTCTGCTGATACCAACCATTAAATTTTTCATCTCACATTGTCTAACAGATTTATCTGGATTGCCTTGTCTGGAAGTCAAGTATTTTTTGTTTCCTTGTCGACTTTGATGGGTTTCTTTCAATTCCATACAAAATGGTTTAAATTATTGGTTAACAGTTAGGAAAGTCTAGTTTCTTGATCGAGGCATATTAAGTATGATCCAAAATATATTTAATATTTTCTGTATATATTTTTGATGTAAGATTAACAATATTCGGAAATAAATCTACGATCAATACAACGTTAGTAGTTAGTACAAATTTCTGGATTGTGCAATACTGATTATGATCCAAAATATGTTTGCTATTTTCCGTACATATTATTGATTCAAGATTAACAATATTCGTAAGTAAAAGAAAAGTTAAAATGAAGAACGGTAGGAAATAATTTATTTAAGCAAATATAGTAATAAATAGAAACTTTTTTGATTTTTACAGTGTGTATTGTAAGTAATGCAATAATGTTCACCACAGTTTTATTTCATATAAAGCACATGAAGTTCTTCGCTGGCTTTTGTCGTTATCAAAAACAAACACATGAAGGGTTTCAATATTATGCCTTGTTTTCTTTATCAGACATTGAAAAGCAAATATCGCTATCTCCGGTAGCTGATATAATAACATCGCTATCCTCGTTCCCTGACAGCAGTCGGCGTGATCCAGACACAACCGGCGAAATACCGGATAAATTTAATATCCGGAGAGTCTGAGCTTCGCAGTAGAGTGCAAGCGTTACGGCGCTAACCGTTTAAACTGTGCCAAGCCTAGAACGCGATGTTGCTAATAGCTCTGGACGTGATCCAGACACAACCGGCGAAATACCGGATAAATTTAATATACGGAGAGTCCGAGATTCGCAGTAGAGTGCAAGCGTTACGGCGCTAACCGTTTAACTGTGCCAAGCCTAGAACGCGATGTTGCTAATAGCTGTCGACGTGATCCAGACACAACCGGCGAAATACCGGATAAATTTAACATCCGGAGAGTCCTGAGCTTCGCAGTAGAGTGCAAGCGTTACGGCGCTAACCGTTTAAACTGTACCAAGCCTAGAGCGCGATGTTGCTAATAGCTCTCGACGTGATCCAGACAACACCGGCGAAATACCGGATAAATTTAATATCCGGAGAGTCTCCGAAATTCGCAGTAGAGTGCAAGCGTTACGGCGCTAAAACGTTAAACTGTGCCAAGCTTAGAACGTGATGTTGCTAATAGCTGTCGACGTGATCCAGACACAACCGGCGAAATACCGGATAAATTTAATATCCGGAGAGTCTGAGCTTCGCAGTAGAGTGCAAGCGATACGGCGCTAACCGTTTAACTGTACCAAGCCTAGAACGCGATGTTGCTAATAGCTGTCGACGTGATCCAGACACAACCGGCGAAATACCGGATAAATTTAATATCCGGAGAGTCTGAGCTTCGCAGTAGAGTGCAAGAGATACGGCGCTAACCGATCTTTTTACAACTCAAGATTGAAAGCCGTCAAACAAAACGCTATTTTTTAAAATGTTGCTAATAGCTGTCGACGTGATCCAGACACAAAAATACCGGATAAATTTAATATCCGGAGACTCCGAGCTTCGCACTGTAGAGTGAAAGCGATACGGCGCTAACCGTTTAACTGTACCAAGCCTAGAACGCGATGTTGCTAATATAGCTGTCGACGTGATCCAGACACAACCGGCGAAATACCGGATAAAGGGCTTGCCTTCAATATCCGGAGACTCCGAGCTTCGCGGTAGAGTGCAAAGCGATACGGCGCTAACCGTTTAACTGTACCAAGCCTAGAACGCGATGTTGCTAATGGCTGTCGACGTGATCCAGACACAACCGGCGAAATACCGGATAAATTTAATATCCGGAGACTCCGAGATTCGCGGTAGAGTGCAAGCGATACGGCGCTAACCGTTTTAACTGTACCAAGCCTAGAGCGCGATGTTGCT
Organism: Homalodisca vitripennis; assembly: GCF_021130785.1. Classification (NCBI taxonomy): domain Eukaryota; kingdom Metazoa; phylum Arthropoda; class Insecta; order Hemiptera; family Cicadellidae; genus Homalodisca; species Homalodisca vitripennis. Next base: position 13,714,319 of record NC_060208.1, read on the forward strand.
AATAGCTCTGGACGTGATCCAGACAACAACCGGCGAAATACCGGATAAATTTAATATCCGGAGACTCCGAGCTTCGCGGTAGAGTGCAAGCGACGGCGCTAACCGTTTAACTGTACCAAGCCTAGAACGCGATGTTGCTAATAGCTCTGGACGTGATACACGGCGAAATACCGGATAAATTTAATATCCGGAGACTCCGAGATTTGCGTTAACTGTGCCAAGCTAAGACGTAGAACGCGATGTTGCTAATAGCTGTCGACGTGATCCAGACACAACCGGCGAAATACCGGATAAATTTAATATCCGGAGACTCCGAGCTTCGCAGTAGAGTGCAAGCGTTACGGCGCTAACCGTTTAACTGTGCCAAGCTTAGAACGCGATGTTGCTAATAGCTGTCGACGTGATCCAGTCACAACCGGTAAAATACCGGATAAATTTAATATCCGGAGACTCCGAGATTCGCATTAGAGTAGCCTTTACGGTGCTGAGTATTAAACAGTGCTATGCTCCAGATTATATATTACAATTTTACGAGTTTCAGAGAAACTGAATAATCGATTACAAACCAGTGGACGTAACTTGATTCTTGGAAGGATACGTTAGACGGACTGAGATCAATTCTGAGGATATTATAGAAACAAGAAGAAGAAGTGGATATCCTTGAATTGTCCATCAAAAAAATCTAATATGGTAGAGTACTATCTTCAATTGTAAGATTAAATCAGCGTAAAATCACGTAGAAATGTGGATATTTTGCATTTTATGTTTCCTCGTGCAATCAATATTTAAATTCCATGGTACAACTTGCTACATTATAAGTTCATTTAAGGTCTATTCTAAATAAAAAGAAGTCCAAGTCTCTCAAATTATGGATAAATCAATTTTATGAATATGTAACACTAAGATGTATTGAAAATCAAAATTTTGTTTAATATGAGATCATTTAACCTGTTAGTCATTGCTCGATATACGCGCATGTTGAGTTAGTCGTATGATGTTAAGTGTAGGCCATACCCCTCATTTTCTGGCTTGAACGGAACCTTTTAAAATGATATATAATGTTGTGAGTGCAGAGAGGTTCAAGAAAACAAGCAAAATTTGTCTAGGTGCCCGAGGATCGATTATGGCTTCTGGAGATTTAAGATTTGAGACGTTCAGAAGTCTCTCATTGGATGTCTAATCGCCTAACAGTAGACAGTGAGGCTTGGGAAGATTAGAAAAATTGAGATTCAAGAATAACTTGAAGCATCTAAAGACTAGCAACACCAAGAAATAAATTAAAAACAAACAGAATATACAGGGTGATTCATAAAAGGTGTGCAATATTTCAGGACTTGATACAGGTCATCAAAACAAGGAAAAAAACTCCATTGCACATGGGTCCGGAAACGTACCGTTTACTGTCTGTCTGTCTGTTTGTGTTTTTTGGGAAAAAAAATTACTACTCAAAAATCACTTAAGATACAGAATTCAAACTTAACAGTTATGTTAACCTAGTGTTGGTCCTTTTCAGTGAAAAAAATAAAACAAATATCTCATTGCATTTCAAAATGGCGGCCGTTCAAAATTTTTCAAATTGTATTAGCTTTGAAACGATTACTTTGACAACAAATTCACCAGGATAACTTGTATCAAGTCCTGAAATATTGCACACCTTTTATGAATCACCCTGTATAGACATCATAGAATTCAATGAGGAGATCACATTGTAAATAATTTTATTAAAAAAAAATAGTTTTGAAAATTCCTGGCTGGGGCCTTAAATCACTTATTCAGTTTATAACCCCTTTATCCTGTTAACTCGAAAGGTAAATCACTGTAATTTTAAACGGAACTTAAAAGTGTTTTGCACTAATCCTGTGAATTAAACACTAAAAGGACATTGCACATTTCGCAGTTGAATGAATGCGAGTGTGTAATGAAATAATAGTGTAAATATGTATACTATGGTTAAATTGATTATTCATGAAGGGGACATTTCCGGACATTTCCTATCGTTCAGTGACGGTGGTTGGTCGGCGAATGCGCACCTGTTGTGTCCTGTATTCTGTAGTGCAGTTTTAATAATTAGTGTTTTGTTGAGTTTTTTTTATTAAGTGCATGTTTTAGAGTTGATACACAACATGGTGATTGTGATTCCTGACTTAGGCGTGCCACAACGCTCTGGTATGATTTGTCTATTTTAACCTAGTTTGTAATTATGTGCTAGGTTAGTTATTTACCTGAAGAAGAGATCAGATTGCAGATCTCGAAACGTAGTGTTACTGATATTTTTGTATCACTGAACGATGGCAAATATCTGGGAAAATCCCGATTCCTTCAAATCCTTCCATTGGATAAAAACCACGTTTTTTAGTTGGGTAGAATCCACAATAAACTCGTATGTGTGGAGGGGCAGTTCTTTCAACAGGCGTTTCCACTACAACACTAAGGTAAACGGTGATAACAGAAATATGCAAACAAATCCACGGATGTGCGTTGGTGTGTTTAAATTGATAAAGGAAACAACTACGTTCTCTGTTGTGTTGCTCATACCTATCCCAAACATTCATGTTGTGTTGGACAAGAACGTACTTTTTGTACTCGGTAACGCCTTTATAGAACATACTGTATCCATAGATGAATATATTAAAGAGATAAAGTATGGCTCATATCTAAGCTAATTGGAGCAATTGGAGAAGTTCCCAAACGTAATTTAGACTCAAATGGCGGTCTGAATTGGTTATTTATTTTGTTGAATTGTAGACTAAATATGACAGCTTTTTTGCTATTTATTAGGAGTCAATACTTACAGTGTTTAGTCATTATGACGTTTCTCAAATTAATATACAACTTTAATAATAGTTAATTTGCAAATCAGGCAAACTTTAAAGGACTCAAAATATGTTTACGATATTTGCTAAAGTGACCTTAAAAATTATTACAAATAATCCAACTTACCTCCAACAAGATTTTGTCGATAAGCGTACTAATTACGTATTAATTAATTATATATTCAAATGTTGTTTATATATATATATATATATATATATATATATATATATATATGTGTGTGTGTGTGTGTGTGTGTGTGTGTGTTTTATTTTAAATTTTAAAAAATTCAATAAAATGTGTTCTGAAGGTTAGAATTGGTACAATGAGAGCGATCTTAATAACATTTCCTGTGTGGAAATCTGCACTAACATGTGAGTATGATCTAATCTGCGTTGAATTTTCATGAAACCATGCATGAATATTCTAATTTATCATACGACGGCCTATAACGTAATTCACGAACATCAGAGAGCGAGTTCAAGAGCACTCGTTTGGAATCAACCCGATGTGACTTCGACAATTTTCCAGTTAGAATGAAACTGCTTTATCGATTGATTTCATCTCGATATTCAACACGAGCTCATGAGCGAACTTTAGGTTCGTAATGGTACATTGAAAACTACCAATCACAATACAAGCTCATGAGCACTGTATTCGACATACCTTTGCCAATTAACGCCATCAATCTCACAACCAGAGCGAACTTTAGGTTCGTAATGGTACATTGAACACTACCAAACACAATACAAGCTAGTGAGTACTATATACGACATACCTTTGCTAATGAACGCAGAAATGCCACCAATCTCACAAACTGAGCGAACTTTAGGTTCGTAATGGTACATTGAACACTACCACACACAATACAAGCTAGTGAGCACTATATACGACATACCTTTGCTAATGAACGCAGAAATGCCGTAAATCTCACAAACTGAGCAAACTTTTATTTCGTAATGGTACACTGAACACTACCAACCACAATATAAGCTCATGACCACTATATCCGACATAACTTTGCTAATGAACGCAGAAATACCACCAATTCCAGAAACTAAGCGAACTTTAGGTTCGTAATGGTACACTGAACACTACCAACCACAATATAAAGCTCATGAGCACTATATACGACATACCTTTGCCTAATTGAACGCAGAAATACCACCAATCTCACAGAAACTGAGCGAACTTTAGGTTCGTAATGGTACATTGAACACTACCAATCACAATACAAGCTCATTGACCACTATATCCGACATAACTTTGCTAATTGAACGCAGAAATACCACCAATTTCACAACTGAGCGAGCTTTAGGTTCGTAATGGTACATTGAACACTACCAATCACAACATATACGACATACAATTAACGCAATGCCATCAATTTCACAACCTGAGCGAACTTTAGGTTCGTAATGGTACATTGAACACTATATCCGACATAACTTTGCTAATGAACGCAGAAATGCCACCAATCTCAGAAACTAAGCGAACTTTAATGGTACACTGAACACTACCAATCACAATATTCATTAGGACATACTAATTAAGCGAGCTTTAGGTTCGTAATGGTACATTGAACACTACCAATCACAATACAAGCTCATGACCACTATATCCGACATAACTTTGCTAATGAACGCAGAAATTCCACCAATCTCACAAACTAAGCGAACTTTAGGTTCGTAATGGTACATTGAACACTACCAATCACAATACAAACTCATGAGCACTATATCCGACATAACTTTGCTAATGAACGCAGAAATGCCACCAATCTCACAAACTGAGCGAACTTTAGGTTCGTAATGGTACATTGAACACTACCAATCACAATACAAGCTCATGAGCACTATATACGACATACCTTTGCTAATGAACGCAAAAATGCCGTCAATCTCACAAACTGAGCGAACTTTAGGTTCGTAATGGTACATTGAACACTACCAATCACAATACAAACTCATGAGCACTATATACGACATACCTTTGCTAATGAACGCAGAAATGCCGTCAATCTCACAAACTGAGCGAACTTTAGGTTCGTAAGGTACATTGAACACTACCAATCACAATACAAATTCATGAGCACTATATACGACATACCTTTGCTATTGAACGCAAAAATGCCGTCAATCTCACAAACTGAGCGAACTTTAGGTTCGTAATGGTACATTGAACACTACCAATCACAATACAAATTCATGAGCACTACATACGACATACCTTTGCTAATTGAACGCAAAAATGCCGTCAATCTCACAAACTGAGCGAACTTTAGGTTCGTAATGGTACATTGAACACTACCAATCACAATACAAAATCATGAGCACTGTATTCGACATACCTTTGCTAATGAACGCAGAAATGCCGTCAATCTCACAAACTGAGCGAACTTTAGGTTCGTAATGGTACATTGAACACTACCAATCACAATACAAACTCATGAGCACTATATACGACATACCTTTGCTAATGAACGCAGAAATGCCACCAATCACACAAATTAGCTTACATCAAGAGAAAGGGAAGCTTATTTCTCGGTTGTTGTTTAAAAAAATTCCTGAGATTTTTGACAATCGACAGATGTAATCGAGTGGTAACCCTCCCAAAGCTGATTAATATATGCCAATATGTGTTAGATTAAAACAAATTAAAGTGGTTTTCAAAACACTATGTGATTACCATTTAGAAGTTTCTTCAAACACGAAATTTGCCTGCATTGCAAATACGAACAAAATTATGTTCAAGTTTCACCCTTATAATTTTGGAAATAAAATAATAGTATTTTTTTAAATTAGGGTTTGTGGCGAGAGAATTTTTCACGTTTCATTTCAACATAACTGACTATACTGCCAATGTGAATAAGAAAACAACTTACTTGTATCTTTACAACTATACTCTTCATTGTGTAATAAGTAAATTCTTAGATTTAACACTTTTAAATTAGCAAAGATAACTAATAGATTTGTTTTCATCAAAGTGCCTGGCTTACAAATAACGTTAAAATTGTAGAATATTACGTATGTTTATATTTGAAAAACTCGATTGTTGAACTCCAGATCTACAGTTTTTAGCACATCCGTACATAAACATTTATGAAACTTTTTTAAAGCGTTTTTGAGGTGGTTTTCCCATTAAACACCTTTTTTTGGTGAAAACCCCGTATAGGACACAATTATATGATAACTGTTTCTTTTGCAATCGATTTGGGATACTATATACATATACAAGTTCAATTTGAAGTGAGTAAAACATTTTCAAGTAGAAATTATTTTAATATTGTGTAAAATACAGGTTCCGCTTTATCTCAAGCAATTCACGGTTTTGATAGTTGAAGTAAAAGCATTGTTTGTGTTTTTATGTAAAAGTAGACGAAATCAAATCACCTTGAGATATACCGTACTTGACATTTGCAAACCATTATGTAATTAGGAAATAAATCTGTTCTCTTAGGCTCTGCGTGGTGTTTTTATCACGACATTCCAGTCAGGCATTATTTGATACATGAAATTTTGTGACTAAATGTAAAGGTCAAAATCAGGGTGAGTTATTTATTAGTGAACATTCCTCCTTGTGCTTATTTAAGTGTTTCTGTTTTTTAAGTTCCTCCACTTAGACTACTGGGGTTGTCAGCCATACCTTGCCAAGCGGGGTAGCAGAGACGCTGCGACTCTACCGACTGCTGTGTCACAGGCACGCGCGCGCACTACCACCACTGCCAGCTGCTAGCAGACCATACCGCCGCGGCCGACACTCAGCGCAAACTCCTCCCCACCCCCTCCCTCCTGCCACGGATCGATCCGTTCGGTCAGATTCTGTTGTGGAAACCGTCTCACTCGATTCAGGTGTCACACATTCCAACTTGTCAGCGCTGTTTAGTGGCTGAGCGTTAGCAAAGCTCCACAGATCGATCTGTTCGGTCAGATTCTGTTGTGGAAACCGTCTCACTCGATTCAGGTGTCACACATTCCAACTTGTCAGCGCTGTTTAGTGGCTGAGCGTTAGCAAAGCTCCACAGATCGATCTGTTCGGTCAGATTCTGTTGTGGAAACCGTCTCACTCGATTCAGGTGTCACACATTCCAACTTGTCAGCGCTGTTTAGTGGCTGAGCGTTAGCAAAGCTCCACAGATCGATCCGTTCGGTCAGATTCTGTTGTGGAAACCGTCTCACTCGATTCAGGTGTCACACATTCCAACTTGTCAGCGCTGTTTAGTGGCTGAGCGTTAGCAAAGCTCCACAGATCGATCTGTTCGGTCAGATTCTGTTGTGGAAACCGTCTCACTCGATTCAGGTGTCACACATTCCAACTTGTCAGCGCTGTTTAGTGGCTGAGCGTTAGCAAAGCTCCACAGATCGATCTGTTCGGTCAGATTCGGTTGTGGAAACCGTCTCACTCGATTCAGGTGTCACACATTCCAACTTGTCAGCGTTGTTTAGTGGCTGAGCGTTAGCAAAGCTCCACAGATCGATCTGTTCGGTCAGATTCTGTTGTGGAAACCGTCTCACTCGATTCAGGTGTCTCACATTCCTACTTGACAGCGTACGTTTATTGGCTGAGCGTTAGCGAAGCTCCAAAGATCGATCCATTCGGTCAGATTCTGTGGTGGAAACCGTCTCACTCGATTACAGGTGTCACACATTCCAACTTGTCAGCACTCGTTTAGTGGCTGAGCGTTAGCAAAGCTCCACAGATCGATCCGTTCGGTCAGAATCTGTTGTGGAAACCGTCTCACTCCATTCAGGTGTCAAACATTCCTACTTGTCAGCGCACGTTTGTTATCTGAACGTTAGCGAAGTTCTTCAGTTAATCGACAGAAGAATTGTCTATCAAACTCAGTGAGTCGTGTCGCAACCCTTACATAGAACCACACACACTCAGTGAGTCGTGACGCAACCCTTGCATTTGTTCAGTTCATCATAAACTCATTTCCTAGATTAAAGTAATGTGTTGTTTTTATTGTTTCATTATTTACTTATATTTTGATTTTTTTTACAATTGTCATTTTGTATTTAAATTTGTGAGTGTTAAATTTTTATTTTAAAGAGAACAAGATAAGTTTTCAAACGGTATATCGCATAACTATTTTTGCATCTTTCTCTTAAAACAGCAATATTTTCAATTTCAAAAATTTTACAGTCCCGTTCTCGAAAAGATTTAAATGAGAACATAGGTCGTGTGGCTCATCAAATTAATAGTTGTTACAAAAGATACATAAAAAATTAAACTTCATTTTCATCTCCTATACGAGTATATGAAATTCATTTGAAAAAAGGCATTTTAATACGATTTAAGCATTCTTCTACTAATTTGCCATATGGATTAGATTATGGTTACAGTTGTTGTTAGCTCTATATCAAACGGAACAAACCACAGGAGATTGCGGTCGGGTGGTCTGAACACTCTGTATAACCGAACTCTTGTTGCTTTGTAATGTAAATTACACCCATCGATACGCTAACCAATTAGGCTTGACTTTGGAGGTGAATGTTTGCTTAAAACAATATCATGCACTAATCTGAATGTAAATTACATTTAACCGAATTAGCACAATAAATATACAACCAGTTTCTACACTCTGTATAGAAAGACATTGATTATTCTGAGAAGAGCGCTTATCTTCACCACGATAAGAGTACAGTTTTTCTTCCGTTATTTTCTCTTCTCTGCTGACTACGAACCAATAAGGTCTTGGGCCTTTTTATTACTCCCAAGACAGCGTTTGCCACCACACGCGTTGGTGGATAGCAAAATACAATCAGAAGCACATCACTGACACATTTTTATATAAAAATATTGTTCATAATAAATAGGACGTGTACTAATGGATGTATATAGTATTATATAAAAATCTAGTGGTGTCTGACTGTATGTTCCTTAATTACATAGATACTACTGGACCGATTGTATTGAAATTGTATATGGACATTCTTAAGGTCCTTGGTTAACATACTACAAACATATCCCTATCACTGTTTCGAAAATCCTCCTACACTACCGCCCCACTGGTTTTGAAAACTCCTTTTTGCCGTAATCATCAGATAGTAAATGTGGTTTTTAATCAACTGTTCTTTGTAAATACGATAATGTAACAATAAAATTGTATGTTTAATTAATTAAGTACGATTCAATTTTCTTTTCGTTTATAGTATTGAAAGCTTAGAGTAAGCTTAAAAGTAACAACACTTCTTGGTTTGAAGTTTGTTTTTGACGATGGAAAGTAACAAAATTTTTCCGCACACTTCCCATCGTTCAGTGATGCAAAAAATCAATAACACTACGTTTCGAGATCTGCAATCTGATCTCTTCTTCAGATAAATAACTAACCTAACTCATAATTACAAACTTGCAGTTAGGTTTAATTATTATGTGTTAGATTAGTTATTTACATGAAGAAGAGATCAGATTGCAGATCTCGAAACGTAGTGTGAATGATTTTTTACATATAACTTAACGATGGCAAATGTCCGGCAAAAATCCTGTTTCCATAACAACACTTCTTATTTTTACTTTATCTGCAATCATTGATAAGTACAGAGGTCACTAAGATAATAAAATAGGATAATAAATTATTTTAGCAAATATTAAGTATGTTTGATCGTTAGTATAATGCAGATATTAAAGTAAAATTGACTATATGACTTTTGTTATAGATTTAAAGACTGTTCAAAAACACATATTAGTTGTTTACTGAGTGAAGTAGGCCTTGTAGACAAACTTATGACACGAAAAATACTTTAGGCGAGAATAAACTGTAATGGCCATAGATACACTTTTTGTTCGAAATATGCTTCTCAGACTTGCTTACGTGTATATATTCTTTAGTGTGTTAGCTAAAAAGTTAAGAACTTTAAAATTCCTCCACGCTGACCTAAAACAGTTTAATTGTAACAAAATTCGTTTATCATGAAATATATATATTCATGAGACATTCGAATTATTTCAATATTTATAAAACTCTTTCACTCCCCGACTTGAATACATTTCTCTTTAGACATAAATTTAAAATGGATCACAAGATTGGAATATTTTTCAGTGGTTATTACCTAACTTATAAGTGTTTAGAATGGCACTTAAAAGGAATATGCTCACAATTTCTATGTGTTTTCAGTAGGAAATTGCGTGTGAAGACTAGGTTGCTCAACTTTTTTCAGACGCCATTTCGGAGTTGGAAACGTGACATAAGACGTGTTAGCGAAAGCGTGATCTACTGTATGACCGCCGGATGTTGTTGATAAGACTGTCCAGTTTCGATAAGATAATACCTTATCTCAGAACGGATGGCGTTTCTACTATTTAAGAATTCGTAATTACTTGCACTTAAAGTTATTGTTTGAAAACACGGTAGTAAAATATGAATAATATGACTTTCCGTACGTCTGATTTATGTGAAAGAAACGTAAAAACTACAAAAACCTTCTTTGCTACTTAGAGATAAACCAGCAGCTGACTAAACGATAAGGTTTGGGCTCGTTTCTCGGGGATGATTTTATCCTAGAGATTGTTTGGATAACACTAATTAATTAAAAGCACGACTGGTATACGATGAGTCCCAAAAAGGTTCAGAATGGAGACGTATTGTTTTTCGAAACTAACAAAATAAGAAGAGCCTTAATTGACACTGCTTCCTCTCCGGTGACCTTGAAACGTCCTCTTATCTCGAACAGAATGGCAGTTGTTGATAAGAAATATTGCGACCATTCTGTTGCAAATTTGCTGACCGGTGTTCTGAGAAGTCGGCTCGGCCAGCCATGAATTGCAGTAGGTTAAAATTTATTCTGTTCACGTTTTTTTCAATAGATCCAAAATTTATTTGTTCTTAAATATTAATAAGCATTAATCAATAAAGGATTGTTTCGAGGACTGATAAGGTGGATCCCATCGATTTGGGAGTCGGGGTTGATAATGTCAGTCTGACTTGTACCCTGTATCATTATTTGAATAATGGTGCTTTTTAAAAGAGTTTATGTTGTTGGATACTACTACCTGATGTAACGGTAACATATACCTACACTAATATACTATCCGTGTGACTAAAGGTTGGCCAACAATGCAGTGTCACCCTTACACTGCCAACGTCTCTTGTATGTCACTGTTCATAACACATCTATTACTACCTGACGTAACAGTAACATAAACCAACACTAAGATACTATCCGTGTGACTAAAGCTTGACCAACAATGCAGTGTCACCCTTACACTGCCAACGTCTCTTGTATGTCACTGTTCATAACACATCTATTACTACCTGACGTAACAGTAACATATACCAACACTAAGATACTATCCGTGTGACTAAAGCCTGACCAACAATGCAGTGTTAACCCAAAGCTGACCCTTGTCCATATTTATTAGACCTACTTTCTAGAAAAGAACTGTTCCCTATATAGAGATGAAGAAGAAGTTGAACAGTCACAGAATTAATACATTACTTTTTTGTTATCAAAACAAGGTCGAGATGGCCAGGTTTAAATTTACTATAAATTTAGCTTAATAAACAAACAAATGTTAAATAATAAATGCAGAAGTTTTGAATTATTTTTCAAGAATTTCTGCATAGATACGTGAAAGTATTTTCAAACGTTTTAAATAATCTACGAGTATTTAAATTTATAAAATGTAAATATACATCATTATACGGCCGGGTGTCTTAACAGTTCCCCCCCATTACCTTTCTTATGAATAGATATGGAGTAATTTACTTTGGGGTTGCTTATATAACCAACTTAGGAGTTTTTTATGTATGCAACTTTCTCACTAGTCTACATTTTTAAATAGAAGCCCCTAGCAAGTGACACCTCCTTTTAAAGGTATTATAGAAAGAAGAATAATGGCACAAATTAGGGGTCTCTAATGTTACTCTGTCAAATTTGGTGGCCAATTAAAGTCAGTTATGAAAACGCCACAGTTGAAGTGTCATTTAAAGTTATTGTAAGGCAAATAAAACATTCACTCGCTAGTTATTTTGCGAACTTACGACGCCAAATCATTAAACAAGTTATTACAAGAATCAACAAACATCAAAAACCATGAATAACATAGCATTTATTAGGTTTTCTTTTTTCTGACCGAAGCCCATTAGGAAGTCCTGGGAATACCAATAGCTGGTTTTGCCATGTCGTCTCTTATTGTTTACCAGTTAGTATGTGAGACACATTCAGTCCAGTCACTGTGTCGCAAGTTCTAAAAATAACTTTTTTAGTACATTAAGAAGATTTCTAAAGTTATTCAGTACCCTCGAACTGCAGAGAAGCGGTTCACGGAGATCAGTTAACAACTTAAACGTAGGCATACATCAAGTTGTATAAGGAATTGATGGGAAAAAATTAATTGTTACAACTATGAAAATTTGGACAGTAACTAAACCCGCAATTTATTACAATTAATGTTTATTTTCATTGCGAAAGTTTTTACTAATTTAATAACAGTCTCTTAATTGGCTGGACGAAGTTAAGACCGTAGTATTTACAAACCCCTCTTGTAAATACAAAACTTGCTATCCAGTCCAATTTGACGCAAAGTGGGCTAAGCTCCAGGATAAAATCCACTTTCAGCAAATGATTTGTGGGTGCCTTTGATAGAGGGAGCTTATAGAACTTGAGACAGTGATATACGGGTTGTTTTCAAGGGAAAGGCGCTTCGAGACTTATCTGACAAGAAGGGAGAAACCATACGCAAATTGTGTCAGTTGTATTAAAAAAATTAAATTCATTGATTAATTTGTAAGCTATACTGTGTATGGCTATATTACTTGTTTGATCATGATTTACATTAATCTGATAAACATGCAATTATTTGTCACCTTTCTATAAATAAGCTTGTTTTTTCGAAGTTTTTTGGATGGATATTCATGGTTTGTACCTGAATAACACTGGTTAATGAATGCGAAGCAAAACCATGAAGGATGGAGACATGAAATTTGGTACATATTTTTACCTTATGCCATAAGGGCGCACCAAGGATATTGTTCTCTTCGATATTAGGCCTCTAGATTTGCCAAAATTACTATAAGAAATGCATTTATCTAAACACGTTATTAATTGAAAGAGCCTGTTAAATATAACCAACTGTTCTGTTTTAACAGTAAAAAATCACTTAAGTAATTTCACTATAATTTTATATTTATTTATAGTCTTTATAGTAAAAACACTTCTATTTCAACCTTTTCTGAAAACTCTGGTATACCCCGATAAGAATTTAGAAGTGTTATTAAAAATATATTTCAATATCCATTTTAGCGAATCTTACTTGATTAATATTCTAATGGAGATATCGAAGACAAAATTATTATCTAACTTCGAATATAAATTTAAAGACAGTCGTAAAACCCACCTTAGTTGTTTTTTTTAACATAAGTAGGTAGTCTATCTTAAACCTTATATGTAGGCTACATCTCCTAATCAGAGCAACAAAGCAAACAACTGTGGTACCAGAAATATCTTAGCCTGGAAGTATACATAACAATGGCTGAAAGTAGACGCTATGTGGCCATAGTAGGCTTCTCAGACCTGTAAATAGATGGTCATAATTAGTGTACACGTTTTGACATATTTTTAATATACGCAATTCGAAAATATAATTATTTCGAACCAGAAGTGCAAATGTACGCGTAACGACTAAACTAAGAGCTATAAGCAATTCTGATTAACATCTGAATCTGATAACCGTGGACACTGACATAATCCTTACTTCTGCATAAACATGCAACGCCTACTAAATTGCGTAAATTGCGTGCAAAGCAGCGGGTAACTGCTAGCAGTGCAGATATAAAAGACAATGTGGTCTAAAGTTTACTATATATTTAAAGACTGTATACAAGTTGCCTTTTGAGAAAAGAAACCTTCTCAGAGCTCTGTTTATATGAGCTAAAAAATACTAAGACCGGAGTAAATTAAAATGACCATAAATATACTCTTTAAACAGATTTTCTTGATCATGGAAGAAGGCAAACCCAACATTGGCATCAGAAATATAATTAACTCGAAACAGAAGTGCTCATACACATGCAAAAACTACGAAATTGCGTGCTAAGCCGCGGAAACTGCTATTACACTATAAACGTTGTGTACACATATAGGCCAAACATCAAATAAAACAACTCTTTGAACAACAGAGAACCCTTGGAAAAATTATTTAGACGAAAATCTCCCACAACATGGTTTTTATGGAAGAAAGTAATTCAAGAACCGCATCAGTAGATTGAATACTCTAAAGCTAGTCAGGTTGGGTTTATATGACAAAATGGCAACGGGAATGTTTATCAGAAAGCTATTGTAGATATCCGATAAAGCATTGATAACAAATATATTCTTAAGTGCAAGAGAGTGTTTACAATGTAGTAGAAGAGCTCTTTACTTCAAAACTACCAAAATGCAAGAATTAATTCCTTTTTAATGAAATTACACTTTTCTAGATAAACAAATATATATTATTTTTTATGTACGTACGTCTATTTATATTACGGTGCGCTCAACAGCTTTAGACAGGCAAACCCTTACTAAAATTAAATCAATTTTTAATATCATGACATGTACTTTTGTAACAAAACTCAATGAATATTAGTAATTTGTACACTAGTTAGTTCAGCTTAAGCAATCTGCTGATCTTATTTAGGAAATGCATTATGTTTTTCTCTGCAATTGCTATGGCAGGTAGAATGTTAACATAAGAACATATAATATTGCTAAGAATAGTAATGTTTGCGAGTTTAAGGATGGTCGCTGGGTTAGTCTTCACTAACGTTAAAAAAATTTCCAAATCAGCTTCTGATGCCCAGGAAAATTTGGCCACTATCGAGGAAACGGCGACAGGTTTCACGTACCCAAAAAAGTAATTTTAATTCTATATTTATTTATCTATTAGGCTATGTTTACTTAGAAGTACAATTGTGTTAGTTATTAGATTAGGACTTTTATTTCTATATGACGCTTGCAATACAATTAATTATTGTTAATTGTTTCCTGCAATAAAGAATATTATTATTATGTTATTTTAATATCGTGTGCTGCAGTTTATAATACACAGTACCATGCCACGAATAAAGAAAGGTCCCTAAAAGTAGGCCTAATCTTCGTTTACAAAAACGACTCGTTAACAAAATACATTGTAGAAACAGTGAAGTCTAATTTCAGAAACAATTGATTATAATATAAGTATTGTTATACTTATTTTACAAGAAATCTATTATGGTCAAAAACATAATTTTAAGGATTAAAATAATAGAGATGAAAGAAATAGAATACAAAATTTGAATATAAATGTACTGTGAAGGCTACAGTATCTCTATGAGTATAAAAATCGGTTAGATGAGCATCCGCCCGGCTAGCTCAGTCGGTAGAGCATGAGACTCTTAATCTCAGGGTCGTGGGTTCGAGCCCCACGTTGGGCGCAATATTTTTGCGTGTGTCAACAAGTAGATTGTGTTAGTATGTTATAAAGTAGTCTATTATTTTTTGTTTTTTAAAATAATATACATAGAAAAACTATTGCTATTAAATTGCCTTACCTATGGTAAATATTTTTATAATAGGTTATTGTAATTATATAAACAAAAGGATTTTTTTTTATTTCTCATCGTATAGGCTAGTCGTCGTCAACTCGTCCTCGATCGCAAATTTCGCAATAATCAAAATAAGTGAAATTAATGATAATGGTACGGTACTTATTGTTTAAATTTACTTCACTTTGTAAGTGTTGTTTTGCATCATTTCATTTTTTCATTTACATATAATACAAATATAGTGATAATAATATAGCCTACACGAGAAAAAATCCCGTAAAGTAAAATTGGAAATTATTGGTAGGTCTGTTAATTATATAATTTTATTATTTCTACAGCAGAATCATGTAAATGTGCAACATATTTATAAACCAAAGAGATCTCTGACCTTTCTGTTCGCTAACAATAAAAATGTGGTACCGTAGTTATTTCTTAACATTCCATATTTAGTGTTAAACAACCTTCACGGCAGAGCTAACCTAAGCACAAATATGTAAATTAGGGTACGACAGGTTCTTACATGTTGTTTGAATAATTTCCGTGCCTTGAAAACACCGTCACACTTTGGTGAGGCATTACTAATTTTTAAAGTCTTGTCTTTGCATGTCACTGTATGAATTAGTCGTTTATCATTTTAAACTACCAGCACATTTGCTAAAATCATTTAAAAATTTCACACTTATACTTTGTTTTAATCTTAGTTATTATCAGTAGATGAAATATACCAATACACAATAATTGTAAACAAACAGTCAGAATATAAAAACGTAGAATTCTAAAAATCATTGTGTATCTGAAAAAGCTCGAATACGGCGGCACAAGTTAAGCCCGAAAGCTCAATAAACACTGGCCTTTTTTGTTTAATATACTGTATAAGAAATAATTTCTAGAAGAGCATTTACAAATTGTTAAAAACTGTTCTAATACACACAACAATAAAATACACGTAATACTGTTGAAAACCTTATAAATACACGAATCTATCATAAATTTGCGTCACAAATTATTAAAAAACAACCCAGTAATATTTAAAATATAAATGTTTTTGTGTACTTTGCCTTTTACGCCAGAAAAACTAGCTGTTATAAACGATTTATTATTTACCTGAAATACACCTAATAATTAAAATAAACCCGGAAAAAATTAATATGAAAGTAATGGTATCATTCTTATGCTTGAACTTTTTTTTATTTATTTTCTAACTATGGAAATAAAAATAAGGTTAAAGGGGAGCGTCAGAAGTATAAAACGGTTTTATAACTGTTAAGAACTTTGTACTTATGAATTATAATTACAATTAATTATAAGACTACTGGGAGCCTGTTCTTATTTGGTGCATTGGTTAACACAATCCTTATACAGAACGTAGCGTATTAATACTAGATACATGATATAGCCTACATGAATAATTAACCAAGAAATCTATTAAAGCATTAATAAACCGCGATATATTTTCCAGGAATTTATTAGGACAACTAACACATATTATGGAATTTCATTTTGCAAATGATGCAATACATACAAGTATAAGCAATACGATTCATATGGAGGTGCACAAATAACTCAGCATTTCGTTTAAGAGTGTAGAATTACGATTCCTTCTCGACGTGCGATGGTGGTGTAATGGTCAGCATAGTTGCCTTCCAAGCAGTTGATCCGGGTTCGATTCCCGGCCATCGCACTTAACTTTTTGCGCCTCAGAAGCTTCTTATTACATTTTTACTAATTTTTATTTTTACCACTAATTGTATAGTTAGTAGTAATTTTTCATTATTTTAGAGAGTCGAAGAAGTGTGTCCTTTTTACGATTTACATTACCATGATGAACTTTACATTAGGTTTAGTAATTCAAGTGCTATTTATTATTCGTGAGTATATTGCGCTAAAAACATGTTCAGGCCTAAAAGTTCTCTGATAGCCTAAAACTATTAACATGTAATAATATTTAAAAATTAAAATTTTATACGCGGGTTTTGGATGAAATTGATCATTTATTAGGTATTTATTAAAAGCCTAATGTGTCTGTGTGGAAAGACAGAGTAACTGTTTTTTTTTTTTTTTTTTTGTTTTGCTGAAAGACGAAGCTAATTCGGCGGATTTAATAATATTCTAAGTTTTCATCCCTCTCTTTCTCTCAGACATTAGTGATCAGACCCTCTAGAACTGTATTTGTTTATGTGATAAGCGCTATCTGGAGGGATGTTTTGCCTTCTCTGCCATGCCCGCAGGCATTAGTTGATAAGATAAGATAAGAACGTTACTCTACCCCATTCTTGTAAAACAAGGTAAATTATACTTCCGCTGAATATACAACCTCCTAATAATGATAACAGTGTGGTGGGTTTCGAATAGAAGACTGCGAGCTTTGTTGTGGGCTAACAAAACATACCAAAACATTCAATTAATACAATTTATATATAACAAAAGAATTTTCTTAGAACTCGTATCATGCCTCTGACGCACATAGTAATTCTTGTAATGCAAAATATACCAATTTTTACAAATAATAAATATTAAATTGTACTGGTATCTAAGTTGAGACAAAATATTACAATTAAAATGAAACCATAGATTTACGAGTTCATTAAACAAATAGGTATGGTGAAAATAGAAATAAAATTAAAACTACTTAAAAGGCCGTAGTTGGGTTTTTACTACTATTCATGACGACGTGTACCACCACATTTGGTTCAAACCGGGCTTTCGTAAAGCGCGTCGTGCGCCTGATGAGGTACACGTTGCTATGCATTTCCTTATTACGTTTTTATTGTTTGCCTGTCTTGGTGGTTTGTTAAATTTGATCCCACTCTAAAATAAAATACCTTTGACTATGGTGTACTCCGTCGGGCGGTCAATTGCTTAATTTGTAAGGTAAATTCATTTTGTATGTACTCCTAGTACAGTAGAACCTCGGTTAACCGAGCCTCGCTTAACCGAGACTCCGGGTTAACCGAGGCCGTCCTCGGACGATTTTTTTTATTTAAAAAGCAAAAGAAACACGCACAAACTACGTACAGTAATGAGCGTTTGGGTGCTCCTTTTATCGCAATACGCACGCTAGCCTGCAATGCGTTAAAACTACTGTACAGTAAATTGTTGGCAACTGTTGTGTTTCCTCGGCCAAATATTTGCGTAGCTTAGCGCTTATCTTTGCCGAATGCATACGGCACTGTCACCCGACACCGCTCGCCAGAGCAGCTGCAGGTGTTGTAACCCGACACCGCTCGCCGCCGGACCAATGCGAACTGTTTCAATGCCGAGACGCGACTGAGCCACTCGCTCCTCCCCACCACCCCGATTCGACTCCGTAGCTTATTGCGCATCTAGTGGGCTGTCCTGGTGTACAGCTTCAGCTCGGATGTGTTCGTGCATCATCGGTCTGCCCGAAGACGCCATTTCGTCTCAGTGGCAGTCCTTTGTTTACTTTTACAAGTCAAGTGTCTATCACTGTTTTTTTTTATTGTGTGTTTAAGTGCAGTTACAGTAGGTGTAAATGAGTGCTAAACGCAAACGTGTCGTTGTGTCCCCTTAGAGACTAAACTAAATGCGATTCGTCGTCTGGACAATGGTGAGTCAATAAGAACAGTCGCTAAAGACTTGGGTGTTGGTGAGGTTACCGTCGGAGATTGGAGGAGGAAGAGGGCTGAGTTAGAAAAATGGGGTGCTCAGAGCTTAAATTCCAATTGCAATTCAGAGAGAAAAACGTTTAAAAAGTGTGAGTATGAAAAAACTTCCGAGGCTTTATTCTTATGGTTTTCGGAAATGAGAGCAAGGGGAAGTCCAATAAGTGGGCCTATTTTTGCAGGCAAAAGCGCTAGATTTCCATAAATCTTTTGGCGATGGCGATGAGAACCTTTTACCGCTAGTTCCGGGTGGTTAATGCGATGGAAAGAACCGTTATGGAGTGCGGCAAACTTAATATATCTGGGGAAAAACTTTCAGGTAATGAAACTGATGTGACAGTTTTTTGAAGAAAAAAATAAGAAAATTGATTTTGAGTGAGGTCTTACATCCGATCAAATATTCAACTGTGATGAGACAGGCCTTAACTTCAGAATGTTGCCCTCAAAAACTTTAGCCAGTCAGCAGGAAACATCAGCTCCTGGGTATAAGAAATCTAAAGATCGAGTTACAGGTTTTAGGATGTGCCAATGCTGCAGGAAGTTTGAAAACTCAAACCAGTTGTAATAGGCAAGTATAAAAAGCCACGTGCTTTTTAAAAATTACTAATGTGGACACATTTCCCAGCACATACACAAACCAGAAAAACGCATGGATGGACTCGCGGATTTTCAAAACAATGGTTTTTTTGAGGAATTCGTTCCAGTCGTTGAAGCTTTCTTGGAGAACAAAAAACTCCCTCGCAAGGCCCTTCTTATTCTTGACAACGCTTCGTCCCATCCAGATGCTGATGAGCTAGTCAGCGATGGCATTAGAGCCTTATTTTTGCCTCCAAACGTTACTGCCCCTCATCCAGCCTCTAGACCAGGGAGTTCTAGAAACTTTTAAGCGAAAACTACAAAAAGAGGCTGCTTAGAAATCTACTGGAGAAGCTAGAGGACGGGCTGGGTGTCACTGATGCTCTCAAGTTAATCACAATGAAAGATGTTGTCTACTGGGTGTCAGAAGCTTGGGATAACGTTAGGGAGGACACTATAAGAAGGTCATGGCGCAAACTTTTCGGAATTGAAAAGGCAAGCCGCCAAGAGACAGCTGCTCCTGAAAACCAGCCAAGAGCATGTCCTCCTGAAAATGAAGAGCTTGTGAATCTTTGTAACCACCTTCCAGTGGCTGAGCCCATCAGTGCAGAGGACATCAGTGAATGGATCAATGGAGATGAGGATCAGGCCTAACTGATGACGTGATTATCCAGATGCTCAACCAACCAGAAGATGATGACAAGTAAGTTTTTGATTTTTTATTTATGCAAAATTTTAACATAAAAACATAATCCAACATCAATTTTTTAACACAACTACAGTATATTTGTTACACTTTAGTTAAATGTTGCCCATTCATCAATCCAAAACTAATTTCATACCAATTCCAACTGCTGCCTTTTTGATTGCGTTACGGTTACGTAAAACAAAAGTTTTTTTTACAGCGATGAACCTGATGGGGCGACTGAGAAAATATCACATACAGAAGGTCTAAGAACGATCGAGGGAGCACTGGCATACATTGAACAACAAGAAACCGCAACAACAAACGATTTAGTTTGGCTGCGACGCTGGCGCAACAGGGCGGCTAGCCTAAGATCCTCTAATCTAAGTCAAAAAACAATAACTGATTTCTTTGGGAAAAAAGATTAGCTTACTTTGTTTATTTTTTGTACAATGTACAGTAAATTAATTTTCATTTCTTTGATTTAATTTTGTAAACAGGAATACTGTACTGTAACTAAAACTTCTGTACATTGTGTAGCCTATATCATACGTATTCAGTTGTGCAATAAATTGAGTGTTTATATTAAAAACAGTGTTTAGTATTGTGAGTGTTACCGTTTCCTCTCACGTTTTATTGCGTACTAATAACATTTCTTGTACTAATAAACTAAACAACAGTTCAGTTAATAACTTTTGTTCATGTTTTAGTATATCTTGAGCTATTTTTAGCCCCGGTAACGATTTTTAGGTTACGTTCCGTGTTATCCGAGGTTCGCCGTATCCGAGGTACCCTCGGTCCCAATTACCTCGGTTAACCGAGGTTCTACTGTACATGGAGAACATTAAAAAAACATACTGAAATAGTTTTTGTGTGCAAAATTGTGAAGCCTACACACATATCCCGTTATACTTAGACGTTTAACGTAAAAATACGATTACGGTTTTTGCCATTAATTGAAAAATTCGACGGCAAATACAAAAGTCCGGAAATAAGCCGTCGCGTCGTCGTGAATGTTTTGTAACATTTTCGGAAATTGTGTAACAAACAACATTGTTCTGCGTATTGTTTACCTCTGTGAAATAGTTGGTAACATATCCGCTAGACCGCAGCGTTGTCTATAACGTAAAGCTCCTTCAAATTAGTTAGCTGTTCTGCCGCTAGGAGCAGAAGCGTATCAACTCTTACTGTTAGTTCGTCATTTAGCTGCTAGGTGGCAGTCTCTTATCTCCGCCTTTACTGCAACTAAAGGACATCAGATTCGCGAGCGTTGTTCAATTTTGTTTGTCAGACATCAAAATTATCACCACACGTTTTTTTAAATTAATCTTTTAAGGGTTTTTCGTAATATTTTACTCATTTGTTTTGTATTCCGATATTTTAAATTGTTTTAAGAAAACCCACGGTTGGGAAGCTTTGAATTAATTTTAGAGCACCAATGCCTTTCACAACACATTTAATTTGTGATCAAACATGTCTACTTTATACAACTGACGGTCCAGATCCGTCAATAAATTATTTAAAAATTTTACTCAATCCAAAATCGATGCACTACCTTAATTTATACTATGTATTGATTGATAATAATATAGTGGGAATAGCCATTATTTTTAAAGCCGTTTTAGATTTCATGATTAGATAAGTACTCATCTACCTTAAAAATGCTCTCAGTCAGAATTTGACAACAAAGAAGGCTGACGTTGAAGCAGTCGGCAAGAACTATGCTAGATGAAAGTGTGCTGGACTGTGCTTTTGAACTAATTTACCAATTTCAGCTCTAAATTTTCTAAAATATTAAATATATTTTTCAGTACAAGAAGCAACAAACACTTAAATAATGTCATTGTTCATTACTTTTCAACTGTACATTTTGAGGAAATATTATGTACTAGATATAAAAGACAAAGTTACTATCCTACTTTTATTTAAATTTAAAGACTATTATGAAACGTATCTTAATTTTCTTATGATATAAGTAGTCTTCTCAGAACTATGTATGTGTACATATTTTCATGATCGGGAAAGATACAAAATTAGCTATGGAACAAAAATACTGAGATCGGAGTAAACCACAATGACCATAAATATATACTTTTTAACATATTTACTTGATCGTGGGAAGAAGTTAAACACAACAATGGCGTCGGAAATATAATTCACTCAAACTAGAAGTGCTTGTACAGTTGCAAAACCTACGCAACTGAGTGCGAAGCCGCGGATAACTGCTAGTTTATAACAATCCTTATTAATATATTTAAGGGTATTTCAGTTGTTTTGGGTTATAATGATTACTCTGTAAAATATTCCATTAAAATACCAGACATGAGTAATTAGAGTCAAACATACAGAAACAATTGCTATAAAACATATAAAAATAACTAATGGGAACTCCTAGCGTACTAAGTTTTTCATTGCAGTTTTGTTTGTCACAAACAATGGTAGTCGGGCAGAATTACCTGTGTTTAAATTGTGACGCTCCTCGATTGCCGAGAAGGTCGCCGGAAACGAAGCGGCGGAACAGTACCAAAACTACCGGAAGTAAAAATCAACGCCGGAAACTAGTTCTGTTACGTCATATTTGATGATTTTGCAACAGTGATTTATGATAAAATTCATACTTTAATGTTCTATTGAGAACAATAAATTAGTGATTTAAAAATAGGAAAAATCGCAATTACTTCACACTAGGGATTTCCAACATACTGGTAGCCTCAAGGCTACGCTTTTGTTAATAGCCAAGAACATTAATGTATAGAACAACGTGACCAGCAGAGCTGCAGGGGCTGCTTAGTGAATTGAAAGGTATTTCCATCATATGTCACCACTTCCAGGCAGACCTATCTGTAGATTTTCTCACCTTTATTTCTTCCATAGTATTTTTTTGATCGAGTTCAAGGTTGAAACACAATTAAATATTAAATTTCATAGTTTTATTGTTAAATTTCACTGAATACTTCTATTCAGATGTTCGCAGTTAGGCTCTTGGACTGAGAAATGTTATTTAAAATTTGAGTTTTAAATGGTATACGATGTGCTAGAGCTCCTCTTACGGTCAACAGAGAAGTGAGGTTTTAGAATAAAAGCTACTTGAAGGAGAACGTCATTACACGTACACTAATCACCTAATTATAACAAAGGCTGAATCTGAAACTACTGCCATAATATTAGCATGCCTTACAACTTATTGAGAGCACCATGGATGGATGTTACCTGTACTTTCTACGTAACCAGTGTTACTTCCCTCCGTCTTGACCGTTCAACTTTTAATTGGTAACCTTTATGGCACAATTGTACTATGGAATCACCACGATACATTAAAGAACCTGTGGCTAACTTTCGTGGAAAATGTTGTAGTCCAGATTCTTGGAGGCCAGATGTGACAGCGATTAGGGTAACAGGTTTTGTTGATTACTACGTTAAGTGCGTACCAGTGGCGTAGTGTAATGGCTACAGCGGTTATCTCAAGATAACCGAATCAAGCAACGTCGAGCGTGGCTGCTGCTTGGATGGGTGGCCGCTGGCGTTCCTGTCCTTGCAAGCAGCCCGCTTGTCCGGCCATTGGTGGTGGTTCGGAAGTCACCTTCAAACCACTGGTCCCCAGGTTGTGTTAAAAAAGGGCTTAGTCTTATCGTAATTAATAGGCTCTTAGGGCTTATCTCCCTTGTAAAATAAAGCATTCTTTGACCTTTTATCGGAGTAACTAGGTCCGTGTGGTATCAGTCAGAATTGATACTACTATGGAAGTCTAAGTAGCCACCACCTGGACAGTGGACAGCCGTCAATCGTCTCTCGGATAATGTAAGAATTGGAATCGACCTAACCAGTCAGCCGATACAACTATAGTAATCGATCTAAGTGGTTCTGATCTCAAGTTAAAATGTCGGAGCCTTGTCACTGCTGTTAGTTAAGGAGGTTTTAGAATAGAAAATTATTGTTTAAGAAATGTTATTTGTATTTCTAGTGCCAAATGTCTCGTTTTAACAAAACATATCACAGATTGGTTGAGCTACGGTATAGCTCCTCACCCTCAGCTTCCTTTTATAGGTAGATGTACATTGCTGGCCGTGGCATATTTTGTTGCACATCACTTGAGTAAAGATAACTCTCCGAAATATTTCAAGAATTTAAATGTTAAAGCAATGTTTGGAAACAACAACAAGAATCAAACTGACCAGGTAATGTTCTGAAAATATCGTATGCCGGGTCTTTTCAGAAGATTTAAGTTTTGTAAATGTGTTTAATATTCCTTAACACTTGATTTAACAGTGTGTTATAATTTGGTTTTAGAAAAATCCTGTTTCTACTCTTACTGTTTAGAAGAAACAACAAGACAGTTGTATACTCAGGGAATTGAAAGGGACTAGCAACGGACAGTAGATATGTCTAAACACACGTTAATTATGTTAATCAGAATCTTCCTAGATCGATACAAGACCACAGTTGTGTACTCAGGGAATTGAAGGGACTGTCAAGGGACTGTAGATATGTCTACACAAATTCGTGTTAATTATGTTAATCAGAACCTTCCTAGATCGATACAAGACCACAGTTGTGTACTCAGGGAATTGAAGGGACTGTCAAGGGACTGTAGATATGTCTACACAAATTCGTGTTAATTATGTTAATCAGAACCTTCCTAGATCGATACAAGATCACAGTTGTGTACTCAGGGACGTGAAGGGACTGTCAAGGGACAGTAGATATGTCTACATAAATAAGTGTTAATTATGTTAATCAGAACCTTCCTAGATCGATACAAGACCACAGTTGTGTACTCAGGGAATTGAAGGGACTGTCAAGGGACTGTAGATATGTCTACACAAATTCGTGTTAATTATGTTAATCAGAACCTTCCTAGATCGATACAAGATCACAGTTGTGTACTCAGGGACGTGAAGGGACTGTCAAGGGACAGTAGATATGTCTACACAAATAAGTGTTAATTATGTTAATCAGAACCTTCCTAGATCGATACAAGACCACAGTTGTGTACTCAGGGAATTGAAGGGACTGTCAAGGGACTGTAGATATGTCTACACAAATTCGTGTTAATTATGTTAATCAGAACCTTCCTAGATCGATACAAGATCACAGTTGTGTACTCAGGGACGTGAAGGGACTGTCAAGGGACAGTAGATATGTCTACACAAATAAGTGTTAATTATGTTAATCAGAACCTTCCTAGATCGATACAAGACCACAGTTGTGTACTCAGGGACGTGAAGGGACTGTCAAGGGACTGTAGATATGTCTACATAAATAAGTGTAAATTATGTTAATCAGAACCTTCCTAGATCGATACAAGACCACAGTTGTGTACTCAGGGAATTGAAGGGACTGTCAAGGGACTGTAGATATGTCTACACAAATTCGTGTTAATTATGTTAATCAGAACCTTCCTAGATCGATACAAGATCACAGTTGTGTACTCAGGGACGTGAAGGGACTGTCAAGGGACAGTAGATATGTCTACATAAATAAGTGTTAATTATGTTAATCAGAACCTTCCTAGATCGATACAAGACCACAGTTGTGTACTCAGGGACGTGAAGGGACTGTCAAGGGACAGTAGATATGTCTACACATAAATAAGTGTTAATTATGTTAATCAGAACCTTCCTAGATCGATACAAGACCACAGTTGTGTACTCAGGGAATTGAAGGGACTAGCAACGGACTGTAGATATGTCTACACAAATTGGTGTTAATTATGTTAATCAGAACCTTCCTAGATCGATACAAGACCACAGTTGTGTACTTAGGGAATTGAAGGGACAGTAGATATGTCTACATAAATTAAGTGTTAATTATGTTAATCAGAACCTTCCTAGATCGATACAAGACCACAGTTGTGTACTCAGGGAATTGAAGGGACTGTCAAGGGACTGTAGATATGTCTACACAAATTCGTGTTAATTATGTTAATCAGAACCTTCCTAGATCGATACAAGATCACAGTTGTGTACTCAGGGACGTGAAGGGACTGTCAAGGGACAGTAGATATGTCTACATAAATAAGTGTTAATTATGTTAATCAGAACCTTCCTAGATCGATACAAGACCACAGTTGTGTACTCAGGGAATTGAAGGGACTGTCAAGGGACTGTAGATATGTCTACACAAATTCGTGTTAATTATGTTAATCAGAACCTTCCTAGATCGATACAAGACCACAGTTGTGTACTCAGGGACGTGAAGGGACTGTCAAGGGACAGTAGATATGTCTACACAAATTCGTGTTAATTATGTTACTCAGAACCTTCTTAGATCGATACAAGACCACAGTTGTGTACTCAGGGACGTGAAGGGACTATCAAGGGACAGTAGATATGTCTACACACTTAAGTGTTAATTATGTTAATCAGAACCTTCCTAGATCGATACAAGACCACAGTTGTGTACTCAGGGAATTGAAGGGACTATCAAGGGACTGTAGATATATCTACACAAATTCGTGTTAATTATGTTAATCAGAACCTTCCTAGATCGATACAAGATCACAGTTGTGTACTCAGGGACGTGAAGGGACTGTCAAGGGACAGTAGATATGTCTACAAATAAGTGTTAATTATGTTAATCAGAACCTTCCTAGATCGATACAAGACCATAGTTGTGTACTCAGGGAATTGAAGGGACTGTCAAGGGACTGTAGATATGTCTACACAAATTGGTGTTAATTATGTTAATCAGAACCTTCCTAGATCGATTGCAAGGCCACAGTTGTGTACTCAGGGAATTGAAGGGACTGTAGATATGTCTACACAAATTCGTGTTAATTATATTAATCAGAACCTTCCTAGATCGATACAAGATCACAGTTGTGTACTCAGGGACGTGAAGGGACTGTCAAGGGACTGTAGATATGTCTACATAAATAAGTGTAAATTATGTTAATCAGAACCTTCCTAGATCGATACAAGACCACAGTTGTGTACTCAGGGAATTGAAGGGACTATCAAGGGACTGTAGATATATCTACACAAATTCGTGTTAATTATGTTACTCAGAACCTTCCTAGATCGATACAAGATCACAGTTGTGTACTCAGGGACGTGAAGGGACTGTCAAGGGACAGTAGATATGTCTACAAAAATAAGTGTTAATTATGTTAATCAGAACCTTCCTAGATCGATACAAGACCACAGTTGTGTACTCAGGGACGTGAAGGGACTATCAAGGGACAGTAGATATGTCTACAAAAATAAGTGTTAATTATGTTACTCAGAACCTTCCTAGATCGATACAAGACCACAGTTGTGTACTCAGGGAATTGAAGGGACTAGCAAGGGACAGTAGATATGTCTACACACTTCGTGTTAATTATGTTACTCAGAATCTTCCTAGATCGATACAAGACCACAGTTGTGTACTCAGGGAATTGAAGGGACAGTAGATATATCTACAAAAATTAAGTGTAAATTATGTTAATCAGAACCTTCCTAGATCGATACAAGATCACAGTTGTGTACTCAGGGGCGTGAAGGGACTGTCAAGGGACAGTATATATGTCTACAAAAATGTTAATTATGTTAATCAGAACCTTCCTAGATCGATGCAAGATCACAGTTGTGTACTCAGGGATGTGAAGGGACTGTCAAGGGACAGTAGATATGTCTACATAAATAATTCGTGTTAATTATGTTAATCAGAACCTTCCTAGATCGATACAAGACCACAGTTGTGTACTCAGGGAATTGAAGGGACTGTAGATATGTCCACACAAATTGGTGTTAATTATGTTAATCAGAACCTTCCTAGATCGATGCAAGGCCACAGTTGTGTACTCAGGGAATTGAAGGGACTGTAGATATGTCTACACAAATTCGTGTTAATTATATTAATCAGAACCTTCCTAGATCGATACAAGATCACAGTTGTGTACTCAGGGACGTGAAGGGACTGTCAAGGGACTGTAGATATGTCCACACAAATTGGTGTTAATTATGTTAATCAGAACCTTCCTAGATCGATGCAAGGCCACAATTGTATACTCAGGGAATTTAAGGGACTGTCAAGGGACAGTAGATATGTCCACAAAAATTCGTGTTAATTATGTTACTCAAAACCTTCCTAGATCGATGCAAGACCACAATTGTACTCAGGGAATTTAAGGGACTGTCAAGGGACAGTAGATATGTCCACAAAAATTCGTGTTAATTATGTTACTCAAAACCTTCCTAGATCGATGCAAGGCCACAATTGTATACTCAGGGAATTTAAGGGACTGTCAAGGGACAGTAGATATGTCCACAAAAATTCGTGTTAATTATGTTACTCAGAACCTTCTTAGATCGATACAAAACCACAGTTGTGTACTCAGGGACGTGAAGGGACTATCTAGGGACAGTAGATATGTCTACACTCGTAAGTGTTAATTATATTAATCAAAATCTGCCGAGATAGATACAAGACTACAGTTGAGTATTCAGGGACGTGAAGGGACTGTCAAGGGACAGTTGATATGTCTACATAAATAAGTGTTAATGATGTTAACAAAATCTTCCTCGATCGATACAAGATCAGTTGTGTATTCAGGGAATATCAAGGGACAGTAGATATGTCCACACAAATTGGTGTTAATTATGTTAATCTGAACCTTCCTAGATCGATGCAAGGCCACAGTTCTGTACTCAGGGAATTGAAGGGACTGTCAAGGGACTGTAGATATGTCCACACAAATTGGTGTTAATTATGTTAATCAGAACCTTCCTAGATCGATGCAAGGCCACAGTTGTGTACTCAGGGACGTGAAGGGACTGTCAAGGGACAGTAGATATGTCTACACTCGAAAGTGTTATTTATGTTAATCAAAATCTGCCGAGATAGATACAAGACTACAGTTGAGTATTCAGGGACGTGAAGGGACTGTCAAGGGACAGTTGATATGTCTATATAAATAAGTGTTAATGATGTTAACAAAATCTTCCTCGATCGATACAAGATCACAGTTGTGTATTCAGGGACTATCAAGGGACAGTAGATGTCTACACACGTAAGTGTTAATTATGTTAATTAGGAACCTTCTTTTAAAAATACAATATCAACGTAAAGAGACTATCAACATTGCATCCTCAGATAACGTGTTTTCTAGGATAACGTGTTAGTACAAAGGTTAAAAAAATAATTCGTGATATTTTATTACAGAATTTACGGGCAAACGAGATGAATTATTTTTATGACTTGTGACTTTATAATAAAGTCGATATAGATACTACAACTTAAAGTAGTAAAATAATAAACTGTCAATCTGGAAAAAAATATTGATCAATTCAATTCATGTTGAAAAGCAGAGTTAGTTTTAGACTGTAATAATTAAAGAGGTTTATTTTCTTATTCGGGTTTTATTTCTTAACTACACAAAATTTATTATATCAGGGACATATATATATATATATATATATATATATATATTATATATATATATATATATATATATATATATATCCCGGCGGAGCAAGTACTTTTTGCGATTCAATGTTTATTGAAATTATATATATATATGTATATATATATATATAGACTAGATATCCTATTATTATTATATACTAAACCCCTAACAGAAGCACCTTGTTTGTAGACAGGGTCTATTATCGCTGCACACTTCACTACCCAGCTGTAAACACTGCATCTGCAAAATATTCCAATTATTTCTGAACAGCTGACGACGCTGTAGGTGTTTGTTTACTCTTTGAGTATAGAATTGTCTGTTACGTCATTTTGCATTGTTTAATTACCTCGGTTAATAATTAGTGATTAAGTAATATTAGTGCACGAATGAGCTTTGTAACAAAGTCGTGTTCATAGGAAACCAAACTAGATTTTGTGTTATTGGTTTGAATAGAGTTTTACTCGAAAACATGAATCATATTGTGTGTTCAATCTCTAATATGTAGGATTTGATAATACAGGGTGTTCCAAATATACTTATCAATTGTGTGTGATACCATAGTTCCATAAGTGCTCAACGCTTCCTGAATGCACGGCATATGTCCATTAATAGTAACTAAACCTAAATCCTAAACATCGGTAAGAATTAGCTTTTGAAGGAAAGGAACGTAAACGGAATATTTATAAGTAAGGAAAACTTGGCACTGAATGAAATCCGGTGATTCCGAGACCCGTGATGACATTGGGCGATTCATCATTGAAGGAACTGATTAGTCAGCAGTTTTTATATTTATATCTACCGGTATAAAAGTGTTCCATCCTGTTAGAAAATAAAAGCTATCTACATCTACACATAAAGTAGCTATTATGGGAAGGGTAGATCCAATGTAAATGTTGAGTTTAGCTCCAGTTCAACTTCCTCTTAATGCAGCGTCTGGAATCTGACGCTGTCACAGACTTGACTTTTGGAATCTGGAGTCTTGTTCGTATGAAGAGATCTAAAAAAGAACGTGACGAAGATCAATACCATGACTAGAGATGGGGTCTGAAACATTGTAGTGCACTCAACTGTGCAACTGATGAGATATTGAGAATACCTGTTCACCTAGATTACACTATATTTTAGTTTCTGTCTCTGATGTCGAGACGATATAAAGTTGCAAACATTTTTTTGATCTCTTCCGAAGAACATGACTCCTGATTCCACGAGCCAAGTTTGTGACAGTTCCACTCTCCAAACATGCTCTAAGATGAAGGTGAACTGGAGCTAACCCCAACATTCACATCTACATCTGCTGGAACACCGAGGGAACAATCAGGTGTCAGGTACTGTCAGGTACTTAGAGGTGTGCTATTCTACTCGTATTTACTGTGATTTCTGCAATTAACGGACGGTGGATTGTACTACCCTAACAGGAAGCAATCGTGCAAAACTACAGACTTCTCTTTTTAACGGTAAACTGTTTCACCAAAAGGTTTCCCAATACAGTCATTACTTCACATAACGTAGAACAATGGTAGAAAGGTTTTATCCAATAAGAATGTTAAGTTCAGCTCCAGTTCACCTTCCAATTAGTGCAGCGTCTGGAGTCTGACGATGTCACATACTTGACTGCTGGAATCTGGAATCGACATCCATCTGAAGAGATCCAAAACAGTCGGCGACGAAGGAGCTCAAAACGAACTCTCTACATCGACATCAGAGACACCTAGACTACAAACAAATGTAATCAAGATGAAGTGGTGTTCTCATTCTCTCATTTGCACTCGCTTGTGTATCTGATGAGACATATCTGTTACAGCGTTAGTCTTCTGGAAATGGTCTGGTTATTTCAAAAATTCCAGTTAAATATCAAATATAATCATGACTTTGATATTACAACAGTTCATGGTTTCGAAAGGGAATAGTTATATCGTATTCAAGTCTCTTGTTCTTATACTGGTATATGTATATTTATGATTTCAAGATGGCTGCTCTACAAAGGTTTGAGAAGGTAAAATAATTAACATAAACCCTTGGAAATGAAGCGCGATGTTTGATTTAAGTTAAAAGTTTCTGCCATCGTTGGGTGCACTGCTGGAGAATTGTTGAATTATTCAAGTATCATTAAAATGACATCTTTTTTTACTGTTTTTTTAGACAAAAAGGACGGGTAAAGTTTGATTTATAATGTAATGTTCACAAAACATAAAATTGTTTAATCATTATTAGACTAGAAGTACAATTATTTTAGCAGATTTTAATTATTGTATACATACAGTTATTATTTTAAAAATAAATCTTAATTTTATAAAAAAGTAATCAGAGAATTACATCCAGAGGATCTAAAATTGGGTTAACTACAAGAGTTTGGTGGAAGGGATGTCCATAAACTGTATGAAGGTTGCTTGTATAACTAGATAACTAAGTAAGCAGCTTATTTCCATGTCAGGTATATAACCCTATTTAGAGGGAGTTTTAACCTAATAGAAGGAGCAGGCACGTTAACCGAGTAGAAAATTACTTTGCAACGCGAGATCATATTAGTTTATTTTTAACTAAACCGTCGTTATTTTAGCCCCAGTAACTTTACCAGTCTATACTAGTATAAACAACGTAATAGTGTCTGTTTGCGTGCGTGCGTGCGCGCGCGCGTTTGTGTGTGTGTGTGTGTGTGTGTGACGTAAAACTACTGGACTGATTGCAGTGAAATTTTACATGGCATTCTTAGGATCGTTGGCTAACATGCAAGTCTACTCAAATTTCTAAAATCCTTCCGGTCTACGCCACAATGGCGTACAACAATCGTCTATAAATTAGCGAAACGCCCATTTTGGTATCTGCATTGCATTTCAGCAAACAAATATTAATTAATTGAGAGAGCCTGTTAAACTTATCAGCTGTTCTGTGTAAACATTGTGTTATTGCAGAATGCTCTAATGCAAGAAAAGACAAAGGCATTAATCTAACTTTTACTATAAGTTTAGAATGTTATACAACTCATCTTAGTTGTCTTTTGACAGAAGTAGGCTTCTCAGATCTGTGTATGTATATATATTTTCTTGATCGGGGAAACAAGGTAAAATCAACCATGGCACAAAAATACTAGACCTACGCAAATTACAATGGCCATGAAAATGCACCTTTTTATATATTTTCTAATACATCATTGGCGTCGGAAATATAATTCAAACGAACCAGAATCGCTCATACACGTTTACGGAATAACATTTAATCATTATGTAACAATCTTGATTGTAAACAAGGCTGTCTCTCAGGAAATTAAATAACACTGAACTCTGGACTGTAATAACTATTATTTATTATGTACAAATAGCGACTTTCTTCTTTATGGTAGATACACTAATATATACAAAACTAGAGATTCTAAAAATTTTACAAAAGTAAATTTTACTTTACACTCAGTCTTACACATCACTAGTACAAATTCACCCATAACTATATAGCCAAATACAGCATCAAATGTTAAAAGTAAGTATAAAGAGGAGAATATCACTGGTTAGTTCACTGTAGACAGTTCAATAATTTATGGATTGTTTTGCTGTACCACGTAAAATTTACTGTGAGCCTTTATTGAGATTTTGATATGTTGTCGTAAAAGAAGATTTATTGTTTGGAAATTTTGTTAGCGTTAAAGAACATGGGTTTTAACTAATGAAAGATTACACTGTATTGGAGTTTTTTCCTTACGGTAAATTTAAAATCTAAAAGTCCAGAAAAATTAAGTGAGAACTTCAATGTAACTTACTGCAATGGGTGTCCTGTTATAAAGCGATGCGATCTAACAATATATTATTTAACAATAAAAACACTAAAATTTAAAATCAGATTACATCACGACTGGTTTTTCAAATTCAACAAAAATAAAGTAAACAAGAACTTGATGAAAGACGTTTGACGAGTAGCACCTTTGACACCTTTTCAGACCACTTTATTCGGGGTTACATGGTGGTTTACTCTCTGTCATATCAATGGCAGCGCCGAGTCCATACACAGAGGTGACCTCGCTGACAGTACAGGAGTAGAGCAACTCCTGCATCTTCAGTCTGAACCACATCTTGGTCTGCAGGGGCATCTGCTTCATGGAGGGGAGAAAGCTGACCAGGAAGTGGTAGTCGTCGTCCACCTGGAGACTCTGCTGGTAGTAACCGTTCATGTACTCGGGCTCCCTTTTCCGTTTCCTCGGAGGAACGGAGGGCTTGAGGAAATGGTCTAACTTTTGATATTCGGAAGGGATGATTTCAGACAGATTCTGGGGAACTTCCATGGAAGCCAGACCGTCCAGGGGTTCTCCCCCATTCACTTCCTCGTCGTCCTCCTCGAAGTTGACCGGAGACACGGGGATCTCCACGAGTTCTTCGTCGTCCGAATCGTTCAAGTCCACGCCGGTGATATTCAGGTTCCTCAGAGTCTTCTTGGTCACGATCTGGTCCTTCAGGAATACCATGTCCTCGAAGTGAGTCCACGTGGAGACGAACTCCTCCGGAAGACTGTCCCCGGCTTCTAGAAGAATCTTCTTGATCTCATTGCGGAACATGTCTCTCAGGTTCTTCCATCGTTTTCTAACCTTGTCCACTGCAACAAGAGGAAATTTTTTATTAGGTTCGAATTTATGATAGGATGGTTTCAATGGCTTTACTTATAATACCAATTCTGGACACTGGCCACGTCCTTATTAGGAAATACTAAGGAGTACATCCTCTAAGATCTGTCAAGAGTTTACCTGTGGAAAAAGAGACGATTTCAATAAGTTAAGCTCTCAGTAAGTAGTTTTTTTATAAAATATACATCGTAATAATAAAGTTTAAAAAGTGCGAAAGGTTAAGAAGGAAACAGGATTTTTCCGGACATTTTCCATCGTTCAGCGATACATAAAAGCAGTAACACTACGTTTAGAGATCTGCAATCTGATCTCTTCTTCAGGTAAATAACTAACCTAATACATAATTACAAACTAGGTTAAATATAAACGAATCATACCAGAGCGTTGTGACACGCGTAAGTCAGGAATCACAGACCATGTTGTGTGTCAACTTCACTAACTCTAAAACAAGCACGTAATAAAAAACTAACTCTACAATCGTAGGTGGTTGGTCGACGAATGCAGATCTATTGTGACCTATATTCTGTAGTTCAGTTTTAATAATTAGTGTTGTGTTTAGTTTTTTATTAAGTGCATGTTTTAGAGTTAGTGAGGTTGTTTAAAGGTTGTATAAACCTCCAGAACTGAATTAGACATTAAACGAACCAAAATGTATTGAAATCAAATTTGGAATATTTCAGTCAATAAAGCGCAAACACAAAGCTCAATTGGAAGCAATACCCAGCAATAGTACTCTTCAGAGGTTAAATGTAGGATCTTTTTGGTTTATATTATATATAATTTTTTTAACTACTACGTGTTTATTTATATTGATTGTCCTCGACATATAAGAAACGAGTGTAAATATTGTGTATAGTGTGAATACTGACAACTGTTTAATTTCAAACTCTTTGACTATATTTTTCAAACGAAACATGTGATAAGAATAAACAAAAACACTTATGGGTTAAAGTTCATTCGTTTGGTATTCGTTGCAATTCAACTTGCTTCGTGTGAATTGTAGCCTATTTCAGTGTCACCTCTAAGGAACACATTTCAGGTAACTTATTCAATTCCCTTTAATACTTTCCACTCAAAGTTGCAGATTGATGTGACAAATATTTAGAACTTTCTTATATTTTGAACAGGCCTCATGTTAAGTAACTGATCAAGAGTGATTAATGTATGGGGAGTTTCTGCCGTAAAGAGGAATAACTGTTTTAATCACAACTACAGACCGATTGTTAAGAAAGCCTTTCGTAAGTAAAATATTCTCACACTCAATATTCAATCAGTAAGTCAAATCGACACGCTGTAAGAGTCGGATTCAGGACGAAGGGGAGAAACTTTACCTTGGCATTGTGCCGCTAAGCTCACTTGTATTTATTACTTATTTATTCTATAAAATAAGATATATTTTGTCACATTGATTTTGAAAAAAAAAACATTGTATTCGTTCAAGAACCTGAGAAACCTCTCTTTAACTTAGTCCTAAAAGAACCATTGGCCTTGCTTCCAGAGTGACATGGTATTCAGGATGGGTAAGGTTAAGGATAGGGGCCGCCACTTGTCGAGATTCATGGGAGGGTTAGCGAACTATATCTCCGTCATGTCACCTTGAAAAAAGGTTAGGCCAGCCCTGCACCAGCATCTCCAGTCAAAGCAGGAAAGGGTATCACTATCTTATGTCCAGACCAGCAGCTCTTTTTAAAACTTAAGGAGCTCCACCAACCCCAGCAGTAATCCGCCGCAGAAGGCTAGACTTATCGATCTATCTACCATTGCACCCGAATATCTCGGCATTTCGATTAGTGATGGACCAGTCCTGGACATACATTGCGGTAGCCCAGATTTAGGAGACACCGATATGTTTATCAACTGATAGTATTCTGTAGACCTAGGTGGCTTGACCATATAACTGAACTCTTTTAGATTTATACCTTTAGATGTGTGAAGTAACCATTTCTGTCCTCTCTTCCAAACTTTGGAATCCAATCTCCAATCCTTAGCTTGTTGCTTTAAAGAAAGGATTTTCTTGCATTGAAATATATCTCGAATCTTAGCAGTTTGTATAGCAAATTTAGATTATATTATGATAGTTCCTAACAGTGAAACTTCAATTTTATAAAATTTATAGTACACTAATCAACATGAATCATCGTAGTATTCGATTAATGTGGAAAAACCAGGATAGCTTTATATTTGTAAAACTAAGCATTCATATTTGTCACCCCCTCCCCACGATGTAAACAAGCCAATTATGTTAAGCAGACAAGTTCTATGGCCGAAGGCCACGACCTGAGGGAGGGATCGGACTTGCTCGAGGACAAAGAAACCACCAAACAGAAAACTGAAACCACCAAAAAGAAAAGTATTCTGTTGGCCCCAGGCACAAAGAGAGGAAGCAGCAAGGCGACCATCCAGTGGAAGGACGACGACATGAAAAGCAAACTTACTACTGAGTCGGGAAACGAGGAGGGACTTCAGTTACATCATCTGGAGTCGCGAGGAGCAAGGTAATCTGGTGCGGAAGTTACGGCACCCATGGTAGCCATTCGGTAAAGTGAAGTTACTCAGTAGTATCACTCAGTGTAGCCATTGGGTAAAGTTACTATGTAGCATCACTCAGTGTTGCCATTCAGTAAAGTAAAGGTACTGAATAGTGCCACTTAGTGTAGCCGTTGAGTAAAGTAAAGTTACTGAGTAGTGTCACGCAGTATAGCCATTAAGTAAAGCTACTAAGTAGTGTTACCTAGAGTATCCATTAAGAAAAGAAGTGTCACTCAGTGTAGCCATTGAATCAAGTAAAATTACTGAGTAGTGGTACTCAGTGTAGTCATTGAATAAAGGTAATAAGTATTGTTACCTAGTATATCCATTACGTAAAATTACTAAGAAGTGTTACTCAGTGTAGCAATTGAGCAAAGTAAAATTACTGAGTGTTGTTACTCAGTGTACCCATTGAGTAAAGTTGAGTAGTGTCACTCAATATAGTCATTAAGTAAAGCCACTAAGTAGTGTCACTCAGTGTAGCCATTGAGTAAAGCTACTAGATAGTGTCACTCAGAGTAGCCATTGAGTAAAGCTACTAAATATTATCACTCAGTGTATCCATTTTTTAACATTTACAGGCCAATCTTATTTGTACTACAACTGTAAGAGCTAATAAAAGTAAATTATATAGTCTTTCAAATCTAGATCACATCGTTGAGGAGTGAAAAATAAAACATTGACGAAAGTCAAATATTTTTTCAATCATCAAGAATTGAGCACACGTCTTTCTAAAGCTGCAAACACTATTGTGGTGTGTATTCAAAAACACTGACGAAAACAATGCGATTTTGACGAATTCGTCTTTATTTATGATTACGACGACTAGTCCAAAATCTCTTGTTTCTCTGAGTCTATCTGGAAAGTTAGTCCAATTTTCAGGTCAGACTGAAGTGCCAGAAAGTAATTATACTCCGTCTAGAACAAACTTACAGAGCACACACTTCTTTGCCAGGATAACAAGGTGTCGACCACTTGCCATCGTTACGTTACAGGAAAAGAACGGTACGTTTAGGATTGGAATGTTTACTCTTCTCTACTGTAAAATAAACTCTTCATAAATAAGGTTCCTTTAGTTTCTTTTAGCACAAACAAATATATAATGATAGCTGAAGAGGATAGACCATTGGAATGTATACTCTTCTCTACTCTAAAATAAACTCTTCATAAATAAGGTTCCTTTAGCTTCTTTTAGCACAAACAAATATATAATGATAACTGAAGGGACCATTGGAATGTATTCTTCTCTACTGTAAAAAAACTCTTCATACATAAGGTTCCTTTAGCTTCTTTTAGCACAAACAAATATATAATGATAGTTGAAGAGGATAGACCATTGGAATGTATACTCTTCTCTACCCTAAAAGAAACTCTTCATACATAAGTTTCCTTTGGCTTATTCTAGCACATACAAATATATAATGATACCTGAAGGGACCATTGGAATGTATACTCTTCTCTACCCTAAAATAAACTCTTCACATAAGGTTCCTTTGGCTTATTTTAGAACATACAAATATATAATGATACCTGAAGAGGGACCATTGGAATGTATACTCTTCTCTACCCTAAAATAAACTCTTCACATAAGGTTCCTTTGGCTTATTTTAGAACATACAAATATATAATGATACCTGAAGGGACCATTGGAATGTATACTCTTCTCTACTGTAAAATTAACTCTTCGTACATAAGGTTTATTTAGGTTCTTTTAGCACAAACAAATATATAATGATAGCTGAAGAGGATAGTCCATTGGAATGTTTAATATTCTCAACTGTAAAATAAATTCTTCGTACATAAGGTTCCTTTAGCTTCTTTTAGCACAAACAAATATATAATGATAGCTGAAGCGGATAGACCATTGGAATGTATACTCTTCTCTACTGTAAAAAAAATCTTCATACATATGGTTTCTTTAGCTTTTTAACACAAACAAATATATAATGATAGCTGAAAAGGATATAGCCCAATTCTCAAAAGTGTTTAATTCTTGTAAAACTTTCGTTTGTTCAAAATAAGTTTTGAAATCCTGTTATCCTTTTATAACTTTTGTACTAAAATGTTGAAAAAATAGCAGATCCTTATCGCTAGCTGTGTCCTCTGTTTTGCAACATTTTATTTGGGTACACCTTTAATGATTACTTCTTATGATTGGAGATTAAACATAATATTTTAGTATATAAACGTGTTCGGACGACTTTATATCAATTCCTTAATCAGTTGGTTGCAACCATCATTCTATTCGATCAGATTCTATAACATATTATTCTCGACTGACAATCTACATAGTATCGATTGTTCAATGGATAATCTGGATATGATAGTTTTTACCAGATATCGATGGTCGTTAGTAATGTGTCGGTTGTATTGTGAGATGGAAGAGTCTGCGAGAGCTCGTACTTCGGCTGCAGGCGAAGACGTCCCACGATCTGGAGGAAGACCGGTTGAGAGATCTGAACTTCTTGCGGCTCTTGGGGTTGAGAGGGGCGGCCAGGAAGCACAATGTTAAAGGCATCGAGCTCACGACTTCCCAGGAAGTCAGTCTTGCACTCCTGAGACATAGGACCAAGATGGACAACAGCACCTACATCAAGGATCACCCCGAGGTAAATCATTGTAAGGATTCGGTGTATTGCGTACATGTCTACGTACAAGTGTAATTACGAAAAAACATCAATCACCATTCACTGTACTGAGATTCAGTGAACAGTGAATCAGTAGAACAACTTTGAGTTTGTTGGTTTCTCTGGAAAATGTATTTTTGTAGTGCAAGTATTACCACAGTTTAGCTCTATTTCACCAACCAGTAGTGCTTGTAGACAATGCCCTGTGGCCTGGAGTCCTGGAATTCGGATTCCACATGCGTCTAAAGAGATAAAAAAAGTCGAAGACTCTTTGCCCACTCAAAAGCTCTGCTTTCCTCATCAGTTATCCGAGGATGAGGATGAGGTTTTTTCATGTTCTGAGCAGATTATAACATATGAAATGAAAATGAAATGAAATGAAAAATGACTTTATTTACAGAGGCGAAGTTAGGACTTAAAAGTCCTCTCTACCACTTAACCTCCAAATGTTATCTTCCACACTAAATTCAGCTTATTTCATTGGTTCTTAACGCTTTTTGAAATAAAACTGACTCTATTCACCTGTTAAAAGTGTATGTATTTTTAAGAATTAAAACTGAAAAGTTACTTTACAAAAACTATTTCTATTAATTACATTATAAAGTCTTGAGATTTTAAAACGCTTTCTATGGACAAACTTTAGAGGAAAACTTACACTTTTTGTCTAGGAATTTCCAAACTTGTAGTGTAGAACATGACAAGCTTTCCGACAGAATAATTTAAGATTTCCTCAAATCATCCGAATCTGCCTTGCCCCTTATCAGTTCAATCTAATTTGTCAAATTTGAAAGATGTGACCGTTCTTTGTGATTCTTCAAGCCAAGTCTTTCGATTCGACCTGCGCACAACTCCTAGACCCGTCTTACAGAATCACTTTGTTTATTAGAGAAATTAAACAACCAAACCTAGATAACCTGGAAAATATATCTTTCCTGAAAATTATTGTGACGAAGATTGTCAACAATGCTTTTACTCTAATAATTCTACAAGTATTAAATTTAGAAAAAACAATTTAATAATGGTTTGCATTAATTATGTCTTTTTATTTTAGAAATTACCAACAGAACTTATGAAGTACGGTAGTAGAATAATGTATTTAGTGTTGGTAATCTGACAAAACACGTTTTACATGTTTGTTTATAATGTTTTCGTTATTTACAGACACGTTTCAAGACATAAACAGTGCCTGTTAATGGAATTCTTTAAAATTTGCAATAAGGTACTAGAGCAAAGGTGGTTTTTGAGCACTACGAATGTCCGTGGTTTGATATTTCCAGCTTTCCATCCTCCTTGAACTGGTCTACAGGCAGCTGGTGAAGAAACAACCCCAGCAGCCGACGCTGTTCGTGGCCGAGTATGTCCACCACCTCAACCTCCACAGGGAGGAACTGGAGCTGGAGGAAATCGACGTGCCGTTCGACCGTCCTGTGGTGACGTCAGAAATAGACGAGGAGAGACAATCGGTGTTGGACTTCGTCAGGGAACTGGTGGAGAGGTGCGCTGCCATAGCTTCTCGTGGAACTGGTTACGTCACAGTTATAGGAGTCGTGGAGTCCATGCTGAGGAAGGTCTGTCCGTCAGTGGAGTCCGCTCTGGAGGAGCCCAGGAAGAGCGCTGTGGTGGCCGCCTCGAATATCCTCAATTCTCTGCTGATGACTGTGGTCGTCGCGAGGACCAGGAGTGCAGAAATCATCGCCGACGAAGTCATATCTTCCATCCTGGAGAACCTGCTGCCCTCGGTGAGCAGCGCCGGTGAGATCTACCTGGAGGTCAGAGAAGACGTTGAGAGATTCATTCGGACCTTGCTGAAGAAGATAACGGTTAAGGCTGACAGACAGATAAGTTTGAGGGACAATGCTTCAGTATCAGTCGAAGAGGAAGAAAAGGACGAACACCCAGATGTGACTGAAAAAGAGGGTGAACGTGCGATGCCTAAACCCATTTTGAAAAAGAACACTACTGAAGAGTCACATCATATCAGTCTGCGTGGAGCCAAAGTGAAATTTATGTAACCTATTTAATTAACATTATTAAGCACCAAATGCTGCTATTTTTGCTTTATTATTTTATATAAATCAGCAGCAGCTTTAATAAATTATTGCTATTCAGTTTGTCTTATGTTTCCTTCAGACACGAGTTAATAATTTCCGTAAATTAAACACTCAACACAAATTAAACATTGTCACAGACTTGACTACTGGAATCTGTTCGTCTGAAGAGATCCAAAAGCCTGTCACTTTTCTAGGTTTGTATTGAATGTTGAAGTTTTCTCTCTTCCCCTCTCCCTCCCCAATCCCTCTCACTAACCTTATCCTCGCCCTCTCTCTCCCTCCCTCCCTCCCTCCCCTCCTCTCCCACTATTTCGAGGGATGTTTTGCTTTCGCCGCCATGCCCGCTTGCAAGGTTTGTTTAATTAATATACAACAAACGTGGGAAAGGTTGTTTCAAAGTGAAAGTTGAATTTAGTTCCAGTTCACCTTCCGCTTAGTGCGGCGTATGATAATTATACACCTGATGAGACAATGAGAATACCTCTTTACCAATATTACACTACATTAGGTTGTCTAGGTGTCTCTGATGTCGAAACGATGTAAAGAGTTCATTTTGAGCTTCTTGGCCGCCGTTTGTTTGGATCTCTTCAAGCATACATGACTCCAGATTCCAGGAGTCAAGTCTGTGACAGCGTCAGATTCCAGATGCTCCTCTTAGAAGTACAACCCTTCCACCATAACTACGTTATATTTGAGATGGAATAGTTTTTTAGCCAGACCAGCTGCTTTTATTATTGGGATATGTTGGACAGCGAGGTTTGATCTCAGTATTCACATACTCCGTAGATCAGCAACACCCTAATCTTCAGAAGCTCGACCAATTCTACATATTATAAGCTAAGAGTACATTTATCCAGGCTACAGATTTATACTCTCTCTAGAGTCGCTTGATTCTTTGTAATCACGAAGTCTCTGATGAGCTAATATTTATTCTCTGTCTCTAGGACAACTGGCTAGGACACATAGACCTACAAGGGTTTATATGAAATACACATCATTTATTACTTTGTGAAAACTTCATTTCTATTTAAGTAACACCGAGTTCGATGATGGCGCATGATACTCCGAGGGGTTTGACTGAGTGTCAATCCATGGGGAAACCGTGATGGCAACAAGTAAATTGCAGGGTTATAGAATTGATAAATTTGTAGGGAAACTGAGCACAATTATATGAGATTTCAACGTGTGACATAGTAATACATGTAGGGTAATGGAATTAACTATAAACTTGAAATTACGATGCAACTTCAGCGAAGCCTGTTAAGCGACACGTGTTGTAAGTACCGGTACTTAGTAATCTCAATACAAATTATTGAGCAATGATGTTAATATAATATTAGCGTTTTAGTTTGAGAACTAAATGATTGCCCCGGACATGCACACAGGTCAGTTGACATCCGACTATTGGATAAATTTGACTTTATATTCTTATTCTTTCATCTTTGTAATAACAAAATGGTGATAATTTGTGCATCTGCGCAACTATATATCGTATATTGTCATTTGTATGTTATTTACTGGAGTATACTGTGAAACCATTTATGATAGCTTAAACATAAGCCGTTACGTAAAAAAACCATAAATTAATTTTTCAAAAGTATTGCGTTTCAGAAGCCCTTCTTTCCATGGGTCTTACGCTAAAATAATTGAAAGACTCCTCAGGGTGCTAATTCTCTCCACTTGTAAGATGTACACAACCCCAAGATCTCTATATAGTTGGTCGGTAATTGCAGATCTTCTGTAACCTGTATTCTATAGTTCAGTTTTAAAAGTGTTTTGGATTTATTAAGTGCATGTTTTAGAGTTTTTTTTTTCTCTTAAAGAAGATATATAAGGACAAGAAGCTTATAAATTGCACTTAGTCCTGTAAGAACCTTTGCGCTGCTTCCGGAGTGATAGGATATTCAGCAGGATGGGTAAGGTTAGGTAGTAGGGGCCGC
This sequence comes from Homalodisca vitripennis, assembly GCF_021130785.1. Classification (NCBI taxonomy): domain Eukaryota; kingdom Metazoa; phylum Arthropoda; class Insecta; order Hemiptera; family Cicadellidae; genus Homalodisca; species Homalodisca vitripennis. The sequence goes on from NC_060208.1 coordinate 13,757,657, forward strand.
CTCCTATCGAGATCCATGAGGAAGAATTAGGGCACTACATCTCAAAGTCATCCCGGAAGAAGGGGAGGCCAGCTCTGAACCAGCCTCTCCAGTCAAAGTAGGCAGGGGGTGCCACACCCTTGTTGAGGTTAACAAGAACCTCTGAGGTAAGGGAACAAACCCCACCAACTCCAACAGTCATCTTCCACAGTAGACTAGACCTATCGAATTGCCCATGAACCCCAGAATCTCAACATTTGCGGTTAGTGATGTGCCGCTACTGGACATCCATAAGGTTGCCCAGACTGAAGTGACACATCGGTTTTTGCTGTGCCCAGTGATGGGTTCAACTGAAAGGTATAAACCAGCCAGAAGTGATCCCTGCTGGGTGGATGTTTTAGAGTTAGTGTGCATGAAGCTGACACATCTTAGTTGTGTCTTGGCTTGTGTGTGTCACAGCGCTCTGGTATGATTAGTTTATTTTAACTTAATTGTAGTTATGTGTTAGGTTAGTTTTTCATCTGAGGAAGGGATCAGATTGCAGATCTCGAAACGTAGTGTTACTGATTGTTTGTACACCGATTCCGGGAAAATTCTGTTCCCTTTACAATCCTTCTACCGTCAAAAACTAATTTCAAACAAACAACTACTAAGTATGGGATTTTATTACATTTTTGAGTGAAATGGAACTTTTTACGCCTGTTACTTGTATGCTTATTCGTTTAAATATTAACACATACAATAGGATACCGAATTGAAGCATAATGCAATATGAAGACGCATTTTATCGTCTGTTTAAACTAACACACTTAATGTTTAGGTATACAATAAACTATGTAGTGGCACAAATAAACAAACTCAGAGCAATTTGTAAGGCTTTATTCAATAATAAAATTGTGAAAATGTTTAAGATGTTTCAGATAAAACCCTCAACCATTGGTTTACATGTTCTGGTTTTTAGAGCGAATACAAGCAAACTGTAGCTGTAAACAAAACTAAGTTAAACACTGGTCTAGTAACAGGTATGTGTAAAGTGTGGGCTGGAATTAGTTACAGATTTCGCGTGCATTTTTTCCGAAGAAACTTACCTGACATTGTAAAACTGATTATATAAAAAATCATCGCAAAATACAGTCACAGTCACACTGATAAAATATGATTCCAACATTGTTGATAGCTGACAAAGAGTATACTTATCAGTGTAATGGTATAACCTTTGATCTATGCTTGTTCGCTTTTATTCGGTTTAATCAGAACGGTTGTCGATCACGGCTTATCAAGACATTAGTGAAGAATGAATCTCCAGTTTGAACACGACCTAACATCGCTTAGCTAAATGTCAAAGGTCGCACTATATGCTGGTGTGGCCTGCGAGTCCTAGAAGCACAATAATTGAAGAATTGAATTTATTCCAACAGCAATATGTACAGTTATTATCAAGATACAATCTTTGGAAGACTGACCACTTTTACAAGCAGCGTGACCAGTGAGTGTACTTAGATTACAAGTATCTTATCTGCGTCCAGATAAGAGTTCAATTGTTTCAGCCGGGCTGCTCTCTTTGTCGTCTATATCATGCACAACTGATAAGGCTGTTATCACTACTGCTGATCCAAAACACCACCAACTTAAACTTCAACTTAGAACTAAAACTAAAACTGAACTTGAAGTACAACTTGTACCTTTTACTCTAAAATACCTTTATTTATTTACTCATAACTACTTTTCCTTCATAAATCAGAAAATACCCATTTTTCCCAATTAACAACCTCAGTTTGAGATATGTATAGTTACTGTGAAGTATTCGACTCTCTGGTCCCCAGATATAGTGTGATACTTTCTAGCGAAGCCCATCATTTGAGAGAGAAGCTACCTTGGGTAGCACCCGGTGCGGAAGTTGGTGATGTCACCCCATCGAAAGTAAAAAGCAATAACTTTTATATGATAAAGTTCATGGATAAATTATTATTTATAATATGAAGAAATAGCAAAACAAAATTAACTAGGCAGAAAAGGAATTGTTATACAATTCGCAACAACACACTTCATGAAACAAATGAGAAATGTTGCAACTGAAACGTCAAAGATCGCGAGTATGGGAAGGGGAATCCCCCACGACAGCGTCAGGCTCTTTTGCGGGAATCCTCGAATTGTACATAGAGCTGAACTAGTGCTAGTGGAGGAATCCCCGAAAAAAAAACTTTTGTGCCAGCGATTTATTTTGTAGTTTGTTTGTACATTGCTCTTAAAGTTGAGAGACCGGGTGGGTGTCACACCCAAAAAATGACACCCGGTGCGGTGCGAAATTTTTCAATGAGAATTCGGTAACAGGTAGGCTAACGTTTTGTGAGTGGTGAGTGAAATCGAGGTTTATAACAAGTTGTCAAGATCGGTTGTGAAATTAGGCAACTGAAATATTTTTACGATTGCATCTAAAGAGTTCTTTGTCTTCTTCATTGGGCTTCTTAATTTCCCATAAGATACTGAGAACATTGCACAGTACTTCTAAACCAATTTATAAAACGTAATTTTAGTTTCTCAACATCTTTCAGCAGAAGTGAATAAAAACCCCAATAACATGTCATATATCACTTTGACTACGGGAAGTTTAGACAATTATTTATTACATACATAAAATTTGACTTGAAAGCCAAAACTGTTCTTATCTGCAGTATAAACGAAAATACCATAAAAAATTTCAGCTTGTTTTCGGAATAATGCTATAAAATGATGACACAGTCTGTAAACAACATAATAAAATGAGATTAGAACCTAAACAGCTATTGGGTTAGTTCAAGATTTTCTAATAGTTACAAACAATAATATAAATAAGTTTTAAGATCGTCTTTAATACATTTTCTCTGTGTAAATCTCATCTAAAACGGAAAACACAGTCCGGACAAACAAATAAACACTGGATAATACTGAATTTAACTAGGCTTCTAAAAACGATATTGTTTAAGCTTTACTGTAGAAAGATACATAAAACTTCCATTGGAAAACTTTTAGACACAATTTTATCACGCGTTTATCACAAAGAATAATTAACCAAAATTCAACTGATCCTGACAATTAATTATGATACGGGACAATTTGTTTTCGATGAAAGGAAAGGATTATGTGATTAACAGGTAGGTGTATATCGCTTCAGAACTAAAATGGTAATATGTTACATAATTAACCTTTAAATAAATAAATAGTTTAAAATTGAGTTTTTGAATTGGCTTGAATAATGTTTCTGTTTGACGTTAAACAACATCAGAAGCAAGCCCGTTTTAGAAGCAAATATAATTTTTCTCATTTGTAAATTATTTGAATTAATTTTATCAAAGTATTGTTGACATGCATTAAATTCCTTGTTTTTCTCCTTGGTTTTTTTTTAAAAAAGGCTTATTTAAACAGTTCCTTGAGTTTTATAATAGTTACATATGTTCCATCATCAATATGATAGGTAACAATCAATTCTAGCGGGTGACTGGGTGGGTATATCCCCCCCCCCCCCGGCAACATGCACCCCCACCACCCACCTCCCACGGGTACGGACTTGACAGAATAGCCAACATTATTGCAAATTGAAAGTTAAATTACATGCAGAAACAAGTCATTACGCATAGATTAATTTATTCCAGAACTTCACTCGCGAGTTTGATTGGCAAATTGAAATACCACATGTTATCGAATCACGTGATTAATCACGAGTAAATTATTAATTTGTTTGCAATTATTTATTTATCTTGAATGGTTTTACTACTATATTCCATTATATCCCGAGACTAAACGAATCATTTTGTTTTAATGTTAAAATGTCAATTTTCGTGAGCTGCTAAAATGTGCGGAGTAATTTGTATTATTACATTTCAATAATTCAACTCATTATGCACTAAATTATTGCTATACAGTTATTACGTACATGTTGAAACATATTTTTTCAGTTGTACCAGTCAAGAATATTGTAGTTTGTACTCAAATATTACAAGAAAAGATAATGCTTTAACACGTTAATAATATATTAAAGAGAGAATTAAATTCCTACTGTTTGCATTATTTTATTTGAAGTGTCTACTCCTTTATGCAACAGCTATATTCGGTAAAGTGTAAATATTACAGAAGGCAACGAGAAACAATCTAGCCAACGAAGCCCGACTGGCAACGAAAGAATGCATTAACAGCTGATAGGCTGTCAACAAATGCAACAATTTAAGGTTGCCATAGCAACGAAGACTGCGCGAGTCAAAGAAGACGCTGTTTTCTCACGGAAACCTGGCGAATACAGATTTAATTTAAATATCATTGTTTATTACATTTTATTGTTTTATTAGTAAATAATTAGGGATTGGGAGATTTTTAGTGGTTATTTGCAATTTGGAATTATAAAGGATAATACAAGCGGTGGTTAAAAATGTAGTTTCCGTTTCCGGAAATTTTATCACCGTCACGGTTTTTAAATCAGCTGATCAATTGTGGCGGGAATACTCACAAGGTCGGTCCAGCTCTGCCGCCACTTCGTCCCACAGGAGTTTCACGACGTCCCGGTTTTTGTAGTTGTAGTCCTTCTGATCCCAGATCGCCCTCCTCACCCGCACCAGTCCTATCAGCCGAGTCACGTCCATCTTGCACATATCGTCACCAGGATGTACACTGTACAGTCCTACAGGTTAGCTGCAGGAACGCTTGTACCGCGCCGCACACTGCGAGATATATCGCTCCGAGCCCTCACCGTCCGCTCAATACTCGGTCCTGCCCGCCTAGCCCGCCTACAGTGTTGCCAGATCTGGCGGCGAGGCGGCCCGCCTTGCCCGCCTACACTGTTGCCATGTCGCTCCGAACTAACCTTCCTTCCTCGCTCCGCTTGACCCGAGGCGGTCTTTATTCTTCGGTAGTGATCGATTCTGTATCAGGACAAGACGAGAAGGGTTAAGTTCAGAGTGTTTGTGTCGTGGTAACAGATGATAATATACGTGTTTATATTAATATTGCAGGTACACAATTCGAAAATGCACACCTGTTACGAAGGAAAGATACAGTATTGAGAGATATTATTAAAATTGAATAAAATTTCGGTGCAGCTGTCACGCACACAGCGCATTATCAGTAGAGCCTATTTTTTAAACTTCAGGATGTTTGCAACTAAGATTCACGATTCGTTAAAGCACACCTGTTCGAAGGATATATACTGTATGGTCACGACCTATTGAGAGATATTATTAAAATTGTATAAAAGTTTGGAGGAGCTGTCACGCTCACGGCTCAATATCAGTAGAGCCTATTTTTTAAACTTCAGGACATGTTTGCAACTAAGATTCACGATTCGTTAAAGCACACCTGTTCGAAGGATATATACTGTATGGTCACGACCTATTGAGAGATATTATTAAAATTGTATAAAAGTTTGGAGGAGCTGTCACGCTCACGGCTCAATATCAGTAGAGCCTATTTTTTAAACTTCAGGACATGTTTGCAACTAAGATTAACAATTCGTTACAGCACACCTGTTCGAAGGATATATACTGTATGGTCACGACCATATTGTATATTGAGAGATATTATTAAAATTGTATAAAAGTTTGGAGGAGCTGTCACGCTCACGGCTCAATATCAGTAGAGCCTATTTTTTAAACTTCAGGACATGTTTGCAACTAAGATTAACAATTCGTTAAAGCACACCTGTTCGAAGGATATATACTGTATGGTCACGACCTATTGAGAGATATTATTAAAATTGTATAAAAGTTTGGAGGAGCTGTCACGCTCACGGCTCAATATCAGTAGAGCCTATTTTTTAAACTTCAGGACATGTTTGCAACTAAGATTAACAATTCGTTAAAGCACACCTGTTCGAAGGATATATACTGTATGGTCACGACCTATTGAGAGATATTATTAAAATTGTATAAAAGTTTGGAGGAGCTGTCACGCTCACGGCTCAATATCAGTAGAGCCTATTTTTTAAACTTCAGGACATGTTTGCAACTAAGATTAACAATTCGCTAAAGCACATCTGTTCGAAGGATATATACTGTATGGTCACAACCTATTGAGAGATAAAAGTTTGGAGGAGCACACGGCACATTATGAGTAGAACCTATTTTTTAAACTTAAGGATGTTTGCAACTAATATTGTTGCTGGTGGTACAATTCACTAAAGCACACCTGTTACGAAGGAATGATACAGTATTGCCATGAACTATTGAGAGATATTATTAAAATTGTATAAAAGTTTGGTGCAGCTGTCAAGCACACGGCACATTATGAGTAGAACCTATTTTTTAAACTTAAGAATGTTTGTAACTAATACTGTTGCTGGTGGCACAATTCGCAAATGTATACCTGTTACGAAGGAAAGATACAGTATTGCCATGAACTATTGAGAGATATTATTAAAATTGTATAAAAGTTTGGTTCAGCTGTCAAGCACACGGCGCTTTATCAGTAGAGCCTATTTTTTTAACTTAAGGGCATGTTTGACATGGGAAATCGCTTATTACCATCCAATAATGTAAATTTTGTGGTTAAACTTGACACTCATTATTCTGTGACTCGCTAAACCTTTGAGCGAAACAAACCTCTTTAAAAACCACCCCAGGAGGTAACATTATGGATTTTACGTTATGAACTAAGTATACTAAGTATAAGGCGGCTGTAGCTTATTAATAGGTCAGTCTGGTCTTTGCGGTAGTTCGGTTCTAATTCATTTAGGATCTGTAGGAGTGAGTGTATCTACCAAGCGTGAAGAGTGATATACAAGGTTCTAGGACTTTTTACTCAAGATATTACACAGACGGAATAATCTGGATGGACGGACCGAACTTTGACAGTTTGTCTAAAAACTTAAGTGGCTTTTTTCTTTGGACTAAGAGGAACTTCTATACTGAGTTCGAACCTTTCACCCGAGACATCCCACAGACGGACTAATCTGGACAGACAGACCGACCTTTGACCGTTTGTCGAAAAAATAAAATGACTTTTTTCCTTGGAATGAGAGGAACTTATGTTCCAAGTCTGTAGGATCTTTCACTCAAGACATCGTAGTGACGGTTGGATCGTCGTAGACACGGGTTTAAGAAGGCCATGCCAGGTCGTAATGAATACAAAGATGTCTGCGATACAGACAAAACTGTGATACAGTTAAATGAAAAGCGTTATCGCTTTTTAATCGGTTAATCCGTTCGACCTATAGGTTGCGTGATAGATCCATTCCATGAAACTTTTTATATAAGTAATTGTTAGAATTATCTGAACCAACAAAATTAATAATGTTTGATACATTCATTTTATCTAGTTGCTGAGCAATATGAACCTAACCGTGGCTGTTTTAAATATTTGCTTTCGCGTCGTATGCTTCTCTAAAATAGTTTTTACAAAACGTTTGACGTTTGATGATTTTGAAATGATATTATGATTTCTGTATTTGTCACCGTTATATAACAAAAAAATAGCACTATTCGAAATCTGGTGAATATCTTGTTTTAAAATGTCGAGTAAACCTAAGACACGGTTAAATTCGCACACATTTTACAAAAACAATGGAACATGGCGATAAACACACCATGGACTACGCAAAGTTATTCGTCAAATCAGACAATCGTACTTCATCCCGGCCCAAAGTAGCACCACAACTGAGAGGACTGACACAAGAGTAGACTGACAATCAGTTACCTTGCATGTTTAGTTTTTTTTTTGTTCACAATTTTTGGACACAAGCATTACATCCTGATAGTGGGTTTTTAAAACCTAAAGAAGAAGATACCAGGAGTGTTTCAGGCTTTGTTAATACACATGTGGCGATGGCAACTGTCTGAAATTCTGTTAATAGACTATATTAGAAGATAATTGGGTCAGATTCCGTTATATGCCCCCAACGCTTGAACTTTTTCAATGAACTTAGAACGTTATAAAACGATGTAGCTAGTTGAGTAACAGAACTAACATTATGCCCCCAACGCAAATTTTTCATTTACGGATGATTATAATGAATTACAACTGGTTACAAGCTAAGAAAAAAAAGGGTACTTACGTATTACATCGAACACGCCCCTACATTTCTCCAAACACAAAAATTCAACAAAAACAAACATTACCAAACAAAAACTAAACTCTTTATTGAAAAAAACACTCAAAACTTGTTTTTATTCTTGATCACACTCCGCCACCCAAAATGCGAGTGCCTCCGGTCATCATCTTCGGCAGCACCTCAGGTGATTAAGCCCGAAGCCCGCGCTGATGTCAACGAAAGAAAAACATACCTCGAGATAGTACCTATCAGTAAAATATCAAATTCTAGAGGGGCTGATCAGAAATAGAAATTGAATTGTAATGGAAAGGCAATTATGTACCGTGCAAAAAACTTAAATAATCATGTGATGCCGCGCGGCCTGCCGTAATCGGGATTCTCGAGAAAGATAAGATAACAGCGACAACAATACCGATCGCAATACCTGGAAATGCTTGTTGATTGATGGAATGTTAGTTCTGTTACTCAACTACATCGTTTTATAACGTTCTAAGTTCATTGAAAAAAGTTTAAGCGTTGGGGGCATATAACGGAATCTGACCGATAATTGATAACGTCTATCAATTGACAATTATCGATTATCTTGGAAGGCTTGGAAAGAGCGTACCAAAATTATTTAATTTTATTTTTTTAATTAACTTGTCACTATTGCAGCTGCTCAGCTTATCGGACAGGGTATATCACAGTTCGAATGAACCTGAGTTGAGACTAAAAGTAATGAGATTCTTCTCACACTTCACCGGACAGTTATGAGAAGGTGAACTTGATGACCGTCATTAATGTTTGACCGAATAGATAAATAAATTAAATAACTTGTTACTAATGAATTTATTATTAAGTTTAATCAGATAACCACTTAGCTATATAATAATTTATTTCACTGAAGATGACAATTACATGAATACAGCTAAAGTCACATATTTGGCGATAGTTAAATTTTGCTTTTATATCATTCAAAGGTAATTTTTACATTCAAAACATCTATCATTCGACTTGTTATCAAATATTTCAATAATAAAATTTTGGAAAAGTTCCAAACTATATAGATAACGATTAAACGATACAACGATTTACGATTCTAGAGGATTAGTAATCCCCAACATTGACAGTGCATTACAAACAATCCATCCATCACTTATTTTTTATCAGTTTATTTTGAGAGGATGGTAGGATTTCGAACACTTACGATCATTATATGTTACAAAACGTATAACAGCTACGTTTCGTGTATTGAAATCTATCCTCTTCCTCAGGTATAAAATTCTTAATACATGAACATGTACTTTTTAGGCTTTCAATTTATGTTTACGTATTACATAGGTTATTTACATCTGCTAAAGAGGTTAGATTTTATTCTTCGAAACGCATTGTTATACATTTTCTATCATATAACAGCGGTAAATATCCAAAATACTATTATCTTTTCCAAATTTATTTTTGTTATGTTCCACGTAACATGTATTCTATAGAACTTAAGTTTATTTTGTAATATATTCCTCACATAGTGTGAACGATTTTATTGTGAATGAAAACATTTTTGAATGGCCAAATATACAGAGTGTTCAGTTAAAGTGTTCTTTGGGATTTTGTTCATAAAAATGAACAAAAAAGCTCATAAGAAGGTATGTCCTAAAACCTTTAGTTTTCCGTCTATCTGTCTGTATGTATTTTTTTTATAAAGAAATGATATCTTTTGAACCATTTAAGATACAGTTATGAGACTTGAGAATTGCATTAACCTTTGGTAGGCCTTTTTGAAAATAAAATATTAAGAACATCCTTTTACCCGTTTCAAAATGGCGTCTGTTTGAAATATTTTAAGTCAAATAACAAAAAGACCGGTATAGTTATAAAAAATGCATATGATCCCATCTATTTAGTAATTTTATTACCAATTCCAACGATGCCTTTTTCAAAGAAATCCGTCAACACATAAGCGAGCACGATCACTTTAAAGGTTTCATTGCACAAGCCGAAAGCATCTAAGATGGTGTGTTTTGAGCACCAAACATGTCCAGTGCAGAGGTTTACCAACGGTTATTACAATTCTTAAGTTTCATTACTTTATCTTAACTGGTTCAAATGATATAATTTTCTTTATAAAAACACATACAGACAGATGGACGGATAAAACTAAAGGTTTTTGGACATACCTTCATATGAACTTTTTTGTTCATTTTTATGTGCAGAATAAAATCCCGAAGTATTGGAACACTTTTACTGAACACTCTGTATGTATCCTAAAACTCATCTGTATAAGTTTAATTAAAAAACCCTCTCCTCTTTGTATCATAGAGTTTAAAATCTAGAGACCTAGAAATTATAGTTTCCGTTTGATTTGACAACACACAGAAGTATTTATTACTATCCAATGCACAGATGTTTGGTAATGCGTCAATTGTCGTTTTATCACTCACAATAAATAAAGGTCTGCTGATAAAATTGGTTGTTGTTGGTTATCTCTTTAGCCAATCACGATGTAGCTACGCCTCTTTCCACTAACCTGTATAAACGAAGGTATATTATTATTGAGAGTTTTGGTTGAATAACAGATGAATCTCCACGCTTAGCTCAAACATTTAAAGATTTTATTTCTATTAACACTTTCTACGCAGTGTTAATGGGAAAACTTGGATTATAGTTATTATAACGGCTCAATAACGGTGGGAACTGAGGTTTGAGGTTATGTTTGCACTGTACTTTGGTTTGTAGATTCTATGTTCACCAATTCGACTCAAATCCATTCGATTCAGCGGGTGGAATTTCTATTTAATCCTGGACTACAGTGAGGCAGTGGCGATCATGACATGGGGTTTGGTGTAATTTAAACAGTATGGCGACATGCAAACATAAATAGAAAGACATACATGTGTTTTGTAAAAGCACTATTGCCTGTAAGTATAACCAACAATGCAAAATTGTTCATCTTTATTTTTAAATAAGTTTGTATATTTTTGAACTGATCGAACTTTAGCGGAACCTAATTTAATTTCTATCTGTCTGTCTATCTGATTGTCCGTCCGCAATATATCTCAAAAACGAAATCACCGATAGACTTGCGCATGAAGCTTAATTTCTATATGAGGAACACAAAATTCAATGGTGGTGCATGTCACTTCATTGGATTTGGCTGAATGTTCGCGAATGTTTTACATCGGTCTTATACGTAAACATGATAGCAACGGGAAAATAGCAGAATAAACAACTCAATACTCCTATAAGAGATTCAAACATGTGACATATTAACACATGTAGCCTAACTATCCCAACACATACATCACTTTATAGTGGCTTGGTGTGTAAACTTTTATTATTTAATCACTGACAGATATGAAACTCAATTGAACGAAAGAACATTTGAATGTAATGCGTGAAGATATGTAAGGAGGGAGATAGTTTTCATATGCAGACTGTAAATTGTGCATGAAATTTAATTTCCTCGAGAATGAGTTCTATAATGCGTCATTTCCCGCAGGTCATCTCGAAAATTAAGTGAACTAAAGATTTGTAATTTCACATTCAACCTCAGCGATCCATGTTACAACATGTTGTCCGGCGTGCTTCTATATTATTAATATAATCTCATTACTTTCGGTTTATTATGAATTCACTCTTTTAACATTTTGTGTGTCATTATCAGTTGCAACGTAGGAACTGATGTGAACGCAATTCTAAGTTTAAAATTATTGGGGGTGCATTTTAAAATTTATTTATATCAGTGGTGGATAACTCCAATAAGAAAGATAAATTCTTTGTTTGAAGTTTATTTTTGACGATGGAATAACTAACCTAACACATAATTACAAGATAGGCTAAAATAAACAAATCTTACCAGAGCGTTGTGACAAGCCTAAGTCAGGATTCACAACCACCATGTTGCGTGTTAAATTCACTAATTCTAAAACATGCACTTAATAAAGTTATTTACCTGGAGAAGAGATCAGATTGCAGATCTCGAAACGTAGTGTTACTGATTGTTTCACTGAACGATGGCAAATGTCAGGAAAACCCTTGTTTCCTTCACAATCCTTCCATCGTCAAAAATAAACTTCAAACAAAGAATTGATCTTTCTTATTGGAGTCCTCCACCACTGTCCGGAAAATCCTGTTTCCTTCAAGAATGATCAGTAACTTCGGTTGAGTAACACGGTGGACCCTCCTGTAGAAGAAGAGAACAAACAAAAACCGGCACTAACAATGTGATATCAAGTAAAACAGGGTTTCTCATGCTAATATTGCACTGTACCATTTTCCACATCGACAAACCGTCGGGCGTTAGAGAACCTACTTTCTCCCGGCCTTTGTGGCATTTCCTGGCTGATACAAGCGAAGCTTCCGCTCAGGTCTGCAGCCGCTTTCTCGGTGCATCGTGAAATAAAAACAGGAGCAGACAACAGCATTACTGTGCAGTCTGTGAAAGTGAGGAAAGATCTGTAACACTGTTTTGTTTTATACTTCACCCCTCATCGGAATCCAAGAACCTTCAGAGTGCTTCGTACACTCAGAAAGAATTTTCCGTAGGATGACGAATGTTAAAATAAGTTTTGGATGTCCCTATTATTCTTCTAAAACATTGTTTCCTTCGTATACCCAGAAAGAATTTTCCTTAGGGTGGCGAATGTTAAAATAAGTTTTCGATGTCCCTATTATTCTTCTAAAACATTGTGTATATATATTTATTGATCTCCATTGGGTTGCTATACTGTCAGTCATCTTACTTTACCAAAACAGCAATACAGAACCTTTTTTGGATTTACTCTCTTGTTTTGGGGGTTTTTGCGTCTTGGGGCACGTCTTGTTCTTAATCGTAATTTATACCTATCTACATTTCCATTCCAGTTTCCATTTTCTAATCCAATTTCCATCGACATTATTATTGGCTAGTAACAAGAACGTAGCCAGGAAACAATTTGGGAGGGGGTCAAGACAACTCATATTCCCCCACAAAGTGGACAGAAAGGCCTTATTTTGTTCCTTAAAAGGTTCTTGACCCGTATCTATACGGTCAAATACGGTCTATACATGTCATTAATACTGAATTATTTAAAGAATAATAATCGTTTACTAAAAAAGTAATTGAAAAAATTAAAAATTTTGTGATCCGTACCCTTAGACACCTTCGCTGGCTACGTCCTTGGCTAGTAAACAAAGAAACAACATCTTCATACATAGTTCTAAATTATTAATGGATGCCCTTGCCTTCAAGGTCAAAAAGGGTGAGCTTAGTACTTTTTTATAAAACGGGCCACATGGTTGGTTCAGTGCAGATCTTTTCTATGCAAAAATTGTCGAAGAAACTAATGTACAAGCGTAGGGATTCCAACGCAGAAATTTTGGAAATTTCAGTAAATAAAGATCATTGTCTGAATATTGTGTTCTTCAGCCTTTGAATAGTGCGTGAAAAAATAATAATAAAATGTTTACAAATTAAGTAAAATATACTTCAGAAAAGTATAATTTAAGACTAAATTGTTGAATTATTTTAATTAATAGATTTAATTGAGGCCTTTTTAGTCAAACTTCAGAATGAACTTTATATATTTTATATTTCGCATTAGCCGAATTATCATAAAATAAATTTTCTTTTGGTCCAACCAAAGTAACAGGTATTATAGTTGTAGCTAGCAAACACATTGATCTTCCTTCTGGATCTCGGACGAGTCAATTAATGCTCTAGTCATCCTAGAGAGGGGGGGGGGAGTAAGCATACTGTTATTGACATTTCTAGTCTGTCAAACTATACGATGTTTGTTTCAGCTACAGGCTACATTATCCGCTTTCGTTCAAAAATGTTGAAACTTCGTACTATAACTACATTGTATTTTTTAGTATACCGTGTGTTCCACTTGCGCACTGAACGGATCTTGGAAACCATTAAAGACACATCAAAGGTTAAACGGATAAAGTTGTACGTAATAGCAAGCGCAACGAATTAATGTGGTTAAGTTAATTATTGGTTGCGTCGTTCACTCGCTGAGCTCAAAAAAACTGTTCTTTGTCAAAATGTTCAAACTGTCACAGTTCTCTTATTAATACCTATATTGTAACGTCTTTTCGTGAAATTGCTTCTAGTTGTTAAATATTATAATGAAAACGTTTTTTTAAACAAGCAAGGACGGGGTTTAGGGTTCGAGCAAATTGTTTCTTAATGAAACGATCCATCTTGAAATAATTAAAAGAAAGTAGATTTTTTTACTGATTTAAAAATACCTTATATGTTATACTTTCCTTGTGGATTTCATCAAATAAATAATAAAAACTCGTTTTTATGGTTTTTTAAAGATAAATCTTATTCTTTTAATCGGGAGGTTGGTAAACCTGACTGATCACCTGATGTTTTTAACATACATTATTGTTAAACAGCTGATCGTAGAACCTTACAAGACTACCAACCTTACAATTATTGGAATAAAAAGTCCCTTTTATTAAAAAAATTAATGGAGTATTTTGTAACAGCTGATTCCAACAATAAGTTCAGTGCAATATCAGGTGATCAGGCAGGTTTACCAACCATCCGGTTAATAGAACAAGATTTCTCTTCAAACGACCATACAAAAAACCGGTTTTTATTATTTATTTGATAAAAACCACAAGGAAAGTATAACATGCATGGTATTAAAAATCTACTTTCTTATAACTAAGTGAAAAATGGATGGATGCATTTACAAAATTGACTACACCCTAAACCCGTGCTTGCTGGTTTCAAACAATTTTTCATTAGCCTATAATATTTAAAAAGTAGAAGAAATTTTATGCATATTTCATGTAAAAAATTTACAATATAGGAACTGTTCAACTTTGAAGATTTTGACCAAAATTCTTTTTAAGCGCAGCGAGTGAACGACGTAACAAATAATAAACTTAACCACATTGACTTGTTGGCCTTGTTATTACGCACAACTTTGTCCATTTAATCTCTGCTACATCTCTCATGGTTTCCAAGATCCCTTCAGTGTGCATAAAATTTGGAACACACGATATACCTTTCATCCAATTCGTACGTTTGATAACTAAGAATGCTTAAATATGTGTGATCTGTCTGCCTGTCTGTCTGATCGTGGGTAACTTTTGATAGAAAGGTTCTAGATTCCTGCAACATGGCAGGTGGGTTCCTCTTAGTTCAAAGAGGAACTTTATTGAAGTTAGGGTCAAAAGATCAAAAGTAAACGTACAAATTGTAACTTTTTTATGTTATGATCGCATGGGCAACCGTGAAAACAACTACAAAATCGCAAAATAAACTGTAGGTACAAAGTAATTCGAGTACACTTATGTGTGTGATACAGTAACGAAAAAACATTTCATGATTTTCAAGAAGTTACATTGTTGGATTTCTTGGTTAAGACTTTCAATACTTTTTGTCGGATCCTACGTTACTGAGATGTACCGGTTTGAGATGTTGTCAGATATTTCTTGTATGCTTGCATCACAATCTCACACGTTGGGGTGGTAGCCAGATTGTGTAATCCTGTACAGCCCCTACACACTGGGGCTGGGTAGTCATTACAAACTGAATGTCATGTTGCAACCCGGGAGACCGTATCACTTAGGGGCCGATAAGTAGGCCAGAAGCTGGTCCTGGACGACCAAACTCCTTGCTCTGAGAGAACAGGGACAAAAGGATGCCATTGGCTCTTCTGAGACCACAACCATTCTCGATTCACGAATATTGACCAAAGGACTTCATAGTGCCTCTCACCGTAATGTTTAACGTATTTTCTCTTCATCGCGTATTCTTCTCACTCCATCTTCCTACTAATCTCCTTCCGTTTTACAAAGCTGTCATCTCTTACTATATCGGGCTTACTTCATTGTCGAGCAACTCCTTTTGTGCTGCAAATGTCAAAAAAGCTAAGCCATCGTGAAGCGTGAAACAAAAAATAAGGAACTTCGAACACGAATTATGAATTTGAGGCCAGACACAAAAACGTAAATCCAATGGCGACACACTTTTACCCCCCCCCCCCCCCCCCCATCGCAACCATCAACGACCTTGTCCGTTCAGAGTATTGTTCCAAGATCCTTGTCCTAGGAAGTGCTGGTCTTTCCCTGTATCTGGTGGGAGTGGATATGTTTTTGTCTCTTGTTTTCTGCAATGCCATGGTTAGTAATTGTCTTGTTCCGTTTTAACCATGGATAGCCACACATTAAATAGCAATTAATTTTTGTATATAGTTAACCGTATGGCTTAAGGTTTTCCAAAACCTGAAGAAGAAGATAGATTCCAATCCTCGAACGTAGTTTTATATTTTTGCGACATTAACGATGGCTTAGGTTAGATATAACCTGTTATCTTGGCAAACATTGTTGGCCAACAGTTTTGAACGTTGGACTCAGCAAGATTTATCACGGACTATCAGACAATTAGACGGCCCTTCATCTGAAAGTAGAAAAATCCAAAAGATGGCCGATGTACACTGTTGAAATATTCAAGGAATTCGATCGAACAAACTGTTAATTTGAAGGGTCTAAGAAGAACAAGAGATACGTAAAACTTTGTCAACAAATCAGTTCAGTTTCAGTCCAGTTAATTCTATAGCGAATGCTGTGGTTACTGTAGGCTGACGAGGGGCCATGGGTTGGTGCAACAGCAAGCGTTCTATGAAGAGTGCGTGACGTAACTATTGCATAGAGATCCGTACCAGTTCGTCCCATGGTACTCAAGGTCACCGCGCCATCACCTCGTGACTCCGCTGACATGAAGCAATCAGTGTATACATCGGCAAGTATTTTGTGTAGTCTGAGAGTCGTCGTCACTGGGGCATAGAGATCCGTGCCGACCAGTACCATGGTACTCAAGGTCACCGCGCCATCACCTCGTGACTCCGCTGACATGAAGCAATCAGTGGATACATCGGCAAGCATTTTGTGTAGTCTGAGAGTCGTCGTCACTGGGGCATAGAGATCCGTGCCGGCCAGTACCATGGTACTCAAGGTCACGCGCCATCACCTCGTGACTCCGCTGACATGAAGCAATCAGTGGATACATCGGCAAGCATTTTGTATTGTCTGAGAGTCGTCGTCACTGGGGCATAGAGATCCGTGCCGGCCAGTACCATGGTACTCAAGGTCACGCGCCATCACCTCGTGACTCCGCTGACATTAAGCAATCAGTGGATACATCGGCAAGCATTTTGTGTAGTCTGCGAGGCGTTACTAGGACTTAGAGATCCTAGTTTGGGGGGGGAAATACTTCAGGATAAAACAGTAAATATTGTCATTCCGTATCAGACCAGCAATGTGGTGTCTGTAAATTAGAATACAGAAGGGTCTTATGTTATTGTTATGGTTCTATTTAATTAACAATAACCGATGAAAGCACAAAACGTATGCAAATTACATTTCGACGCGAAGGGAAAACGTAATAATGTATCATGCATGTAATGAATTGTGAAATACTCCCAGTGAAAGTTACTGTTCTTTATTTTATAATAATGATGAAGCTTTGTAATGACGTCCTTGTTTGTAATGTATGTATGGGTTAGAAATCACCAATGATAACATTGCTTTGTCACTGGCCGTTAGAAGCAGTGGTGGATACAGATTTGAGTTTTTGGGCTCCAATTATCCTGGTTGATAGGGACTAGATAAACCAACTTTTTAATACTGTGGAGTAAATGATGGTAAAAAAATGATGGTGATTGTAAATGTGGCACAAAGTGCAGACACGTGTTTCTATTGATTAAAAAGGTTTATTACTATTGAATGTTCTCCCTGTTATCCAATCTTCGATAATGTCTCTATCTGCTGGTGATGGATAAAGTGGACAAGCGTATTTATTTTTCCTTATCTAACACGAGTGGCGATCCTTCCTAGAAAATTGCGATTAGTTTCCTCGCTGTAATAACATTCCGTAAACATAACACAATGCAAGCCATAATAATCAAATAGGCAATGAACAATTGCAAACTTTAGTTGATGTGTAATTTATTTCTAAAGTATTTTACGGTGTTCGTAAACACGCCTATGATTAAAAGATCGGGTTGGGTGGGTATACAATGACTATATTTACATTTTGTACATTAGTTAACTTTTTCAGCACTGTTTAAAATGTTTCTGTCCTGTTGGAAAACAAGGTTCGAAATATTAACGGGCTTTATGAAGTATTTTTGTTGTTTTCTTATACATTTCCATTCTTAAAACTATTCATTTATGAAGTGTATAGCTTCATTGAATATCAAAGTTATAACTCGTAGCAGAGGACAATGATATAAATACTCCCATGCCAACTATTTCAAATAACTCAATCTAACATATATTAAAATGTTCAAGGAAAGATAATAATAATAATAATAATCTCTTTATTGCATTTAAACAATTTCTGACATTGTATCGCAATCGTCAACTTTAATACATTTTAAAAAATTTTATAAAAAATTATGTACACGTTTTCTATCAGTGAGACGTACATTTTATAAATTCATACAGCCACATCCATTCCGACATGAGATCCAGCGTTTATTTCTTGATTTCTAAATTTCCCAACGGCTCATCATGAATTCTTCAACAGAGTAAAACGCTTTAGACACCAGAAGGCGCTTGAGACGAGTTTTAAATTGATTTGTGTTGTTTGAATTTTTTACACTTTCAGGGAGCCTGTTGATTAGTCTGACACCAACTTGTTGAGGAAGGTGTTGAGACAACGTCAGTCTGTGTTACTGTGTTCTGAAGTTGTCCCTGCCTCTGGTTTCAGAGGACTGCAAGATCTTCAGTACAATCTGGAAATTTGGATAATATCGATGTTACGCTATGAGACTCTTGCACTTGACAACGAGTAATGCAACTGATATTTACGGGGAATCAGAACCACCTAAGTTCCGGTTTGTAGCCTTCAATGTGCGAGTAGAGAGGTGGGATTGTACGTAACTCGGCAACCACCACGTATGGACGAGCTCTACAAAGGGCAATGGTGAAGGTCAGGGACACGGATGCAAGGAGAATCCCAAGAACATTGCATAATGTGCAGCAGTGTAGTAGACCTGCGGTTGATATACTGCTGTAGAGAACACTACCGCACAATAGAGAAGTTGGAGACTTCTACGAACGGCTGAGTGTACTGCATCAGTGGTGTATATAGAAAATTATTTGGGGGGGGGGTCTGATTCACTGGGTGGTTTAGGAAGTATAAAATACCCTCCAAAATAGGAACTCAGTAATGCTCCTACTGGAAAGTTTTGAACTTTAAGACCCCACAAATGTGCTCTAAGTTAAAATAAACAATTGGGTGCAATTATAATGTATGTCTTCCAAACTTTCGGGTGGGGGGGGGGGTCTTGAAACCCCTGAATATCCCGTTATAACTCGCCCATGTACTGTATAGTCGATCATAAAACGTGTTCGATATTTTCACTTATAATATTATTGAATAAATACACCGATGATTGGAGATCAAGATCGATCAAAGTACCGAATTGTAAACTGTTTGGAAACCAAGAGCGTAAACTTTTTTTCCGACAGTTGTGTAACAAACTTTGATATAGGCCTAACGGTTAAAATATGTTGTAGCAGGTCTTTTTAAATATTCATTAAAATTGAAGTTGTTACCAATAAATAGCGTTTTTACACATCAAATTATTCTAGAAAAAATATGGATATACACTTTCCGTGGATGTCTTTGTAGAAGGTTTACTAAATTACTTACTAAATGACTCCCTGCAAATGCCAGTGGTTAAGGAATTTTAAAATTAAAAAATCCTAATAAGTTAAAATAAACAAGAACAGTTTGAAAAAGTAAAAAAGATCAACCATTTTTATGTCAGTAAACCATAAGGAACTTTCTGAGGAAGATTTTGTATATAACTTACTTGTTCTCACAATTTTGAGTACCGCGATTTTCGTTTAATTAACACGACAGATTCCATTGAGAATTTACCTTATTTAATTTATTATAAATTTTTTTGTTTTATTTATACAAAATTCCATATTTTCTATTTTCGAGTCTCATATTTAATTTTGAAAATTATTTATTTACTTATTTATTTCACTTCCAACGGTAAACCCAATGTACATCATATTGTGTAAAATTAGAATTGTAAACAGGTGATTTATGTTTACTACTTAAACAGTGCAAAAAGAACTTAAAAAAAGTATAAATGTAATAAATAACAATAATAAATATACAAGAATTATTAATAACACAGTTATATGTTATAATAACAAATAAGTTATAACGCAAAATATAGGTATAAAGTTTGAAATAAAAATGTACTTCTTTATATAAAAAATACTCCAAATCAGTAACAACAATAATAAATAAAAAAATATATGTATACATATAAAATAGGTATAGCAAGAACACAGTAAGTTAAAGTACAAGCCCAGATAACAGACAATAAAACAAGATTAAAAATATTATGAGAAAACTTATGAGATTCCTCTTAAATACGTTAAGATTTGCTGCAAAAAAGTCTAAATGAGGAGCAGCTACACTTCCAAGGCGTTGGTTCCTATTCAGAGCACTGTACAATACATAGTTCCTGCTAATAGATCTCCTACCAAAAAGTTCCATTGATCTTGAAAATTATAAAGCTTTAGTTGGTGCATACAGTGTTTAGATAAAATGTTCAGTTTCATGTAACTACTCCTAACAACTTGAATTCTTAAAATTAAATATTCTAGGGACAATATTTTGATTACATAATTATTAATGATAAACCTATTTAACCTTGCACTGCCACGTAAGGTAGTATATTGTTTTTATAAATGACGCCACTCTGTTATTGATTCAAAGTTCACAACCCACAACTGTCAATATGTTAAAATTTGTAACAACTTTTGTTCTCAGGCTAATTCGGCCATTGGCATTGACTACCACGAAGGTCTTCCGGTTTTCACCGTGTAGAAACATTGCTTACACAATTAATTATCTTCTTGAGATAAATCGGCCTCAGTATGGAGATCCATCTTCAGCCAACAGATATAACACCGAAACTGCCAATAATAAGGAGTCGTCTATACAGGCGAGTTGAAGGGGCGGAGCTTACTCGTGATTGGCTCCAGTTTAACCAATCACCGACCAGACATGATCAATATGGCTTATGTATCAGAGGTTGCCAACTTTTATAGGAAAGACAATTCCATATACACAATTTCTCACAATCTTCTTTATTGAAGTTATTTTTTTTACTATTTCTAAAGTTTCTCTTATTACCCTTGGATAACAGTGAGGAGTTCGCGCAAGTACTTTTGCTTTGTCGAATTTTATTGGATGTTTGATCTTGAAACTGAGTTCTGATATTTCCGTATCTTATGTCTAATTTCCACTCACCTGTGTGGATAGTGTAACAGATATTTGGTCAGTAAGATCACACATATTTGTGTATGGGTTTGACAGGAAAATTAACATTTTACAAATACTATTGCCGGTATATATGGAATAGAAGCCTAACCAGAGAGAGGATAACGTTGTTACTACTAAGTCTCGGATAACGATAACGTTTACAACCTACCAAGATACAACATGATACATAACGTCAGAAGTGCTTCGCCGTCTATCGGTGTTGCCTGCAGGAGAAGGGGGTTTTAATTGTTTGTTTTGGTGGCGTTTTATGTTTATACCAACACTGGAGAATCGCAAGCACATAATTAAATTTTATTGCACCTTTTTATCATCAAGTTATATTTACATTTGGAAGGAGGTAGGGGTTATAAAAGTTTAATTATTGCACAAAATCTTCTTCCCGAATGTTTGCACAATGTAGGGGTACGCCACATTACGTGAGTACATAGACTACGCTGAGTTTTTGCATGCAACATTCCAAGCTCATTTCATACCCGGTAGACAGACAGACAGACCGTCATCATGCAGAAAAGAAATTTAAACATTAAATATTTCTCGAGATATCTTGCTACATGATACATTCACATTTTTGTTTATTGAGTTTTGTCTCATAGCTTTTAGTTCAAATAATAAAAGTTCTGTTGGGGTAGAGAGGATACTACAACAAAAAAGTGCGTTGAAATTAAATCCTGCCAATGAATTTCAACATTGACTTTCCACTCTATTATTTTTCTATTTTACTGCATGAATTAGCTAATTTTGTTTGTATGTCACATATTAAAGTCCATATGATTGTACTCAGCTCGTTACCAAATATACTTATTCTACGATTTTCTTGTTGCCATCATGGTTGCCCATACGAACAACGTAAATATATTAACTAACGCTCAGCCAAATCCCATGGAGTGACATGTACAATCATTTAACTCAGTGTTGCCTGTATATATATGAAGTTTCATGGAAAATATTAACCCTTAGGTCAGTTAGTTTGTAAGATATCCTGCAGACAGACAGACATAAATTAATTTTTCAAACTAACGCTGATGCTTAGCAGGCAGGAGCTTACGAGGCTAGAATTATCAGTTTGTGAATCTGTCCGTGAATTAAGTCACTTTAACTAAGGGTGTGGGATGGAGTCAGGAATTTAGGAAACCTTGGGCAAGACAGCAACTAGGAGCAGAGTAGGAGCCATTGGTGTGAGGGAACAGTAATGTTCGGAGCAAGAATTTGTAAGCTTACAAAAGTGCAATAAGTAGTATAAACTAAGGTTTTATTATAACAGAATTATGTGTAAAATAGTGGTAAGTTATACTCTACATTTCATGAACATTAAAATAAATTAAACACACACTTTAAAACAATTGAGGAATCGTTTCTATTGCTTGGTGTAGGATAAATATAAATAGGCCTAACATGAGAGAGTTATACTTTGCCCACAGATAAAGGCAGCATCTTGATAAGGAAGGTAAGTCATTTTGTTTTTTCCAAATAGTTCTGTTAAAGATAAATACTGCTGATTTGCTTATCAGGTCCAAACAAGAATGAGATAAGAAAAATGTCAGGTGTAGCTCTGTAACCAGTTTAACTTGTATCAGTTTAGATTAACACAGACTAAATTCTTTCGAGAGCCTACCATCTCAAGTTGGTGTAAAGTTTTTGAACAAAGTTCCTTTGTATGTAAAGAACCAGGCGAACCCTTTGCATTTTAAAAAATTGCTCAAGCACTATTTAATACTAAATGAGTTTCATAGCTTGATCGAGTTTGTGGAACATAAAATATGAGGAGCATCTCTCACTGGGTATTGACATATTTATTTCTTGAAGATTGTCTATTTTAGATGAAGATTATTAAGTTCTATTTTTTTAGGTATAATAATTGTTTGAATAAAACATTTCAAAAATTAATATAACTTACTGGTAAGTCTATAGAGTTAATCTTATTTTTGACGATTACTATACAAAATTATGTGTTTGTTCTCTGGTAATAAAGAATTGTGTGAATTGTAAGTTGATCAGTTGATGTTTTATGGTTGTTCTGTTTGGTTTTCACTGTAATTGTAGATTTTAGACGGTTTTTGTCCAATACAGAAGTCAGCAGAGTGGTTACTTTGATAGAAGAAGGTGTTTCCCAACGGGATGTTGATAGACACTTAGGTGTGAGTCAGTCAGTGGTTTCAAGATTGCAGAACCGGTACCAGGAGCATGACACTATTGTGTGTTCAAATCAAAACTTGTCTGGATTGCTATCAAGTCGTTTCTTCCCTTGCCAGAATCAGCAATGTGACTGTTTGTTGGGTTCCTTGGTCATAAGGGGATCCCAGGGAATGAAAGAGCTGATGCCCTGGCCAACCGGGATTGTCAACTATGACAGGCCCTCAACCGTTCTGCGGTATTCCATGGTGTGAATCCTTTGGGGCTGTCTCGAAATGGGTTCCCGCTGAACATGAGAGAAGGTGGAGGTTGCATCTGGGCATGAGAATGAGCAGAATGGCACTACAGTACAGCCTTCCTCCAGAGTGGCGTCTGACCTTCTCTCACCAAATAGATCAATGTCTATTTAATTGAATGAGCCTATCAAACGTAATTAACTTTTCTGTGTAAACATTGTTTATTATTTTCAATTTGTTTTACATTTATAGTGAGTCAACTGTCTTAAAGTAACCACAATTTTTCACGCCGTTATAAATTTCAGCGTTTGATTCCGAAAATTCCCTTTGAAGCAGTCGACAAGAACTATGCTAGATGAAATTTCGCTGAACTGTCCAGTTGAACTAATATACCAATTCCACCTTTAAATGTTCTAAAATATAAAATATATAGGCTGACCCATCTTAGTTTTTTTTTTTTTTTTTTTTTTTTTTTTTTTTTTTTTTTTTTTTTTTTTTTTTTTTGACATAAAGTAGGCTTAGAGAAGGATCTGGGAGGAGAGGATAAGGAGAAGAGGATCTGGGATATATATTTTCGTGATCTGGAAACAAAAACAAAATGAAATAAAACATACTAAGGACGAACTAAATTACAATGGCCGTAATTATAAACGTTTTGACGTATTTTATTGATCGTGGTAACAAGGCAAACTCAACGTTGGTGTCGGTAAAATAATTCATTGGAACCAGCAATGGTCATACAGGTGCAACGCCTACTAAAGTACATGCAAAGCAGCGGGTACTTACTAGCAGTGCAGATAAAAGACACGATGAAGTCTAACTTTTACCACACATTTAAAAACTTATATGAAACCTATGTAAGTTGTATTTTGACAAAAGTTGACTTCTCAGAGATATGTATGTACATATATTTTCTTGAAGAGATACAAAATCAGCTTTTGAACAAAACATAATACTGAGATTGAAGTAAATAAACATGACCATAATATACACTTTTCAACATATTTCTTGATCGTGGGAAGAAAGCAAACTCAACAATGGCGTCGGAAATTTAATTCACTTGAACCAGAAGTGCTAATACAGGTGCAAAACCTACGAAATTGCGTACGGAGCCGCGGGTAACTGCTAGTAAAAATGATAAGTAAGAAGAAACGATCAAATCCAATTTTTTGTTTGGGAAACAAGGTAAAATCAACTGTAAAATAAAAAAAGTACTAAGACCAGATACAATGAAAATGACCATAAATATAAATTTTTTACATATTTTCTTCATCGTGACAACAAGGCAAATTCAACAGTTTCTTCGGATGCATAATTAATTCATTCGAACCAGAATTGCTCATACACACGGAAAGCCTACGAAATTGCGTGCGGAGCCGCGGGTTACTGCTTGTAAAAATGATAAGTTAGAAGAAACGACCAAACCCAGGATTGTACAGCTTGATAATATCACTACGAAACCAATTATAATCCAGAAGCTGAACAAACTAAGTTAAAAGCGCGCGCGGTCAGCAAGATTGAAGTTTGGATATAGGACAGAGCGTTGCTGTACGGTGGCGCTCCGAGCGGCAAGGCCGGCAAACACCGGCCGACAGAGAGAGAGAGAGCGAAGATGCCGTACCTTGCCGTACCAGGTACTCGTGTCGCCGACCTCCCCCCCTCCCCGCTACAAGCAGACGTCGTGTCGGTCGACCAGTGCGGCTAGACTAGTAGTATGTACATCGGCACTCCTCCATCTGTGAATGAAGTTTAACATTGTTGAATACCACAAAATTACTATTAACGTAATTTATTAATAAAACTATGTATGACCTATCCATCATTAAAACTTTGTATAAAACTTCATATGTAAGCCCTGTATATCTAAAAGGTTCAAACCTCTTTAATTACCTAAGTAATTTGCTAATACACCTTAATATATCGATTAGATAAGACCTTACTAGAAACCAAAGATTTTAAGTTTGTAAACTCCTAGTAACCACCTGGTTTCAAATTGTTTGTTCTATGGACGATAGGTAAATTATTGTAATTAGTGTAATATACTTCTGTCCAAAGAAAAATTTAACTGAAAATTCGCTTGAAATATAAGAAATGCTCATTAGTTTTAAAATATTCATTGAAGAATACGCGGTCAGATTCCGTTATATGCCCCCAACGCTTAAACTTTTTTAAATGAACTTAGAATGTTATAAAACGGTGTAGTTGAGTAACAGAACTAACATTATGCCCCCAACGCTAATTTTTCAATTACGGATGATTAATGAATTACAATTGGTTACTAGCTAAGAAAAAAGGGTACTTACGTATTATATCGACCATACCCCTACATTTCTCCAAACACAAAAATTCAACAAAAACAAACATTACCAAACAAAAACTAAACTCTTTATTGAAAAAAAAAACACACAAAATTTGTTTTTATTCTAGATCACACTCCGCCACCCAAAATGCGAGTGCCTCCGGCCATCAGCGCGGGCTTCGGCCTGCCCCGCGCTGATGTCAACGAAAGAAAAACATCCCTCGAGATAATACCTGTCAGTAAAATATCAAATTGTAGAGGGGCTGATCAGAAATAGAAATTGAATTGTAATGGAAAGGCAATTATGTACCGTGCAAAAAACTTAAATAATCATGTGATGCCGCGCGGCCTGCCGTAATCGGGATTCTTGAGAAAGATAAGATAACAGCGACAACAATACCGATCGCAATACCTGGAAATGCTTGTTGATTGATGGAATGTTAGTTATGTTACTCAACTAAATAGTTTTATAACGTTCTAAGTTCATTGAAAAAAGTTTGTGTTGGGGGCATATAACGGAATCTGACCGAATACGCTTGTTACGTTTATTTTTTTCAAATTAGCACACAGATTGAAGCGTGTAAAGTGTGAAGCTTGATCGTAAACGCTTGCGTCGTAAATTGCGTAGTAGTAATGTTAATTAATTACTAATCTCCTCCTCCTCCAGTTTATTTCCGGTCACCTTATTTCTGTCGAGTGTATTTCTGGAGTTGTTGATTAAAACTACTAGCGTACTTGTGTAGTTTTATAAGTTGTTAATTATTTGTTTTGATCTGCTACATTTGACTTAGAAGAGAATAGAGCTCGCATCCATATGAGAATAACCATTGTGTAGCAAAAACTTTACGTGGCAGTAGTAGTAATAGTAGTAGTAGTAGTAGTAATAGTAGTAGTAGTAGTAGTAGCAGCAGCAGCAGCAGGCAAAGTTCTGTACGACAATTCGTAGATGGCGCTACCACGCCAAATCCTTTACTTAGATATGTAATCAATCAAAATATATTAGTAATAAACCTTGACGAATTAAATTTAAATTTTGTTTATGTTCTGTATTAGAAATTGCATTACTCTTTAAATTATTGTAAATTGATGCCTGCAATAAAAATGTTATTATTGTGATTATTATTAGTTATTATACTGGAAACATAAAATGAATGCTTCTTATTTGTATAACCTCATGACTAATTTGTATGTAATAAGCAATTGCAGTGCAAGGAGTGAATAAATTATATTTTAAAATAGTTCTGACAAAAAGTTCTATCTTCCTATGACGTTATATATTTGAATTGAAAAATGTTCTATCGTCCCGCGGCGTTATATATTTCAGTTCTCCAATGTACTATCTTCCCTCGATGTTATATATTTCAGTTCAAAAATGTTCTATCTTCCCACGACTTTATATATTTTAGGTCGGAAATGTTCTGTCTTCTGCTTCACGACGTTGTATATTTTAGTTCCCAAATGTTATATCTTCCCAAGACGTTATATATCTCAGTTCCAAAGTGAGGATTTATATTACCGTTATATTACACGTTTAATTACCGTTTCTGCTCATGACAGCGGAGAGGGGAAGAGGGCAAGACACGTCATATAGCTTTCACCATTATCGCTCGTATCCGAGAAGCTTGTGACGCAAACAGACTAAGGGGGCCCTCAAGTAAGATAATGTTTCCTAGAATGGCGACTTCCACATCGGATTGCCCCCTCTGATGTCTCTAATGATACGACCCTGTATCTCTGATTGATTGAGGGACTAATGAAAGACTGCGTCTAGCTACTTACACCGTCATCATCGACCGCTGGTCAAGGTCAAGGTCAAGTTCTTCCTCAGACGTCAGCGCCACCTGACCTGGCAAACCCGAAATCTTCTTCTACCTTCACATCGGTTCTGTGATAATAGAATACTAAATACGCTCTGCCTTGTTTGTCACATGAAGTGACTATTACATCATGTACCGTTATTTAGTTGTATTTTATATAATACATATTTTCGCAACCCTGTTACTCGTTACTGGTTAACATAAGTTACATCCGATGTTTTTGGAACTAAGTTATTGGCGGATTAATAAACTGATTGGCACGCGTATTAATTTTTTCTCTCGTGAAATTTGTAGCTGACCATCTTGCTGCCAAGAAACACCTCGCGCGCCTTGTCCGCGAGTTTAACTTCGAGTCCTTATTTTAACTCCAGTCTCTTATTTTAACTCCGAGTCTTTGATTTCAACTTCATTAGTGCTTCCAGCATTCATGTTTTAGACTTTTTCACTAATTTTTCAACTAATTTTAACTTTTTCCGACTACAGCTGCAACGTTGAGCCAAGATGCTGACGCCCCGCGCTTCAACGTGGAGGGAAGCCAATTTTAAAGTTGTATGATTATTAGGTTCGTATGCAAAATTCCATAGAACATTGGAACCATTAGGCCCACCACCATGATATCATTTAGTCCATCATCACTCTATTTGGCAGCAACGTGACAATACATTATTTTTTATTTTAACATCTAGAAGTGGTGCTTTTATGTTTATTTGCCACAATGAAACATATATAAGTAAACTTTGCAAATCGAGTATTCATTACTACGTCCTCAACGGTATCCAACCCCATGTGTTTCGTCCATTCGGTACAATCATTAATATTCCATTGTTATACATGCTTCGAAGATTTATTAATTACAGTAAAGTTTTATTACTGATCTGGTACAGTATATTAATAATTCATTCAATATTAATACCGTTCAACGTTTATTATACTTGAAACCACTTTCAAATAGAGGTAGGTTAAACGTATTGCCCAACTTCAGTAGACTGTAGCTCCAAAATGAGTAAGCTAACGAAAAATCGTTAAGAAAAAAAATATTTTGAAATTTAATTTTATATTTTAAATTACAAGAAATTGCATGGATTTCATTAAGAAATGTTAACGTAAGCCACATTGGAAAATGTTGGCAAATTGTTGCATTATAAATTAATTAAATTTATAAATATAATTCCTTAATATCAGTTTGCCTCGAATGTATTGCGAGTGTCGATAAAAAGGTAATGATAAATATAATAAACAATGAAAAAAGTATACAAAAATATTACCGATCGCTCCCCCATTTTACACAGCTAGCACACAAAAACTGGTGAAGTATATATGTTCACTTCGATAACAATCGATATATTCTCCAGTTAACGATATTCATCAAATTGTTATTGTCATTTTACCAAATAAAATTTTACTTAACATGTTTTCAGAATACTCGAGAAAGTGGAAGAGAAAATAAATCGACAAGCCATCACGGAAATTGAACAGCACCGAATGCACAAAGCAAGAAGGATGTCACCGTCACAGACGAACTTTGGAACCTCCGAGGATTCACTCATGACAATGAACTGTTATCGCTTGACTCACATCTTCAACTTTATACTTAAGTAAGATAAACTCGCTTTCCACTTTTACGCTGAAAAATGCATTCCGTTTATGATTTCTCAACTAATTATTATTTAAAGTAGGCCATATCTTAGTGTAACAAGATTAATGCTTTGGAAGGATAACAGGATTTCCGACATTTGCCATCTTTATATGTTACAAAATGTATAACACAACGTTTCGAGGGTTGGAATCTATCCTCTTCGTCAGGTAGGGAAGGTAATAATACATACAAAAATAAAGAACAGAAAGAAGAAAAGACAGGAAAGAAAAGGGTTAAAAAAAAAAAAAGAAACTGCTTGGAGTCCACTCCAGTCACAAGTCACGAGTACGAGAATCACAATCACACATCACACCACCACAGGCGAAATGCCAATAAAAGATCCGACATCGATATTTTTAGAGTATCCCGCTTTCGTAAACATATTATCGAGAAACACGTATTATTATTGCAATACTAATAAATTATAATGTACAAGAATTGATAGTTGCATAGTCGAATTTAGAAAGATATATTTATAAATAATCCCTATAGAATACAAATACTCAAAATGTAAAACTAAATATGTACTTGCTAATGTAGAATATTTTTAATATCATAACATACACTGTATCTCAGCTGTATTATACAGCAAATAATAGAAATGCAAGCTGAATGAATTATGCATGATAATTTACAGGTGGGATTCATGCAAACAATAGTATGGAGATAAATATATGATCCAGTTCATTCTTACCATATTTTAAATTATTTAAAACTAAATGGAAAACAATGTACAAACTTTGACACAAGTACCCAGAGCAATTAAATATCGAGGACTATAAATTAGCTAATCATTTAACTAGCAATAGGGGATAAATGTTTATTATGATTTGTATGATAATGATGAGTAAAATGTATGTAATTGCAGTTCTACTTTTTAATTATATACATGCATGAAAGATCTGTGCGTGAACGACCAAGTGACATCGCGTTTCCGTGTCGCTAAGTAGTCACTATCCTATGTACTACGTGACTATGAACGTCGCGATTCCATGTGACGTTCCAGTATCGTGTAGCCAGTAACTATTTCGATGTACTACGTGACTATAAATGACGTGACTTCCGTATGACGTTCCAGTATCGTGTAGCCAGTAACTATTCCAATACCCTACGTGACTACAAGCGATGTGACTCCACATGACGTTTCTGTATCGTGTAGCCAGTAACTATTCCAATACCCTACGTGACTACAAGCGATGTGACTCCAAATGACGTTTCTGTATCGTGTAGCCAGTAACTATTCCAATACCTTACGTGACTACAAGCGATGTGACTCCACATGACGTTTCTGTATCGTGTAGCCAGTAACTATTCCAATACCCTACGTGACTACAAGCGATGTGACTCCACATGACGTTTCTGTATCGTGTAGCCAGTAACTATTACAATACCTACGTGACTACAAGCGATGTGACTCCACATGACGTTTCTGTATCGATCGTGTAGCCAGTAACTATTTCCAATACCTTACGTGACTACAAGCGATGTGACTCCACATGACGTTTCTGTATCGTGTAGCCAGTAACTATTCCAATACCCTACGTGACTACAAGCGATGTGACTCCACATGACGTTTCTGTATCGTGTAGCCAGTAACTATTCCAATACCCTACGTGACTACAAGCGATGTGAATCCACATGACGTTTCTGTATCGTGTAGCCAGTAACTATTCCAATACCCTACGTGACTACAAGCGATGTGACTCCACATGACGTTTCTGTATCGTGTAGCCAGTAACTATTTCAATACCTTACGTGACTACAAGCGATGTGACTCCACATGACGTTTCTGTATCGATCGTGTAGCCAGTAACTATTCCAATACCCTACGTGACTACAAGCGATGTGACTCCAAATGACGTTTCTGTATCGTGTAGCCAGTAACTATTACCAATACCCTACGTGACTACAAGCGATGTGACTCCACATGACGTTTCTGTATCGTGTAGCCAGTAACTATTCCAATACCCTACGTGACTACAAGCGATGTGACTCCAAATGACGTTTCTGTATCTTGTAGCCAGTAACTATTCCAATACCCTACGTGACTACAAGCGATGTGAATCCACATGACGTTTCTGTATCGTGTAGCCAGTAACTATTCCAATACCCTACGTGACTACAAGCGATGTGACTCCACATGACGTTTCTGTATCGTGTAGCCAGTAACTATTCCAATACCCTACGTGACTACAAGCGATGTGACTCCACATGACGTTTCTGTATCGTGTAGCCAGTAACTATTCCAATACCCTACGTGACTACAAGCGATGTGACTCCACATGACGTTTCTGTATCGTGTAGCCAGTAACTATTCCAATACCCTACGTGACTACAAGTGATGTGACTCCACATGACGTTTATGTATCGTGTAGCCAGTAACTATTCCAATACCCTACGCGACTACAAGCGATGTGACTCCACATGACGTTTCTGTATCGTGTTGCCAGTAACTATTCCAATACCCTACGTGACTACAAGCGATGTGACTCCACATGACGTTTCTGTATCGTGTAGCCAGTAACTATTCCAATACCCTACGTGACTACAAGCGATGGGACTTCACATGACGTTCCAGTATCGTGTAGCCAGTACCCTACGTGACTACAAGCGATGTGACTCCACATGACGTTCCAGTATCGTGTAGCCAGTACCCTACGTGACTACAAGCGATGTGACTCCACATGACGTTTCCGTGTTGTGTACTTAGTCACTACTCCATTCCACTACGTGATGTGAACTGCTATGCACTGTATAGTCATTCCTTCAACCATGGGTGATTTTTCAAGCTAGGTATAACGTAACGTAATATTATTATAAACTTACTTGACAAAAGCTTTTTAAAATATTAATTATGTTGGTAATAAGAACCTTATTAATAGAGTAATAATTTACGTGTTTATATAGATTATCACGTTATTCTATTGTTACTTAGTTTTCATTGTTCAAAATGATTTGTCTTTGAAATTAATTCCCATTGAAAACTTGACTAGCAACTTGAAACTTGATGCAAAATGGATAGTTTTGGTTTCAAACTCGAACAGACCAACTGCATCTCTGATTGCACTTCATTATGGGAACCTGCTCCAGCATGCAATTACAATACTCATGCTCGAAATTGAGTTAGCTGTTGTATTGGCAGATGCTTACCGCAATCAAAACAGCTGCTTCAAGTTTCCTGGCAGCTGGTGTCTGACGGGCATCTCAGATTGGTCTTTGGTCTATTGCAGTGGCCAGGGGACTATATTATACCTCCAAGTGCAATTAGTAACACAAATGATCAGCAGGGTGAATTAATCGACATATAATTCTTCGTATAATTCTTCTTAGCATATCATTGGATTCACAAATTTTTAGTATTTTATGTCAAACAATGTTGATCATATAAACTTGTTATAAGCTTTAATATAAAATCTAAAAAAACGAGCAATTCTTTTGTATATGTAATTTGAATCTCGGAAACGGATCCAACAATTTTCATGAAATTTAGTATGCAGGAGGTTTTCGGGGGCGATAAATCGATTTAGCTTGGTTTCATATTTAGAAAACGTTGTCTTATACGTGTTTCCAAGCTATGAAAAACTGCTACAAAGTCAATATTTATTTATTTTTTATTTCTTTGTTTAGATTCTATAGTAAATTACATCTAGTAAATTACTTCTGATCATATCATAACAAGAGTAGTAAGCCAATTCTCACAGCTGATGTTTCATAAGAAATGCCAAAGAGTAAAAATAAAAATTTTAGTATACATTGACGAAGGTTCAAACCGAAAGAAAATTGTTATTTTAATATTATAAGTTGGTGAATAATTTCACCCTTTTGAAATCGAATCTATGTATCTATTTCATATACTTCGTCCCACACGTACTGCTAGTCAAATGCCTGCAAACTTCATTATACGAGGAGAAAGGTCTCATGATTTAGATTTTTTCTACGTCTACAAGATTTGCGGCAGCGTGCGGCACAGCGTGTAGCTACTGAAAATGGCGAGCAACGAGAATACCGATTAGAAGAACAAAGAAATCGAAACGGAAAACGTCGAAGAGCTTTAGAACTTAATAATTATTTACCGACTTATAAATGTGATGTTACTGCAGCTGTGCAATATCACGCCTTAGGACCATTTGGAATGTTGTGTATCTATTGCAGTGCATTGCATTTCTCTGATGAACGGGTTTCTAATCGCATAAATAGAAATTCTTTTGGTGACTGTTGTTTGCATGGACGAATTTTAATGGAGCAACCAAAATTTTCAAATGAATTAGTACGCCTTTTTTAAACCGTCACCCATATTCGAAACAGTTCCATGAAAAAATAAGAAACATAAAAACATCTTTTGCTCTAGCATCCTTTAATGCAGAAGATGACAGAACAATAAACAGCCATAGCATTTATAGTCGTTTGCGGACAAGCATATCATAAAATGAATCCCAAAACACGATTTACCAGAAAAAATAAAGAGCAAAGCTCAGTTTCCTGATATTAATAAGTAATACAAGTCGCAGCTCACGAGTGCTGAAACGTTTTCAGCGCAATTTTCCCAACATACCGGTTACCATATACGGTTGTATTGACATTCCCTCACAGTGTCCTTAGCTGCCATACGTAATCCTCTAGTTAGCCATAAGTTGTAGCCATTGGAAGAAATCGCCATCTACTGAACAATTTCCGCATCATTGATTGTTTAGCTTTAAAGTCCATTGTTAAAATGGACCTATGAAGTAACCGAAATATCTCCATTTATTAGACATCTTCCACACCATTGAATGGTTTAACGAACACTTATGACGTAAATGGAATGTCTTTGCCACATTCCATCACTCACTTTACTAGTTTATAAACTTCAGTCGCTACTATTGAAAAACTTTAGTCCGTTTAGTGAAGCCAAACAGATGGTAATTACAAGAGCAATGAAATTAAATTGAATGAAAAATGCTCTCTTTATTTATAGAGGCGAAATTAGGACAAAAGTCCTACATAGAATAGAACAGAATAGAATATGATTGATTTTTGAAAATATTACAATAACACATTATATACATTGGTATACACAATGTAATACATCAACAAAGTAACCTAAACAACCAATTAATGTATACACAATGTACAAACCTAATGAGCAAACTTAAATAAAAATGTAACATTCTTGTAAATAAAATTAAAACAAAAACACTCGTAAATTAAAAGAAATATTTTCAAAAATAACTAGGGCCTCTAGAGGCAAGTGCCTGTGGAGAGGTTCCTTTTATTACAAAAATCTCTTTTAGCTCAAAGAAAATTTCAATAAAACTTGAATTTTTTATAAGCTCCTAAAAAAATTGATTAAAAGTGTGCTGCTGCAGTTACAAAGCAAATGAAAATCCACTTAAATAAATTCAAACTAAAATTTACTGTTACTTTCTTTAATTAACTAGGAATCTATGCAGAGAAGAAAATCTAATTTATCAATACATTCTACTTAACCTCGAAACGCCAAGAAAAGGAAAGTTATAATTATTATTTTTGTTTTACAAATTAATAAACGGAAAATACGGGTAAAGTATCATAATAATACATTTAATATGTATAACTAACTAATCAGTTAATCTATTACAACATTAATTAATGCAACGCGGGAATTCTTGCCTATCTTATCTTATCTTATCTTATCTTATCTTATCTACTATCATACGCTACAATGTTTGAGCCAGAGACACGCACTATTAAGAGGCTAAATAAATATCAAACTCGGTTTATCCACAATATCCGGTTCAGTATATCCAAATCAATTTGCGAAATGATATATTGTGATTTATTATTGTATTTGACAATTTCACAACTCATATATTACACATTTTGCATGCATTATTCTTTTTCTACCATCGCAACGATACATTGTATTGCAGTGGATGTTTCTGTTTTCTCCACTGTAAGAGGCACTCAAAACAAAGCTTGCTATACTGCCGTAATCCGGTCTGATGTAAACACTCTTTTACTGCACGTAAACTTTGTTTTCCGGTTGGACACAAATCAACTCAAGTACTCGGTTATCCGCATCTCCACAGTATACCAGTGTCTCTTTGTCTCTTACTCTACCACTTTTCTATTCAAGTTTTATTAATTTTTTAATTATTATCATACAATCTGATAATTAGTTTAGGATGGTTTAATCCAAACAAAACATAAGTAAATCCTTACTACTATTTATGTATAAAGAATACTAAATTTTTCATTTTGGAATATTTATTGTTTAATTGATGTAATGTGTATGCGATAGTAATAAGTTAACAATTCATTCATTTCGGTTATTGCGTTTTGCATTTATATATTTCTTGCTCTAAAGTAAATTTTGTCGTTTTAGTATTGCATAACGTTGTGAAAATCATAATTTATATTCACTAGCATACTTAGTTTTCAAATTTTAAAAATGTTTCAATTTACTAAAGAATATCTTTAGACAGTTTTGTATAAAAACCCACTGTATTATTTTTAAAATAGTCTAGTAATAAAAAATCGGATTAAGTCAACATTGTTAAAAAAGTACTGTTTATCATCTCATTCTAAGCTATACTTAATTGAAATTAGTTTAGCATTCACACACTAATTCTTGTATTGCGGCTAACTGAGGTTAAATTGGTTTTGGAGCTTGAATTACATTTTTGAGCAATATTTCCTAAAATACACACATAACCGGAGTTAACCCTTAAAAAATATAATATATAACCAAAAAATTATAAAATAAAATGAACGCTTTTGCGTTTGTCAGAACAAAAATAAGTGGCCTTAGATTTTATAATATTTAATTTAGTCTATGTATGTAATGGATATCATGTGAGACGTTTACATTATGTTTTAATATTATATGCTGGCGAGTAAATTTACGTTAAATTATAAAATTTGGTAGTAAGGTGAGATTATGCATAGAAAAGGAATAACGTTTCATTTTCAAGGGTAATCACGTTTGAATGAGACACCCTTATCCCTGCAGTTGGTTGCAGGTATGAATGTCCCGGATATCCAACTATCCAACTAGGATATAATACCTAGAAACAGTGATATTTCACTATGCTTAAAAAAATATCACAACAACAATTATAAAGGGTATTAATAGCCAAATGTTTAGGGCATTATCTCCAAAGTAGTGAAGTAAAAAAGGCATGGAACAAATAATTTTGAAATTTAGATAGAATCCCGCATGTTTGTCACCCCGTATATTAAAATGACGTTTCAAACTAATAAAGAAAATATTTTTCCTGGACATATACAGAGTATAATTAGTGTAAAAACTCTTACCTAGATACAACATGCAACACCATGTTTTTATGTCTCCATTTAAACCATCTTAGTGTAGTTGACATTTTAAATTATTTTTTCAAAAACACCTGTTCGTTATAGTCTTACGTTGCGAGATTAATTACTTTTAAATCTGCTAGATTTTAAATAAACCGTAGTAAAACTACAATGAAAAAACCACTATTCTACTTCATTCTCTACTTTATATTATTGTACGTCTAACGTTGTATGTGTCCAAATGTACAAGAAATATTTCGAAAAACAAAAATTAAACTGACATCTATAGCTTTGGTTTGCATTTTATACGAATAGTAACAGAACTTCTGGTCCCGAAAGGCGGAAAATACTGATCGAAATTAAGCGAGTGTGGTTTCAAACTGAAGGGACGTTTTCATTTTCAGTTATAATGAGGAGTTTTTTAGGTGTCTGTGAATTTAAAAAATGTCGAAGTTGTGGCTTATAAAGTGAAAAAAAGAACAAAATATTTTTTTGTAACATGTTAAACAGTACTGGAATAAGAGATCTAATTGTAATAAGACACTATCAAAGCTAATGGAAACAAAGAAATAAGCCACCCTCATTGTCAAACACCCTAAAATGTAACCCTAGTGTGTAAAATATTCCAAATATATCTATTCGTCTATAGTATCAAAATTAATGACAGTTTGACTGTCAATCTGAATTTAATTTCGTTTGATATGCCACACTTTGTAAATCATAATGTAGGAAACCCTGATACACATTTAAAAAAATACGACTAAAAATTCTCCCTTGGAATTTTTATAGATCACATTTTGTATATGAGTCTACCAGCTCGATATAAACGTCAAAGCCATAAAACGTGTGAATGTGGTCTACTGTTCTGGGAACTACTTTAGAAATAGACCAGATACTAATGAAATCCCCTTACTGCTATAGCTTATCAAGTAGCAATGCATGAACAATGGGTAGTTACCACGGTTATCGCTGTGGAATGTTGAAACACCACAACATAACGTGAGATTGTCATCCGTATCTTTGTTGTTGTGTTTCATATTGCAAGCTTTCTGCAGGGTTTTCCATATACACTTGATACAATTCACAATCTTAAATTCCTAACCTTAATCCGACATGAAACACCACAACATAACGTGAGATTGTCATCCGTATCTTTGTTGTTGTGTTTCATATTGCAAGCTTTCTGCTGGGTTTTCCATAAACTATTGATACAATTCACAATCTTAAATTCCTAACCTTAATCCGACATGAAACACCACAACATAACGTGAGATTGTCATCCGTATCTTTGTTATTGTGTTTCATATTGCAAGCTTTCTGCAGGGTTTTCCATATACACTCTTGATACAATTCACAATCTTAAATTCCTAACCTTAATCCGACATGAAACACCACAACATAACGTGAGATTGTCATCCGTATCTTTGTTGTGGTGTTTCATATTGCAAGCTCTCTGCTGAGTTTCCCATATACTATTGATACAATTCACAATCTTAAATTCCTAACCTTAATCCGACATTAAACACCACAACATAACGTGAGATTGCCATCCGTATCTTTGTTGTTGTGTTTCATATTGCAAGCTTTCTGCAGGGTTTTCCATATACTCTTGATACAATTCACAATCTTAAATTCCTAACCTTAATCGGTGAAAGATATTTACTAACGTTATAGTAGATTTTAAGCATCTATATCACATAAATAATCAAATTTATCAGATAACGAGATAACAGGGTCTTTTAAATACCAAGATTACAACGTGGCCTACACTGTAACCAGGGTGACCAGACGGAAATTCTTAAAATGAGGACTTTTGGAGATGAAAAAGGAGTACATTAAAGCAAAAAGGAGGGCAGTATACTTCTATACACATTTTTTATACAGTACTAAACAAAAACGCGCGTTATAAATAAGTACTGTATTTAAGCATATTTTAATGAAAATAAAATAAACCTAAATTTGGTTTTTTACATATAAATCGAAAAATGAAATAGCAGTAAAGAATATATTGATGGATATAAGTATTATTTGAGGTTATCATTGTGTGTGTGGCATAATATTTAGTTAATTATTGTAAACAGAACTGATTTGAGGCCAAGCTTTTAGAATGATATCAAAGGTAAATTAATATAATTGGAATTAACTCATTACATTATTAGTAAGCTATACTAACATAAATATGGCGAAAATGATCACTATAACAGAAACATCTGTATATAACGTATTATAACATAATTAACCTATCATTCATAATACATAAATAGAAGATAAAGGAGTCAGTGACACTATAGACAACACTCAACATACAACTGAATCTAACAGCAGTTCACATGCCATGGCATTACGTGCGTGCTGCAACAACGTTTCATTAGGTATACTTGGGACTTCGGAAATCTGAAGAATTTTTTTAATGTGATGCTACTATTTTCGAATATTGAAGCGTTCCCCAAAAAGCCGGATATTTTGCATAATTTTTAAAAGCCTGGAGGACAGGAGGGAAAACGTTAAAAAGCCGGACGTCTGGTCACCCTGACTATAACTTAAGAGCTATGGTAACCCTGTATTTGGGTCCATTCTATTGCAATTATACAAAACGTTTACGAAACAAGAAGGTTCTTTATTGAAGGTCCTTCGTGTTTATCAATTACAAATCCTTTTATCCAAAAACAAATTATAGTTGAATCTGGAACACTCCAATTTCAAAATTCTAGTCTTAATAATATTGTAAATGCGAAAGTGATTTTACATTTAGGCGTAAACTATTCAACCGATTGTAGTGTAATTTTAAATGGACATGTTTAGGATCCCCGTATGAATATGAGCCTATTCTTTTTACCAAAATCCCTCCGCGCTACACCCCTCTAGTGTCTTGAGTAGCGAAACGTCCCATATTGGTCTCTAAAGTTGCATTGTAGCAAAAATATATTATTAATCGAAAGAGCCTGTTAAATGTAATCAACTATTCTGTGTTAAAATGGTTTTACAGTACAACCGTATGTTCAGTTAATTTAACAAGTATTTTCAATGTGTTTATATTTATAGTGCGAAAGTATAAAGTAAGCTTGATAATAACACCACTTCTTGTTTCACCATTTTCAGCAACCGCTGTTGAGTACAGATTAAGAAAATATCCAGATAACAAAATTAAAAGTTTTACTAAAAATATACTTTTAACTGTATATTTTAGCAAATATTAAGTTTGTAATAACTGGCCACTGCTGAGACGCAGATATAAAAGACAAAGTTACCGTATAACTCTAATATAAATTTAAAGACTGTTATAAAACCTTTCTTAGTTGTTTTCTCAGACCTGTGTATGTATATATATTTTCTTGGTCTTGAAAACAAGGCAAACTCAATATTGACGTCGAAAATATACTTCACTCGAACCAGAAGTGCTTATTAACGTGCAAAGCTTACGAAATTCCGGGTGAGGCCGCGGGCAACTGCTAGTATAATATAAACAAATAAATAATTTAAACAACATTAAAATTGTTTTGTTTACTTAGGAGCAATATTTGTGCTCTGTACATTGGATTAAATAAGTTATATAATTGCACACAAACTGTTTTTTATAATAACAATCACAAATAACATGTACAGTATGTACAGTATGTCAATGTACAATAAATAAATATCATAAATCCTTTGTTTCAATTAACAAATCTATTGAGCAGCTATCTATCGTATAGATCGTGTTTGTTTTAAAACTGTGCCAACACATTCTAAAGTAAATAAAACCACATAAAAAATATATTTGTACAGTAATTTTACCAATAATAAAACTTTTACAATGAATTCTGTTTATGCCAGCAGATACAATTTTAAGCATTACTAGTCAACTTGAATCACCAATATATCGACAACTTATTATTAAATTATCTAATATGGGAGCTTATTGTGTTAATTTTAACCATTATTAAAACTTTGATTTCTATTACAGCTTTTACTGTGGTTTACAAGTTATGCAAGAAAATTAAGATGTTGATGAGGAAAGCTTTTGCTACTATCATGAATTTAATATTTATCGAACATTGACGTATATATTATTTGGTTATGATCAAAAAAGTGCATTCGAGCAAGTGAAGTAGGACTAAAAAACTACAATTAGTTTTTTTATATCTGGTTTATACAATTTTAGTAGTACTTAGGTTAATAAGAATAAATAGCACAGCTTTGGCGTTAAACAAAATTAGTTAATATAATATTTACAGCTAACACTAATTTTATGAAAAACACTGAAACTACTGAAAATAGAGAGCCAGTGTTGTTACTACTTTCATCTTAGAGTGCTGTATATAATAATTTACAAATATAAACAATACACATGTATAAAATATTCCATGCTTGAATCTTTGAAAACTACGTAATTTCTTTCCTAAGCAACACGATTGTGTCAGTAAATAAAATGAAACGAAACAGAACATTAAAAGGGCGGTTAAGCGAGACAAAAGAGAGACTGCTAATAAATAGAGATGCGGATAACTGTGCTCTCGAGTTGATTTGTTTCCACCCGGAAAACAAAGTTTACGTGCAGTAAAAGAGTGTTTACATCAGACCGGATTACTGCAGTAGAGCGAGACAAAGAGAGGCTGCTACTAAAGTAGAAATCCGGAAAACCGAGTACTCGACTTGATTTGGGTCCAATCGGAAAACAAAGTTTACGTGCAGTAAAAGAGTGTTTACATCAGACCGGATTACTGCAGTAGAGCGAGAGACAAAGAGAGGCTGCTACTAAAGTAGAAATCCGGAAAACCGAGTACTCGACTTGATTTGGGTCCAATCGGAAAACAAAGTTTACGTGCAGTAAAAGAGTGTTTACATCAGACCGGATTACTGCAGTAGAGCAAGAGACAAAGAGAGGCTGCTACTAAAGTAGAAATCCGGAAAACCGAGTACTCGACTTGATTTGGGTCCAATCGGAAAACAAAGTTTACGTGCAGTAAAAGAGTGTTTACAACAGACCGGATTACTGCAGTAGAGCAAGAGACAAAGAGAGGCTGCTAGTAAAGTAGAGTAGTGGTTAACCGAGTACTTGAGTTGATGTTGATTTGTGTCCAACCGGAAAACAAAGTTTACGCGCAGTAAAAGAGTACATCAGACCGAATTACTGCAGTAGAGCAAAAGACAAAGAGAGGCTGCTACTAAAGTAGAAATCCGGAAAACCGAGTACTCGACTTGATTTGGGTTGAACCGGAAAACAAACTTTACGTGCAGTAAAAGAGTGTTTACATCAGACCGGATTACTGCAGTAGAGCAAGAGACAAAGAGAGGCTGCTAGTAAAGTAGAGAAGTGGTTAACCGAGTACTTGAGTTGATTTGTGTCCAACCGGAAAACAAAGTTTACGTGCAGTAAAAGAATGTTTACATCAGACCGGATTACTGCAGTAGAGCGGGCTTTGCTGTGAGTGCCTCTCTCTTTCTGTGGAGGAAACAGAAACATCCACTGCAATACAAAAAAATCGTTACATCGACATATCAACTATATTTAGTGAGAACGTATGAATAACTTCATTTTCTAAATACTTCAGTATTTATTAATACTGACATTTAAAACATAGGAGATAGTACAATTACGTAATTATTATCAACATCACGGAAATATTGAAAGTATAAATGGATTGATAATTTATTATATCTATGTTTCGATTATTTTCCTCCAATATTTTTTAAGTAAAAAAATCATGTTTTAGCATTAAATATTTATGAATTTACAAATTTTTCTACATTGTAATAAAATTGGTCTTCTATGAAAGGCACGGCTGGTTCTTTTCTAAATCCTAACAAAAAGGGATATTACATTACTTTTGAGTATAATAACAGGAATTAAATACCAAGACACATATTTTTCAAAAAGAATGCAAAATCAAATTTGAACCTGTTACACAGTGGATTATAATTAATTACAACTGGCTCAGCAAAAGGCCAATTTGTGACTCTGTGTTGGCCCGCCAGACATAACTGCTGTCGGCAAACTTGAATTAGCTGTTCGCGGTAAACATCTTGCTAAGCAACATCAAACTCTATTAAACTACGAATATTTAGATGGAGTAAGGTAAATTGGGTCAGGTACTTCAGGTATTTGGTCTGTCCGAATGAATAATCTGAATCAAATCTAATCAAAATGATTTAATTTACGTTACTAAACGTATTGTTACTAGTAGTTCCCCTTTGTAGTGTCTTGGCATGTCTTTTGTTGTTATAGACTATCGTGAAATGTGACATAGAAATGTTCATATGACCGTCATTTGAACAGCAATTTTGTGAACGTCACGTAGAACAAATAGTCGCGCAATTTAAAAAAAATATCCTTGTGTTACTTTTACGTACATTTAAAATTATGGACGGAGTTCTAAAATGTGTACTGTGGTCAATTATTGAAATATAACTAATTATTTTATTCAAGACAACAACAACGTTTTTTATTAGCAGCGTCCTTAAGTAAATCCTTAGCTAAGTAATTGTGCTAGCTTATTCAATATTACACTTATTTTGCTCAGAGTATTCCAAATCAAAGGACGTTACGGTCCATGTATTATTACTGATACGATATTTAATCTTACTGTGTCAAAGTTTTGAACACAAGTTTATACTGCTTGTCGTGATGATACACCGATAGCTTTTTATTCTATTGAGAGGGAAAATTTTTAAACAAAATTTTATTTTTTAGAATTGATTTTATAAGTATGTTTGCTGTTCCAGACGCAGGCACTTACGCAAGTCTTCTTGTAAATGAAACAAATTTACATATATCGTGTATTCTCAAGACTGTCGGCCGTTGTCCCCCTTCTTTCATTTATAAGGCTTGAGAGTGTAACCAAGCAAACCTCATTTGAATACAGCACACCATGTGTCTCATAACAGCTTCGTTTAAGTTCAATGCAAAATTTTAAATGTATAGCTCATTTTATTAGTGACAGATA
Source organism: Homalodisca vitripennis (assembly GCF_021130785.1). Taxonomy (NCBI): domain Eukaryota; kingdom Metazoa; phylum Arthropoda; class Insecta; order Hemiptera; family Cicadellidae; genus Homalodisca; species Homalodisca vitripennis. The sequence goes on from NC_060208.1 coordinate 13,801,260, forward strand.
TAACGACAGACAATTCTACGGATAAGAACTTTGTACATACCCTGACAAACAATAGCAATTGTGTCACCATATTGAGTGATAGGTACCAACAATGCTCAGCTAAACTCCAAGCTTGGACATGCATCAATATAGAATTCATTCTTGTTTACGTAGAAATGAAGTTTCATGGAAAAGTTTAGGTCTGCAGATGAAACCTTTCTCAAAATATCTTGCCATATGTCACATTAGATTTTTGTTCATTCAATTAGGTTTCATAACAGTGTTAAATAATAAGTCTACACGCCAAGTCACCATAAAATGATTTTGTATGTGTTGACTACATGTGTTAATATATCAAATGTAAAAATCTCTTATGTGTATACTGATTTGCTTACAAATTGATGTATTCTGCTATTCCAAATTCCATGGAGTGATATGCTTCATCATCAAACACAGAGTTCCTCATATAGAAATGAGACTTCAAGCACAATTTAAAAACTATAGGTCAGTTCGTTTTCCAGATATACAGCTGACGAATATGAAATTTTTCCAGCCTTTCGAGTGCCAGGCTTCGCTAACGCTCAGCCAATAATGTCTTTTTATAAAACAAGTTTATATTTCCTATAATCAGAAAATACATTTTTAGAATGTGTTTAAAAGTTGGTTTTCCCTACAAGTCAGTATGCATTATGAAACCCCTAAGCATTTCTATACGGTCAGCTTCCAACTGTTTTTGATGAACAAATTAGTGGAACAAAGCTCAGTTAGAAAGGACAAGACTATTTCAGCAATGTTCTGCAAAAGACCAAATGCCAATTTGCAAGTAAAACTTGGTCTACAGAAGGAAACAGATGTTTAGAAACTTGGGTCAGTTTGAGTTGCGGGAACCGTCTGTCAATAGCTCGCCAACTCTATTAAACTTTAAATAATTTTGGCTAGCTAGATATCCGATACAACTTTGAAAGTTTAAGTCGAATTAGAGTTATGCATAATACAATGACTTGGGGTTTGTTCTTGATCTCAAAGTCATAACAGTGAAGCTTGTTTGCTTTATGCTTTTAAGGATTCCTGACACCTTAAACATAAGGATGGATTGCATTGTTATATTGTTTAACATAGTATATAAATGGAAAATGTTTGAAATCCGAACATTTTGCTCAAATATACAAAGCATTTATGAAAAAAGCGTTGAAAAGGCGGTATACAGCAATAAACTCCTTCAGTAACATCTTTTTGGGAAGATTGCTCAAAGTTTTCCAAAATATTGTTAAGTATTGGTATGTGACAGTGATGGAATCTTACTTAGCATATGTTGGACTTGTCTTAATGATACTGTAATTTTCACTGATTTGTACTCGTAGTTCACTTGATACTTCAGACGAGGTTAGAAATAAACATTTTTTAGTACAGGCCGGCCAGCCTAATGGATAGTCAGCAACAATTCGATATATATATATATATAGAGTTTAACTGAAATACTCCAACAAACTTCAGGGGTTGTTCCTGGGGTCAAAACAAACCAAAAAGTTCCTACAAATGTATGTTTTAAAATTCATCGTTTTTAGTTTGTCCGTCTATTTGTGTTTTTTACATTAAATGTTTTTCTAAAATCCATTTAAAGGTTGAAAGAATGCTATCTAGTAAAGACCGTCAGTTAAAAAATGAAAATTTTTTAGTCAACAAAATTCAAAACAGCGGCATGTTGTAATCTTTGATGATGAATTTCATAAAAACTAATTCCTGTATAGAAAATGCTATAGAAGCAAAAAAATTATAAATTTTATTCTAAAACATCCGCATCATGCCAGTCATTACAAATCCTAGGAAAAATCTAAGTGGGAACGAGGAATATTGGAACATCAATACACTGAAATGTTAATTGAATGTTAAGTCCATATTTGCATTACGCCACAATGCGCTACGTACTAGACTTTCTATGCCACTGAGAAAACGGAACATCCTATTCCATCCAGGTTGAAGCTCTTCTGAAGCGCCTACTGGTGTCAAATGCGTTTTATTCTGTCGAAGAGTTCATGGCTGGCCATTGGGAGAATTAAAATGTAAATTAATATTAATTAGTAATGTTAAAGCTCCAAGTCTTACGTTGCATTAATGTTCGGATGAATGAGCAAGAAATGTGTTTGTATGTGTATTGTAAGTATGAATGTGTATTGTTAGGGATTTTATATGAAACTGACTTTAACAATGCAATGTTTTATCGTCATAATGCAATAGAAGAATTATTATTACTACTCGGCTGAGGTATTCTTTAAAATATAAGAACAGCATGTTTACGATTGGAGTAGTTGTGACACATGTCATGTGATACAAAACCTCTGTTTGGGTATTGTTTATTATGGGTGAGAAACACTGTTACGATCTAAACTTGTGTAGTAAGTAATTGTACTTCTAATGTAACTGGAAAAAATCCTCCTGTGAAGATGCGAATTTTGAATTTACTCCAGTTCACCTTCCTCTTACGTGTGTCGTTTTCGTCTGAAGGGATCCAAAAACAGTCGGCGACGAAGAACAACGAAGTTCCCCCCACATCAGAGACACCCAGACTGCAAAAATAGTGCAGTCTAAGTGAAGAGGTAACGCACTTAATTGTGTACCTTTTCTCATCAGGTACACAATTAAGTGCACTACGATGACGAAAATTTCATCCCTTCAGACGAACATATCTCCAGATTTCAGGAGTCTGCAACAGCATCAGATTTCAGATACTGCACGTAAGAGGAAGGTGAACTGGAGCTTAACTCAACGTTCGCATTGAACCCTTCCCACCAATGCTGCGTTACATCCAATGAAGGTTTGTGGGTATAATGAAAATCAACTCTATATACAAATACGATAGCATAAACAATATAGGTTAAGATTAGCAGGAGAATGATATAAAAAAACTCACATATGAAAACATTTACTATATAATGAATTCCTGGAGGACCGTTGGACGCCTCAAGCCCAATATTGATGAAGTCGGTCACAGACGCGTGCAGCAGTCACGTCCGTCAGCGCGCCCAGATCGTGCTGCAATTTTGGTGCTCATATGATTCGTGCCGACCACCGTGTGATTATCCTGCTCCTTGGTAGTCCTGACATGTCCTGGCTGAGCCGTGAGTGATGGATCTGCAGAAGTCCTCTGCTCTTCTTCCGCTCTGTAAACAGAATACAGCGGCATTAGCAGTAAGCGTTGTTGGAGCAAGAGATTTTGGATAAAACATACACTGATAAGATAAGAAAAAGAATATCACTAGAGCACATGTATAACTCTTTACAGTCACATACCCAACTGTGCAGAAAACAACAACTTGTTTTTCTGTGTTCTAAAATATTATCTAAAAGTTCTTATAGCAGTCTTGAAGGTATCATATTCACATAATCACAAGAACTCAAGATATGTGATGATTAGATTCCATGTGATATGAAACACAGATATGAAGCGTACACAGAGCCCGTGGAAGTGGTAACTGCACTATTCCTTAAAATGGGTCTCAAAATATCTCACTGTTCTAAAGAAAGTCAACAGAATGGAAGTTTGTCAAGACCTTTTGGGACGAATTGAAAGAGATGCTGATTAAAAAAGCACGTTATCATCGGTGACATATTGTGTATTTTTAGTAGCCTACGATCCAGAAACAACGCGTCAGGATAAAGATTGGCACACTTCCAATTCACCTCGTCCGAAAAAGGCAAGAATGAACAAATCTACAACTATAGAGAGTTTTTGACTGCAGGACAAACTTGAAATCATTACGTTTCTCGTGAAATCCTTGAGAGGCTGAGGAAAATAGCCAAGCGCGTGAGCCATCAAACGCTTGGGCAGGCGCTTGGCAACCACCAGACGCTTGACAGTGCGTCTTATCTCACTGCACTCCCAATTATAGAGTTTTTGACCGGAAAAACATTCCTATCTTTCCTCAACCAACCTATTCTCCTGGCTTAAGTCCTTGTGATTTTTTGCAGCTCCTTAAGCTAAAAATCTACCTCAAAGGACTTATGGAACAATATAAAACACAAAACAAAATGTGACCGACGAGCTGAAGGACATTGTAGTTCGGACTTCCAGTACAGCGTCGAGGATTGGGAAAACCGAACGAAGTATGGTTTCCCAAGGGAACTAATTCGAGGGAGATAGTTCATAGAAAAAATACAGTAAATAAAACGTATGTCGAACCAGTCTAATTACATTATTTACAGACGTAATATAAATGAAGTTCCACTATATACAAAAGTGAAGGTCGAGAAGAAAAAGCATTGGAAGCTGGTCAGGAAAAGATATCGAGGATCTCTTATCCTGTACGCTATTTCTCAGTATTGATTAGACTCGTATTGATCCTGCTTGAGCATAGCCTCGCATTGATCCTGCTTGATCATGGCATCGCATTGATCCTGCTTGAGCATAGCATCGCATTGATCCTGCTTGATCATAGCCTCGCATTGATCCTGCTTGAGCATAGCCTCGCATTGATCCTGCTTGATCATAGCCTCGCATTGATCCTCCTTGATCATAGCCTAGACTGATCCTGCTCGATCATAGCCTCGCATTGATCCTGCTTAATCATGGCATCGGATTGATCCTGCTTGAGCATAGCATCGCATTGATCCTGCTTGATCATACCCTCGAACTGATCTTCCTTGATCATAAGGCCGGTGGCTCGTCAGACACGATCGATTAAGTAAGACTGAAAAATAAATCTGCCTCTCCTTATTTTTTAAATATTACCTTTTATGTTAATTTTATTGTAATACAACCATTTAATGTGTTCATAATATGAAACCACAATGTTATTAGTGTAGCGCAAGAACGTATTATTTCTTCGATGACAACGTTTTCCTTGTATCCGAAATACGAGAGTGTGAACCTAAAGTGAAGATTTCATCCGTATTTGTTAGCTGCATGATTTACTAATTACTTCGTGGTCAAACCCAAGTGTTAATCTTTAATCACCCAAGTTGAAGGAACCTTCCAGACGCCGGTAATACAGAAGACCGGTTCTAATACCCCAGTCATCAAACCTTCCTCAGAGTTCCTGGACCATGTAATTAGCATCAGTCCTTCGAACCGTTTACTCTCGTCTCCACCCCCGATTGGCCAGCTGTCTTTCGTCAGTGTTTTTCCTCGAAACCCAGGAAAAGAGAGCCATTTCGCGAAACTCAACTTTTCACAAATCACCCTCCGTTTTTATACTTCGTTTAGAACTATTCTTTTTGGTTACTATTCTTTGCTTGTGATGCGTATTTCCCCCTTGATGTTCTGTCTTTGTAATCAATCCTTTAAAACAGCCTTTAACCACCTAAAAAGGCAACAGATCAAAGCAAATATTACGTTTTTAATCTAACCGACTGATGCTGTGAAACTAATGAATGAATGTCAAATCGATTATCCAAAAACTTACGTGTCAAAGATTCTCTCTCTACACACTAGACATTTTATATTACGGTTTCTACTAACTCAAGTCTAGCTTTGCAAGTTATCAGTGTTCCCAACATAATTTTTAACGAAATAAAAACTAAGTTGTGTAGGTGTCATTTATTTATGTAATTTATTTGTTGTGTTGAACATAGATGACGAACATTTAATCAATAACTCATTCACGACAATATTTAAAATAAACTTCGGCTTTCAGCCGAAAATTTGGTTTCAATAGGACTCTTATCATTTAATGGTATTAAAACTATTAGGAAATTCAATATAATAAACATGGGAAGGTTTTCATCAAAATTTTACTTTTCGACTAGCCTTTCTTACTGTATAACTCGTATCTCTCCTACAAATAAAATTCAATTTTATATGTTTTTTAATTCACAATCTTTAGTTATTTTTTTTATTTGTCAAGCACCTGTTAGTGGTTAAAATCTAATCAAATCGTGAGTAATTAAAGATTGTACAGGGTGGAGCGCGGTAATTTGCTGATTTGGAAATGGAATAAAAAAATTATGAACCTTAGAAAAAATTATTTTTTATTTTAATTATATAGAACAGTAAGGGAATTTTTAAATTACATGGTTTTAAATAATGTATCTGGTAAATGTCGACCTTCGGCATCCACACACTGCTGCATACGTTTTCTGAAGTTTTTCATTAACTCTAACAAGCATGTCGACTGGTATTCTGCCAATTTCAGCCTCAATATTGTTCCTTAGGTCTTCCAAGGTGTTGGGACCTTCGACTTCAGGTAACCCCAAAGGAAAAACTCGCATGGGGCTAAGTCTGGTGAGCGTGCTGGCCAGTTCACATCACCCCTCAAAGAGATAAGCCGTCCAGGAAACATTTGCCTCTAACAATTCATGGTAACCCTCGCTGTGTGTGCAGTGGCACCATGCTGTTGGAACCATGTATCCTCTAATTGCATTGCCTGAAGAGCCGGCTGAAAAAATCCTGTATCATAGTCAAGTACCGTTCGGAGTTCACAGTTATGGCACGACGGTTATCCTGAAAAAAGTAAGGGCCAATGGTGCCTACTCGTGACATGGCGCACCACACAGTGACGCGGTCCGAATGCAGAGGTCTCTGGTGGACTTCTCTGGGGTTTGTTTCACTCCAGTAGCGCATGTTTTGCTTGTTGACACACCCACTTGGGTGAAAATGTGCCTCATCAGAAAAGAAAACAATTGCGTCACGCGGTATAGTTGCAAGCATGTCTTCACAAGAAGTACGCCGTGTCAAATAGTCCCGTGCTGACAATTGATGGGCCACGCACATTTTATACGGGTTAAATCTCAGTTCATCATGAAGAATCCGGTGGAGAGAACGTCTTGAAATGCCAAGAGCAAGTGATTGCTTCCGAGCAGAGCGTTTTGGAGATTGAAGTACTGCTGCTCTAACTCTAACGATGTTTTCCGGTGTAGTAATCCTTCTCTGAAGTCCCCTTCATACACATGACACATTCCCTGCTGTTCTGAATGCAGTTACCCAATTTACAACTGATTGCCGACCAGGAACACGTCCGCGTGGGGGGAACAGCAAATCGTAAACGAAAAGCACGCCGCACTGCAATGATCGAGTGGGCATTTGAAAAATACGCTTCAACACAAAACGACCTCTCTCCTCTCATGTCCACTGCATGATGGCAACTGGAACGCGGAGGAATACAAATCTCCCGTCAGCCACTATAAGCCACGCTTGCTCTCCCTTCTCTTCGACCAACAGTGCCGCCACAGCCTGCAGTGCAAAAAAAGCAAATTACCACGCTCCACCCTGTATTTATTTAAGTTATACCTAACCGTAAAGTTCTTTGAATTTTAAACCTACGTTATCCCACTGAATTTTAAAAATTACTAACTAATCAGACATAATAATATCTAATAAAGTAGTAAAAGAAACCATAAAAAACATAAAAAATTGAGCTTATTAACGAATTTGTGTGTTATAACAATACTTACATGTAAAAGTAAAAATGAAATATACTTTTTCAGGAAGACCTAAATTTGTTTAAGATATGGGGCATTTGAAAAAAAAGATTTTTTTAATTGGTGCAAAATATATACGTTATTAAATTAGTTCAATAACTTAATTGAGATTCAAATCGGACACAGTTTCTTGAGTAGCCAAACATACCTTAGTACCAGTGGAAACACTGCTACGGTACACGTTCAAGCATTCACTACGCTTATTTAGAATTTTAAATTTACTCATGTTAACTACTCTGCAAATAAGTCGAGCTAATTCAATAAAACTGGAAAGGTGGAGTTTGCTAATTCTAATTAACCTGGTTTTAACCGATGTTTATGTGGACAGTGTGTTGGCAATTCGACAAGCCCACTTGTAAAGGGGTCTTGCGTAAACATCACCGCCACCAGAAACTCAATTTAGTGTGTTCAATTCAAATTAACCTCATTGCTAAACATTGTTTTTTAATATTTTATTCACCAATATCCTTTTCGTACAGCTACATTTGGAGGATACTCCGAATAGTATAGGCTAACTTTTTTATTTTCTGTTTCCATTTCAACTATTTATATAGGTTGAAATAAGAGCGTTGTGAAATTCCAGACGTTGGTATGATTTGTACGGTTAAACTAATTTAACCTAGTTTGTAATTATGTGTTAGGTTAGTTATTTACCTGAAGAAGAAATCAGATTGCAGATCTCGAAACGTAGTGTTACTGTTGTTTTGTATCACTGAACGATGGCAAATGTCCAGAAAAATCCTGTTTCCTTCACCATCCTTCCATCGTTAAAAATAAATTTCAAACAAAAAAAGGAAATGTTTAATTGAGAATACTCTGAGATTTTATAAAAAATGTTACAAAGCTAAATATATCACATAACATGTAAATCTTGTCTTTTTAGACCATTCCGGATTTTAAGTTGGGAAGGTATCGAAATATGAAATGTTAACTTTCTTCGGGTCATAATTTTCCCAGCTTGTCACAATTAAAACCAACCATTAAACACGTTAATAAGTGTTAAACAGCGTCAGCTTCTTAAACTGTACACAGTGTCTCAAAAGGGTGACTTTCGATCTCTATATACAGTCTAAGTTACAACTATGGATGCACTCTGTTTAGTTTTTGATGGATAAAGATGGAAGGATGGAACTCGGGACACCTTTTTAAGAAATAGTAGTCAACTTTTTAGTCACTGTTACAACTTTGCCCATTCCCCCAAACTGGGATTTTGAAGGGGCGGCTGTAAAGTTTTAATTGTAAAGAGCCATTAAGTGACACCCACTGAAAGATCTTAATAAAAGATGAAGAACAGTGGAAACTAGAGCTTTCTATCCCAACCCAGTACAGAATGGCAGCTCATTAAATTAGTTGAGGCAATGAACATCTACATTCAGAAGGTTAAATAACTTCAATAGACAACCACTTTCCTTGAGCTGCAATTTTGTCACTTAACTGTCATTTTGGGGAAATGGGCACAGTAACTAAAAAGTTCCGTTTTATTTCCTAGAAAGGTGTCCCGAGTTCCACCCCTCCATCTTTATCCATAAAAAACTAAACAGAGTTTATCCATACTTTTAACGCACACTGTATAGTTGGTAATATACTATTATTTTTGTGGCTAATGGTTTGTTTCATTTTATCGATCTACAAAAAAATATGATCTAAGAAAAAAATTATCGTTTCATATTTTTAACCCTTACGATACCTTCCCATGTCGACCTCCACCAAAACTATCGCGGCCGACATTAGTTTTCTTTCTTACTAAATTCCTTTTAGTAACGGAATTTAGTAAAAAAGAATTATGTTTTTGCGATTTCCCTAAAAGCATATTTTTGTGCTTACAGGTCGCAAATTGGAGGTCGGCCCCTAGGCTAATATGACATATGAGATTTTAACATGTTACATAGTATAATACATGTAAGCATACAACCCCAGCTAACTGTTACTTATCACGTGATGAGACGCACTCAAGACTCTTGCCTTGTTATGTGACAATAAATAAATAGTAAAAAAGTATGTTTTAATTGTTTTTTTTCATTACAAACGTAGTCCACACCATATGGAGCAAAAAAGGTGTTTTGGTACTTAATGATATTTTCAACCCGTTCGATTGTTGAGCAGGAAAACAACTTTCGCTGCTTTGGATGAAAACTACTATTAGTTATCAAACAGAGTTTGAAGTGCATTGGTTTCCTCTAGCATTAAATGTTGTGGGGTTTCTGGTACTTGAACACACGATATCTCATTGAGGAAATCTCTCATGCCCTATCCTCTAGAGGAAGTTTTACCAACAGTTGTCTTTTCCTTAATGCATATAGTTTCCTGTCATAAACTTTGGAATTTCCAAATTACATTGAAAAACATTGTTCTTTCTATAACAAAACTCGAACCTTTAAAGTCTGTTTTAAATATACTTATTTGTAAATGTCAGTACAGTTGTTTTAATGTTTTTAACAAAATGGTCATAAGCATCCTCTGAGTCGGGTGGTGTGTGTGTATATATATATATATATATATATATAATTTTGTAATTAGGTTGAATTCAATACAGTAAAGTTTTGACTTCTCAATCTATCTCCGTTATAGCGTACTTCTTACTAGGCCTAGTTTAGAAATTATACCAGTATTTATTATATATTAACCAGTATCGTATACCTCATCAGCGATAAATGAATGCGATGTCAAGGATTTTCTGTCATAAAAACTGCATTTAGTGTCACCGGCATTGCTTTGTACTCACTGCGCTCGCTTGTTCCTGGAATTGTATTCACTGCGCTCGCTTGTTCCTGGAATTGTATTCACTGCGCTCGCTTGTTTCCTGGAATTGTATTCACTGCGCTCGCTTGTTTCCTGGAATTTTAGTCACGGAGCGAACGGTTTGCTGAATCATGCTAATGCCCAGGCCCACCGTTTTCGTTCCTTCAGCTACTATAAATATGCCGACCCACAATCTACAAAGGAATCAAATTCAATAAGGAAACAAGATTTTCTAAACATTTGCCATCGTTCAGTGATACAATACAATCAGTAAATTTAGGTTTCGAGATCTGCAATCCGATCTCTTTTTCACCTAAATGACTAATTCATGGCTATAATCTAAGTTAAAGTAAACAAAACATACCAGAGAGATGTGATTCGCATAAATCAGGATCCAGAACATCCATTTTGTGTGTCAGTTCCTTGCACACTAAATCTAAAACATGCACTTAGTAAAAACTAAACACTGATTATCAAAACTAAACTACAGAATACAGGTCACAATAGATCTGCACTCACCGGCCAACCACATAGAACTGAAAAAAAAAACAAATTCAATACTTTATACGTACACATTCATAGTTTTTTCATCAAGTAAAATCCCGAATAAATTAATTGGTTTTCCTTGTTGCCACAATGTTAAAATAAGATGTGTTGTTATTATCAAATTTATTTATGCCTTCACTCTAAAAAGTAAACGAAATGAAAATAGTGGTTTAATAAATTAAACACGTGGTAGTGCTGTCATATAGCAATGTTTACACAGAACAGTTGATTAAATTTAACAGGATCTTTCAATTATTATTTTAAATCTTTAAAGACCAAGATGGGATTTTAAAATGCTTTATAGGCCAGTGAAGCGTAGCCTGGAGGAATTTTCGAAATAAAAATAGGCTTATATTCCTCCCAGATATCATATCCATGTACAATTTCAATACAATCAGATAAATAGTTATGAGTGAAACCAAATAAACAAAAAAATTCACTTTCTCATTTATTATATGTAGCAGTAATCCGCGGCTTCGCACGTAATGTCCTAGGTTTTGAACGTGTATTAGCACTACTGGTCCGAGTGAATTATATTTCCGACACCCATGTTGAGCGTGCCTTCTTACCACGAACAAGAAAATATGTTAGTATATAGTACATTTATGGCCATTATAATTTACTACGGCCTTAGTATTTTCTATTCCATAGTTGATTTTGCCTTGTTTTCCTATCAAGGACCGGAAAAATTACCATAGCAAATGTTATAGCATTACTATTTTATGAATAAATCTATTTGTCGTTTGCTATGTTATGTTTTTAGAATTTTATTTTTATTATATATAAGGGGGGTAGTACACCTTTCCGCTTGCATTTACAAATTTATTTCTTGTGCAACTACTGATATACCTACACATATGAAATTTTGTGGGTAAGTTAGATATATACATCAGTTTATTTTAAAATTATTTTTAATAAAATATTTTTTTTCTATTAATGAGTTATAAATTTTTTTGTTTTTTTTTTTTTACGTAGCTTACTTATTTACATAATTGTAACGCTCAAATTAAAGTTTCACACATAAATTTGGTATCATTCTGTTTGTTAGACCTAGGGCTATGGCATGAACTAAAGATATTGGTCTAATGTTAAAATAAATAATAAAAAAATCTATAAATTACAAAATAAACATAATTTATTTAAAAAAAAAAACATTTATTTACCCTAATAAATTGAGTTATATTGATTCATTTCTGGTAATCCTAGTTCATGCTATAGCTAATGATGTTATAAACATCCCCTGAAAAATTTGGTAAGGATATCTTGAATACTTTTTGAGAAATCATGTAAATAGTAGGCAAAAAAGTAACTTTCGGAAAACCACCGTTAAAGTTAAACTATTAAAAATGATGTTTTATCTTACATTAAAAAGACCCTGATGCATATATTACACCTTCTACTTCTTAAAATCTCCATTGCTGGTCTAGTCTCAATCTCCTTCTGGCTCTTCTGGCTTCCAAACTTTGATTTTCAACTTTTTTTAGCAATGCGTGCACACGGGTCTCATAACAATTTCTTAACAATTCTTCACAGAAAGTCCCCGGAGTCATGGATAAATGAGTAAGAACCTTTAACCTACCTAAATGCCCTTCATTATAAACCAAAGATGCTTCATGTGCTGCAATATTTAAAACTGTTCTTCCAGCAAAACCTTTTTTAGGGCAGACCGATGTTCCAAAGCACATTGTTGTATGACTCGTTAGCGTTTTGGGTCTTTCCTTTTAAACATCTTCTTAAAAGTTCAGGCTTTGTCAGATCTACGAATATTTGTTTAATGGAATCCATTATAGGGTATGGTATTGTGTTTTTATGTTTAAAAGTTGTTATTGAGTCATTATATATAGCCTGCTGGTACTTACACCAAGATTCTGGGCCAGTCGGATAAAAATGGTGAAGTGGTTTTTCATCATCCGAACTGGCCTTGTGGTTCCATACTGCCCAAGCAGCCTTTCTCATTGATACAAAGTCATTGGGATTGGCTCTAATAGCATTACCAAATTACACACCTAGTTGGTCAATCACAGAGTCTGTCAATCTATTTTCGATTACTTGACACTGAAAACGTAAATGTTGACACTAATCTTCACTCAAGTAATGTAAACAAACAATACATTGAACCAAAGCCATAGGCCTGTAAAATAGAAATAAGAAAACAAATCACAGATTGTAAAGCAAAACACTACCTACTATCAATGAATACTGTATGAAAACGAAATCTAAAAACAAGAGGATTGTACAAGATTTGGATTTTGTACAAAAAGCTTCATGTATTAATTTAGTTTTTTTTGTCACAATTCAGCTAAAAATCAAGATATCGTCATAATTTTTTTACTGTATTGATCAGAACAAACTAGTAAACAATTATAATGAAAAAAATAAATAATGAAATTTTTGACATTTAACGGTGTACTACCCCCTTATTTATTTTTTTAGTTGTTGAGTATTTATTAGCTTTTTTGTTAAATTATATGCATATCAGGTTAAAAGATTATATTGTTTGAATTTATTCTTAATGAAATTGAAATTTTGAATGTAAATATTTAGCATCTTCAAGTCCATACTTATTTAGCATGAAGTTAAAATTACAATAGTAATAATTATTATATTACTTATATCTGCATTGGCAATCGGACTGTAAAATCTTAGCCATTATTCAGACAGAGAGAGAAAGAAAGGCTAGAATAATAAAATTAATTTATTTCACATTTCGCACGTGCTTTGTGAAGCACATGGAATGTATAAAAGCATGTAATACTTAATTATTGGATACAGATTTTTTGAACTTTGAATATAGTAATTAAACTCGTTGTCTATTTCGGTTTAAAGTGTTTAGAGCATCTACAACGTTTCTATTACACTGCTAGTAATTATTTTATTTCAAATTCCAAGATTAACAAAGTGACTAGTGTGTTGAAAATTCTCTTGGCTGAAAAATTCTTTTTAGATAGTATCGAAAATAAACATCCTGTTATTTTTAGAGCATTTATTAGTATTCACCCATCTCATTAAACAGGCATAAGATCTTAATAAACTTATTATCTATTATTATACAGTAGAATTAAAGTATGTATGTGTAATAAGTACATATTTTGCCATTTACGTTGTGGTCGTATCCGCTTCCATGGATACAATTAAAATTTATAAAAATATGGCGAGTCATTAAAATTTCTGTGCAATATATTTGCTGAATTTATAGCATCTGGTGATGGAGAGATGGATTAAATTGCGTGAAATGAGGTTGGGTATAAAGATACCCAACAGGCTAGGGCTTCAACTACCATCTAGGGCACAAAGTGTGGACTTTAGAGAATATAGACAGAAGAAACCATCTGCAAGATCTCTCCCCACCAAGAATAGTCCCTCTCGCTCTTTGGTGGCCAGACGTATGAAATATCATCCAACGCGTAGAAGAACAGATGATCCAGCTCAGCAGAGAAATCTTTCTACAAGGCAATGTCTGACCAGCTGTGAAAACGGTGTTCAGGATGAATCACTGATTTGTCAACTCTCCAAGATCCACATATTAAAAAGGGCCAAGGCTAGACGGTAATATAAATTTCTTTAAATTTCCTGGTACAATTTTATTTTATATTTGATACTCTTCTCTAAAGAGACCGTTCAGTTTGAATGGAAGTAGGCCAAACTGAGCAGTACTCAACATCCTTTGAGAGTACTTATCTAGGAATACTAGGAATATTACGTTAGTCCTGTATCACATCCATTGAAAGTACTCGTCTAGGAATACTAGGAATATTACGTTAGTCCTGTATCACATACATTGAAAGTACTCGTCTAGGAATACTAGGAATATTACGTTAGTCCTGTATCACATCCATTGAAAGTACTCGTCTAGGAATACTAGGAATATTACGTTAGTCCTGTATCACATCCATTGAAAGTACTCGTCTAGGAATACTAGGAATATTACGTTAGTCCTGTATCACATCCATTGAAAGTACTCGTCTAGGAATACTAGGAATACTACGTTAGTTCTGTATCACAAACACGCACTCTTGTGTTCACTGATTCTTTTACTTCCCAATGTAAATGAGAACTAAAGTTGAACAATTGCAAACTTGGCTGAGCGTTAGTGAAGCCTATCATTCGAGAGGCTGGAAAATTGCATTTCTGAATCGAGAACGAACTGACTTATACACAAAATTTTTCCTGAAGATTCATTCCTACATAGACAATAAAGCATACATTTTGCCATTCGTCTAACGGGTAACTATGATGCCAAAGAGAAACTCGCAGATTAAATCAATGTGTAAACAACTGTGGTTTTCACTTTGGCCGAGCGTTAGCGAAAGGGATTTACATTTTTGATTTGTGTCTGTCTTACGGCAATATATCTCGAAAACAAAAACTAACTTGAGACTTGACATCTTCCACGGAACTTGTATGGTATATAGGCAACATAGAGTTCGATAGTGGTGCATGTCACTCCATGAGATTTAGGCAGAGCGGTAACGAATATTTTTATACTGGTATCACGAGACACGAAAAAATCGCAGAATAAATAAACTTGTGAAAAAAACTAATTATTAATTAGTAACATTATATACTGAGATGTAATATGGTAATTTAACATGTGCATAATGAAACACGAAACCTAACCATAACACTCGTAAACATCCGTAAAATATCTCGAAAATTTCATCCGAAAAGAGGCAATATCAACTTTGATGATCGTCCATCCATAAGAATTGGCTGAGCGTCGTTCAAGCCTAGCATTTAGTAGACTGGCTCTTTGTCAGCCAGGTGGTGTAAACATTTCTTTTCTGTATGACTGTCTCTCATTTTATCCGAAGGATATCTCGAGGATGAAATTATCTATAGACAAACTATTGCGTGAAAGTTCGGCGAAGCATTTTACGTCACATGGTGTCTTGTTACAAAAAAATGAAAGATGGTATCCGAATATTATAAGTCTTAGAGATACCGTAGCCCAGATTTAAGTCCTGACTATTGCAGTATCATTTGTTACCAGAACGTTTGCCCTTGGATTGTAACCACTCTCTTGTTCTGTTTCACCATGGAGACAGACCGTGAAAGTTGAAACTGAAAGTTGAACTTAAAACTAGCCTTTACTTAAAATGATAAACTAATAGAAATCTGTTCTTGAAATTTTATCAACACGCATTTTCTAAATAAAACTAATACTAGGGAATGTTTTAAAAGTACAAAGATAGACGCAACTTTACAGATCTGGCATGCATGTTGTTCTCGTTGTCTGAAAAGAAGTAAGAATAAAATTGGAGCATTTATTTTTTAGGGTTAGATCCACCGTTTAAGTATTAAATTTGCAGACATATGTGCTTAGTTATTTCGATAATTGAATAAATAATAATAAAAGGGAAATGAGGTTTTGACTTACGTATAGTTTTGCATCTCATTACTTGAGAGTATTGAAACGTGTTAGCATTTTTATTGGAAATAGCGAATTGAAGATTAGAACTTTAATTAGTGATGTTGAGTGATTAATAGTGAATAAAGGTTCCCCAAACCAGTGAGGATTTCCCCAACTATTATTGCTGACCTAAGATGCATAAGGATATTCACCGTCCATTGACAGTAAGTGAACCCAGGGTCTGAGGCAGCAGGGCAGGAGGAACTATAAAAATAGTATACCAAAGTTTATATATTAATTTAAACAAACTCTCCAATAATATAAGTTTTTATTTTTGTGAGGCCTTTCGTACTCAATGAGAACATCTTCGGACCCACATAACTGAATAAAAGTAATAATAAAAATAATAACATTTTAAATTAATATATAATTTCCAATAACAAAAGAGCTTCAAGAACGTATACCAAAGTTTGTTTAAAATTTGTTATTGACGATGGAAGGTTTGATAGGATAACAAGATTTCGGATATTTCCCATCCTTATAGTTACAAAAGGTATAACGCAACGTTTTGAAGATTGAAATCTATCCTCTTCGTCAGGTGGGGGGGGGGGTATTAATTCATACAAAAGTAAAGAACAGAAAGAAGTAAAGAAGGGAAAGAAATGGGTTCAAACATACCCAAAAGCTGCTGGAGTCCAGTCCAGGCGTTGTCACTGCAGATAATGCAAATTCCAAGCACAAGTCATGAGTACGAGAAACACAATCACACATAATACCTCCCCTCACCTGACAAAGAGGGTAGATTGCAATACTCGAAACGTTCTTTTATACCTTTTGGAACCATAACGATGGCAAATGTCAGAAATTCTATGCAAATTAATTATTACTCGAGACTGAATTATCATTTGAAGACTGAAACTGAAATCGGTTGGCCAAGTGTAACTTGTGTTCTCAAACGCTAGTTGCTTCATAATTGCTTGTTAACTTTTCAGCTTAATAGATAACATGGAACCACCATTTGATAGAACTTGGTCTTATAGTATCTGGCCCATAACGTTACAACTCTTAAGGTCAGTATTTCTTCTAAGGACAATTTTCGGTCACAGGATGATCAGGATGTCGTCTGAAAGGAGTTTCCTTGCTCCTCATATAGGCGTGAGTGAAATAATAGGAGTGAAACTGGGGTTAAAAAAGAGTTGGTTTGTGTAGAACTGTACGGTATGATTACAAAAATATAAAATTAAGATAGTTGACAGTAGTTTAGTAATACATTTAGAAAACATATGTGGTAGATAAGGGTTGCTACTGGATAAAACGTGAAATAAAGGACCTCTTTAACTGTGTGTTGGTTTGGGTCTGAGTTAGAGATAGTGCAGGCTCAAATCTGCCTGTGACCATAGCACTTTTTATCAGTACCATCAACCATTGTACTGATTCTACTCTCCCTCTTTTTATGATTGATAAGATTCTCACACAGGCCAGTGGCCCATGAGGACGGACAGAGTAAGGCTTAAAAGAGAATCAGCCTCTCCTATATAACTGTTATACTTGTCTTAGTTATATGAGATATTTTCACAAAAGTATACAGTACAGGGATGTGCGTGTGTTTACAGGCGTAGGTGCTTAGGTATCCGAAAGTTGTGTTACCGCAACCGCTACCCGAAGAAGGTCCGGCGCCGCCCTGGTAAAGCCCGCGCTACCCGAAGAGGAAGATAAGCACGCGTGGGTATTTAACCTAAAAATAAAAACAGTTTGTCCAACAAATCAGATAGTACTTCAAACTTTAGAAACTATTTTATGCTGTGTAGTTAATTTGTTTGTGCGTTTTGTTGATTAAATTGTCTTCATTTTGTTGTGAGCTGTGTTGACATACATTACATAGTTTTACCGCAGTGTTTATTACTATAACATATTGATACCCCTATGCACAAAGCTTAAATTAATTTCAATTCTCGAGTGTTAATGTCTGTAGGTAAAGAAACTATTTTTCAAATATACTATGCTTATGTGTACTGTAGGTTAAAATATACCATTGGATTCTGGGTGTCATCTAGTGAAATTTTAAGAGTTTTTAGACTCCAAAAGAGGATTTTAGCATTATGTCAGGATCTGGTAATCGTGCTCATTGTAAGCCTTTTTTCAGCAACTGATCTCCTCACAATTCTAAGTATCTACTTAATTGAAGTTTTAACTTTTTTAAAAATAACCCCCATTTTTTGCGGAAAACACCTTTAACCATCAGTACAATACCCGCCACAAGGGTGACATGGTCTACCCGATCCATAGATTGATGCTTGTTGAAAAGCAAATGCACTATTCAGATCTGCGGCTATATACTCGCTGCCTTGGCACCTGAAAACCTATCCAGCTCAAAACATTTTCTAAAAAAAGTTTAACTCATTTTGAAAGAAAGATGTCCATATACTGTACAAGAATTCCTGTCAGATTTTACCAATATATAAATAATATTAAGCGACCTTATTAGAATGGTATTATTTTAGTATGTAACTTATTTAATATAACATTTGTTATTACAGAAATAAATGGATTCTGATTTTGATACTACACTACATAAACATGAGAAGATTATGGTTTTATTATTAGGAGACATTTCATGACACCCAATCATCTACCATTAGAATCCTAACAAATCCCTTTTACAACTGACCAATTAATAAAAGATCAGGTATTTAAACAGCATCCTGCTAACATTACATAGACCTTATAAAAAATTGATTACTACAACTATTTACTTCACTGTATACACTTGGACAAAAATTTTGACCAAATGTTTAACGAGGCTGTATAGGATAATTCCCAAGCCAATAGTTATTAAGGAGGATTTGCAAGGTATAATGAAAAGAAAAATATTGCACCGAGGTTTCAAAATTCCAACACCCGCGGCATGTCCGGTCAACCAAAACCAAATTTCCAGATGTAGGCCTATTTTTTGGGCACAATAGTGTATAATATTCGCAGTGAGTGTAAAATTCTATTTATTGATGTAAAAGTTCTTTGCATTGACAAATTAATACAATTACTTATTTTTCTATGACAATCAGTTAGGTATAAGCGACAAAATGCAACGGTTATCCTGGATTTGGAGCTTAGTTTGTTACACTCGCCAACCACTCTTCAGACTCTATTTTCGAAGAAAAGTAAACCAAGGAAATTTTACGTTAGATTGGTCTTCTCCCCAAAATTTAACATCAGAATACAAAAAAAGACGAAAAAGTGAGCTACAGAATGTTACAATATAGTTTTGCACATCACGACACTTCTGTATACTAAATGCTACGTTGGGCAAATAATTTAGAATCCTTTAGTTCAAATTTGCGGGGACAGATTCGCAGGAAGAGTATTATATTATAGCTCTAACTGAGCCACCTGAAAAAGACAGAGGAACACTCTGTACAAAAACCCGCAACCACATTATCAAGCAATTGAGTCTACAAAAGTTTTGTAAAAGTGAATGTGATTTTCCCCAACTTAAATGTAAAGTTGAAGATGTGCGCTAAGCGATAATACTTCATTGACATGAGAGAATCCTGAGAGATTTCAAAGTTCTATTGTGACGTTGACATCCTTCCTGCTTTGTGTATTCTGTAGAGTTCAATTTCCGTGATGGATTGTCAATTTATTTACTCTTCCATTTGCTCTTAGGCACTGAATATTTCATCACAACGACATCAAAACAGATGTCCAATAAATAATGCCATAAGTAACACGGGTTTTTAATTATGGGTATATTATTTATTTTGGCCAATATATTTCACTTGTTCTCGTCAATTCTTTGTCAATTGATTTGTAGATCAGAATTGAAACGAACCGTAGTCGAAAATGTTGTATAAACATTCGGATCTATTCCGTAGTATCTATTATATATATTCTGTGTTAATTATACGGTGCCTTACAACATTGGGTCGGTTTGGGCATCAAGGGTATTACGCCACAAATCTATATCTATATCTACTTGTATCACAAATCTATATACTTGTATCCATCTATAAAGTACCTTACATTGGGTCTGGGAATGAAGGTTTGGTTAGGATAGGTTATATTAGAATATGGTAGGTTCGGTTATGTTTTGCTAGGTTCACTTCACAAGGCTTCACATGATTTCCCCTACCATCCTGAAATTATTACTTTTACCAACTCGAGTTAGCTATTCTTCATAATATTTGACCAATATGATTAATTTACTATAACTATTATTACTTTCTCGTTAAATCCCGTTAGTACAATGCTATGTACAATGGTTATTGTAATTAATTTTTCATTTTGACAAGTGAATTTGGTTATTGCGCACAATAACTATATGCATAATAGCATATGCTATGGCGTGTATACGAATTTTTATTGTATAAAAGAAAGATATGCATAAAGTTCAAAAATGCATGCCCTACTTTCTATTGTGGATATAGGCACAAACATTTTACCAACACTTTTCTTCTTTTCATTCTAAAACCAACAACTATTTCAATGTAACAATATTTGTACTGCCACTCCACTAACGAGTGGTGATGGACTCTCCACCCCCTCCCCCCTACTCACCTCGCCATAGTTTGTAATTTGCTTGTTAGCCCAATTAAGGCAATCGTAATTAAAATCTCTTTACGTTATCGGTAATTTTATTCCATTAAAACGAATTGCTCGAAACATTTATACTTTACAACAGTAATGGAATATTCAAATCAAATTTTTGCATCGGCTTATAATTGGTTTAACCCGACCAATAACGCAAACTTAAATACAGTTTATGATTGGTAAAAATAAAACTATTTTATCGCTCTATATATTGCTTACATATAGAATCTCATTATACATTGTACAGTATAATAATATTGAAAGAAATAAAACGTTAAAAATACTGCATTTCCAGTAAAAAGCAGACAAAAACAGACAGTCTGGGATAGTATAGCAAAGTAACATATGTAGCATTTTTATACGATATAACAGAGTAAGATAGATAATAACTTTTGTATGATATAACATAGTAAGATAGTAACGTGTTTGGTATGATATAAAGAGTAGCATAGTTACTCCTCTGTTAATAATAATGTAGCAGAGTATGAAAGCTAATACGTTTGGTATGATATAGCAGAGTAAAATAGAAACTTGGTTTGGTATGATATAAAGAGTAGCATAGTTACACCGCTGATGTAGCAGAGTAGTCCACGTTTGGTATGATATACAGCAGAGTAAGATAGTAACGTGTTTGGTATGATATAAAGAGTAATATAGTTACTCCGCTGTTAATAATAATGTTGCACAGTATGATAGCTAATACGTTTGTTATGATATATCAGAGTAAGATAGTAACGTGTTTGGTATGATATAAAGAGTAGCATAGTTATTCCGCTGTTAATAATAATGTAGCACAGTATGATAGCTAATACGTTTGGTATGATATATCAGAGTAAGATAGTAACGTGTTTGGTATGATATAAAGAGTAGCATAGTTACTCCGCTGTTAATAATAATGTAGCAGAGTATGATAGCTAATACGTTTGTTATGATATATCAGAGTAAGATAGTAACGTGTTTGGTATGATATAAAGAGTAGCATAGTAACTCCGCTGTTAATAATAATGTAGCAGAGTATGATAGCTAATACGTTTGTTATGATATATCAGAGTAAGATAGTAACGTGTTTGGTATGATATAAAGAGTAGCATAGTTATTCCGCTGTTAATAATAATGTAGCACAGTATGATAGCTAATACGTTTGGTATGATATATCAGAGTAAGATAGTAACGTGTTTGGTATGATATAAAGAGTAGCATAGTTACTCCGCTGTTAATAATAATGTAGCAGAGTATGATAGCTAATACGTTTGTTATGATATATCAGAGTAAGATAGTAACGTGTTTGGTATGATATAAAGAGTAGCGTAGTTACTCCGCTGTTAATAATAATGTTGCACAGTATGATAGCTAATACGTTTGTTATGATATATCAGAGTAAGATAGTAACGTGTTTGGTATGATATAAAGAGTAGCATAGTTACTCCGCTGTTAATAATAATGTAGCAGAGTATGATAGCTAATACGTTTGTTATGATATATCAGAGTAAGATAGTAACGTGTTTGGTATGATATAAAGAGTAGCATAGTTACTCCGCTGTTAATAATAATGTAGCAGAGTATGATAGCTAATACGTTTGTTATGATATATCAGAGTAAGATAGTAACGTGTTTGGTATGATATAAAGAGTAGCATAGTTATTCCGCTGTTAATAATAATGTTGCACAGTATGATAGCTAATACGTTTGGTATGATATAGCAGAGTAAGATAGTAACGTGTTTGGTATGATATAAAGAGTAATATAGTTACTCCGCTGTTAATAATAATGTTGCACAGTATGATAGCTAATACGTTTGTTATGATATATCAGAGTAAGATAGTAACGTGTTTGGTATGATATAAAGAGTAGCATAGTTATTCCGCTGTTAATAATAATGTAGCACAGTATGATAGCTAATACGTTTGGTATGATATATCAGAGTAAGATAGTAACGTGTTTGGTGTGATATAAAGAGTAGCATAGTTACTCCGCTGTTAATAATAATGTAGCAGAGTATGATAGCTAATACGTTTGTTATGATATATCAGAGTAAGATAGTAACGTGTTTGGTATGATATAAAGAGTAGCATAGTAACTCCGCTGTTAATAATAATGTAGCAGAGTATGATAGCTAATACGTTTGTTATGATATATCAGAGTAAGATAGTAACGTGTTTGGTATGATATAAAGAGTAGCATAGTTATTCCGCTGTTAATAATAATGTAGCACAGTATGATAGCTAATACGTTTGGTATGATATATCAGAGTAAGATAGTAACGTGTTTGGTATGATATAAAGAGTAGCATAGTTACTCCGCTGTTAATAATAATGTAGCAGAGTATGATAGCTAATACGTTTGTTATGATATATCAGAGTAAGATAGTAACGTGTTTGGTATGATATAAAGAGTAGCGTAGTTACTCCGCTGTTAATAATAATGTTGCACAGTATGATAGCTAATACGTTTGTTATGATATATCAGAGTAAGATAGTAACGTGTTTGGTATGATATAAAGAGTAGCATAGTTACTCCGCTGTTAATAATAATGTAGCAGAGTATGATAGCTAATACGTTTGTTATGATATATCAGAGTAAGATAGTAACGTGTTTGGTATGATATAAAGAGTAGCATAGTTACTCCGCTGTTAATAATAATGTAGCAGAGTATGATAGCTAATACGTTTGTTATGATATATCAGAGTAAGATAGTAACGTGTTTGGTATGATATAAAGAGTAGCATAGTTATTCCGCTGTTAATAATAATGTTGCACAGTATGATAGCTAATACGTTTGGTATGATATAGCAGAGTAAGATAGTAACGTGTTTGGTATGATATAAAGAGTAGCATAGTTACTCCGTTGTTAATAATGATGTTGCACAGTATGATAGCTAATGCGTTTGGTATGATATAGCAGATTAAGATAGTAAGGTGTTTGGTATGATATAGCAGAGTAAGATAGGTAAAATTCCTACGTTTGCTGTGACATGATAACTGCTAAGATACCTTCGCTGTCACGTTTGCAACCATACAGTATAGTGTTCTTTATAGTACTTCCTTGTCAATGGATCGTAATAAGCGGACGATATCAGTTCACTGAGATGTGCTTCAATACAACGCTTGTTAGGATACAACAGATTCTATGAGAGGTTTGCTGGGATACTAGGCCCTACGTTGCAAATGTGTAAAATAGTGTACTGTGTGTGTGCTGCTCATACGATGTGTCACTAACTGCATATTTGATATCGTCAACAATGATGAGTATTTGTATGTCTCCTGGTTTGAAAGCATGATAAGATATGGTGTCATACATTATGGTGGCACGTATAATACCGTACTGAATCCTATAATTATGTGTCAAAGAAATGCATTGAGAACAGTTTTTTGGCATTGGGCGTATGGGTAGAATAAGCAAAGTAATATTCTTAATTTTTTTCAGTTGTATAGTTTATGTGTATTGATGTATATTTACAAGTATTTAGATGAGTATCCAAAAAGACAGACATCTCGATTAACGAGAACTGCTCAATATGATCTCCTGTATGTGCCAAATTATACAAAAGAAACATGTAGACACCAGTTTTGTTATGCAGGGTTAACTTTATTTAACAGGTTTATTAGAGTATATGGTAATAGTATATTTCTTGACTGTAAACCCAAATTTAAAATGAAAGCTGTGCAGTTTGTATTAAATCTTGATCCTTGATAATTTATTTCTTTTTGTTATATTTATTAAAATAGTTTATTTATTTCTTGCATGCGTATCACACCTTATGTTATATTATGCCTGTTAATGATTTCTATGTTGTATTTGTTATTGTTATTTAATTATTATTGTTATTTAGTTATTTATTAGCTGTTGCTGTTTTAATTTACACTCATGTACACAAATGTATACAATATTGTTCTTTACCTTTATCAGTCATATTTATTGTTATATTTGTTAGTATCTAATCTATCTATTACTTATAAGTAGCATCTATATATAAAAAATTAGTTCGCATTGTTATTGGTCTGCCAACATAAAGACTAAATATTTTTGACTTGTAAGCTGCATTCCCGCACGCGCCTTGCAAGGTGCCTTGGGGTAGTACATAAATGTAACATGTCTTTTTCTGAATAAATGAGTTTGAACTTGAACTTGAACTTGAATGATGTAACCAACATTTTACAAGATTGTGTGCGATTATCAACATCAATGAGTGTGACTTGTGGTTGGTTCAGCGTGATTAAGTGCAAGGTTGCGCTCATTTACTGTAGGACGGTCCTGAAGATATTTCAGTGGGTCTTAATTACGGTAATGAGCATAATCAGTTTTAGCACCAAAACCTGTGAACTTGAAACTTCCAGAAATTATAGTATTTATTACTGTGTTTTGGAACAACACTTGTATAACAATACGTGGAAGCAAGTTTATTTGCATGGATTAAATTGACATGTTCTCAATATTTTAATACTTAATATACACGGCGCTTGCACTAACGCCGAACACTTGTAACACAACATTCAATAAGGAAGTGCGTCAGACTAAATTGTTTCTAATGTAGTCGACTTCATTCTGGAGATCGTAACAGTAACATTAAAAATAATAGTAACGAGTTTTCGAAAGCGTATAACGTACAACAAGACAACAACGTCATAAAGATGAATGTTAAGTTTAGCTCCAGGTCACCATTCTCTCAGTCCAGCGTCTAAATTCACTGTCACAGACCTGACTTCTGGAATCTAGTAATTTACGAAGATTACACTATATTTTGGATCTCTTCAGACGAACATTACTCAAGTATCTAATAATTTACCTAGTACACATTATATTTTGTAGTGTTAATGTCTCTGTTGTCAAACCATATAATGAATTCATTTAAGCCAAATTCTTTTAGGATCTCTTCAGACAAACATTACTCAAGTATCTAATAATTCACCTAGTTCACATTATATTATTCTGTAGTATTAATGTCTCTGTTGTCAAACCATGTAATGAGTTCATTTAAGCCGACTTCTTTATGGATCTCTTCAGACGAACATTACTCAAGTATCTAATAATTCACCTAGTACACATTATATTCTGTAGTGTTAATGTCTCTGTTGTCAAACCATGTAAAATGAGTTCATTTAAGCCGACTTCTATTTGGATCTCTTCAGACAAACATTTCTCAATTATCTAATAATTCACCTAGTACGCATTATATTCTGTAGTATTAATGTCTCTGTTGTCAAACCATGTAAAATGAGTTCATTTAAGCCGACTTCTTTTTGGATCTCTTCAGACGAACATTACTCAAGTATTTAATAATTCACCTAGTACGCATTATATTCTGTAGTGTTAATGTCTCTGTTGACGAACCATGTAATGAGTTCATTTAAGCAGACTTCTTTTTGGATCTCTTCAGACGAACATTACTCAAGTATCTAATAATTCACTTACTATACATTATATTCTGTAGTGTTAATGTCTCTGTTGTCAAACCATGTAAAATGAGTTCATTTAAGCCGACTTCTTTTTGGATCTCTTCAGACAAACATTTCTCAAGTATCTAATAATTCACCTAGTACGCATTATATTCTGTAGTATTAATGTCTCTGTTTTCAAACCATGTAAAATGAGTTCATTTAAGCCGAATTCGTTTTGAATCTCTTCAGACGAACATTACTCAAGTATCTAATAATTCACCTAGTACACATTATATTTTGTAGTGTGGATGTCTCTGTTGGAAAACCATGTAAAGAGTTCATTTTGAGCCGACCTCTTTTTGGATTTCTTCAGACGAAATGACTCAAGTATTTAATAATTCATCTTGATAACACTATATTTTGTAGTCTGGATGTCTCTGATATCGAAACAATGTAAAGGGTTAATTTGAGCTGACTCCTTTTTGGATATTTTCAGACGAACACGGCTCGAAACGATGTAACAATTAAATTTTGACACGAGTTGTTTTATACCTTCAGACGTACATGACTCTAGGAAACTGGAGTCAGGTCTGTCACGGCGTCCGATTGCAGGTGGAGCACTAAGACGAACGTGAACTGGAGCTAAACTCAACCCTTTCCACCATAGCTCAGTTAAACGTCATAGAAATGTTAAATAAGTAGAAATTACAGTTAACTGAAGAAACATTTTTTCTCGTGTTATTCAGTTTTAAGTAAAAAAATTTATATTTTTAAATTAGTGCTGAAAACAAGATTAGGCAGCAATGTAATTATGCCGGCTTAGAGAATGAATACTAATTAGTGATTGGTTCCGGCAGATCTTGGTGCGTCAATATTGTTGCTGCTCTTCTAATGTTTAAAACAGCTGTTTACCCTGCCTCCCAGTGTGCCTTTACTTCTAGCTCGGAGCGACTGTGAAGCTATTTTACACATACGTTGGGGGCAAAGATTAACACATAGATTACAGCAAACACCGTCGTCACTTCGTAAACGGTATAGTGTACGTTTATTATACCAAAGCCTACTAGTAGCCTACCAGAGGCCGTTTGTTTCACATATTTCTGTTTGTCTGACATTCTGTCTGTGCGATGACTCCTAATAGAAAGGTCCTTGAGACTATATGGTTGGTATATTGGTTCCTCATTGTCTAAGGAAGAACTCTATTAATTTTGGTGTCAAAAGGAAAATTAAACATAATATTCTAACATGATCTCACGGTTACCTCATGATCACAACGAAAATTTGCAGAACAAACCGACTTATTGATATACCATTTTATCATTTCTTTGTTTGAAGGTTATTTTTGACGATGGAAGGATTGTGAAGGAAACAGGATTTTTCCTGACCACCTCTGGTCAGTCGTAGGTGGTTAGTAGACGAGTGAAGACGTATTGTGACCTGTATTCCGTAGTTAAGTTTTAATGATTAGTGTTTTGTATCGTTTTTTATTAAGTGCATGTTTATAGAGTTAGTGAAGTTGACAAACAACATGGTGGTTGTGATTCCTGACTTAGGCGTGCCACAACGCTTTGGTAAGATTTGTTTATTTTAACCTAGTTTGTAATTATGTATTAGGTTAGTTCTTTACCTGAAGAAGAGATCAGATTGCAGATCTCGAAACGTAGTGTTACTGATTTCTTGTTTCACTGAACGATGGCAAATGTCCGAAAAAATCCTGTTTCCATTTTATCACGTAAGGCGAACATAGTAAGGACGTGATGTAGTTATTTGTCTGGATTGGTTGACAAGACGTTCGTTCATTTTTTTCGGTTTCTTAGATTAATTTTTGTATTGGTTTATTTGTCACAAAATAACATGCTTCACGAAATTGAAATTTATATCACTATTGTTTTAACTCACATTCTGCAGTTATGAATACAGGTCATGTAGGATTTCAGGTCAATTCACATTTTTACATAAAATCTGCATGTTCATTCTTTCAAGTTTTAGTAAATACATATCTTCAACCATACTATGTAATTTTTAAGATGGAGCTTGTATTGGTTATAGTTTGTTATTCTTTCAATGTGGTGATTGATTATCATATAATTTTGTATGAAATTGACTACAATTGTTCAAAATCTCTCCCTAAATGTTATATACACACAAATTCGATAAAAAACGAAATAATGGCAAATCGAAGCAGGCACTTTCCAAGCCTTTTGCATACGCACAACCACGAGCCCGAATCGGTTGGATAAACTGAAAAATTCAATTTTATGGCACCAGTGAATGTCATATTTTCAGTTACACAAAGCTTTCTGCAAGTTTCTTCCGCATATTAATGATAGAAAATGTAAAGATTTATATGAGCGCCAAAATGCTAATCCAGTAATAAAGAGTTAAAACTATTTTGAGTAAGTAATAAATCCTTTTCATAAGTAAAACTTCATAAATGGACTTTCATGCATATGAAATACGCGAAAAGAAAATGGCTAACTTTGCCGTACCTCCATACAGCGGAGAGATTCATTAATTTAGATAGCTACCTGACGTGATTCCCTCCGAAGGCAAAAGCCATTTGTTTTGTTTCAAGATTAATTCATCTGCTCCGGTGTTTCTGACACTATCCGTAACGTGTTACCATTGATAAAACTAATGGACATCGTAAACATTACTCTCGCCGTTTTGTTTAAAAGCATGATTTAAAAAGTCGATTGGAAATTACGAGAACGAATTTACAAATCGTTTCTCGTATTGTTCAAAGCTACATTGTGATCGATATAAACTAATTCTCAGGCCTAGCGTTGAAATTGTAGCTAAAACTACATTTTTTCAAGGTGCGAAGGAAACAGGATTTTTCCGGACATTGCCATTGTTCAGTGATACAAAAAAAATCAGTAACGCTACGTTTCGAAATCTGAAATTTGATCTCTTCTTCAGGTAAATAAATAACCTAACACATAATTACAAACTAGGTTAAAATAAAAAAAATACCAGAGCATTGTGTCACGCGTAGTCAGTAATCACAACCACCAAGTTGTGTGTCAACTTCACTAACTCCAAAACATGCACTTAATAAAAAACAAAAAAACAACACCAATAATTCAAATTGAACTACAGAACACAAATCACAATACTTCTGCATTCGTCGACCAACCACCTACGACTGGCTGTGCAATTATTCACAGTTCATTATTTAAGCGAGGTAGAATGTTTCTAAAAGGAGAGAGTTATCGCCTTGCAGTACAAGGGTTATCAAAAGGTAGAATCGAGTACTGTTTCACTAGGAACTTGGCTACATGGAGTACGGAACATGCATGCCTGAGCATGTACATGCATGTTCATGTTGCTATGCTTGGCAATGCAAGCCGAGCATCCTTGGTAGAGCGTCCATGTGGTTGTTGTGTAAAAGCTACGGAATTCGGGAACTTATGAATGAAAACTTAGAGAAATAGAAGGATATGAATAGACATTTAAGTTTGTTATTGACGATGGAAGGTTTGAAAGGATAACAAGGTTTCGGACATTTGCCATCATTATAGGTATAACACAACGTTTCGAGGATTGGAATCTATCCTCTTCGTCAGGTGGGGGAGATATTAATACATACAAAAATAACGAACAGAAGAAGTAAAGAAGGGAAAGAAAAGGGTTCAAACATACCCAAAAGTTGCTGGGAGTCCAATCCAAGCGTTGTAACTGCACAGGATGCAAGTCCCGAGCACAAATCACAAGTACGAGGATAACAATCACACATCACTAGCACAGGCTACAGTGGGATACTAACAAGAATGGCGATGTCGGCTCTTTCATCGGCACCGCCTAGTATCATCTCAAACAATGGGACATTAATACCTTCCCCCACCTGACGAAGAGGATAGATTCCAATCCTCGAAACGTTGTGTTATACCTTTTATACCTATAACGATGGCAAATGTCAGAATCCTTGTTATCCTTTCAAACCTTCCATCGTCAATAACAAACTAATGTATCTATTCATATCCTTCTATTTCTCTAAGTTTTCATTCATAAGTTCCCGAATTCCGTAGCTTTTACACAACAACCACATGGACGTTCTACCAAGGATGCTCGGCTTGCATTGTGGTGTACCGTGCTCTGGATACTACGTAATGAAACATTGCTATACAATTAAATTGTATAAATTGTAAACTTTGCTCGTAAGGTACTCGAAATCAACATTCTTTCACATTATGGAACGAAATACAAAGTACAGGAGTTAAAGGAATAAAAACGGAAGGACCGGGCTCTATCATGACTTAACGATTCCCCTAATAATAGCGACCACAATTAGAGGAAACAAGCGAGCGCAGTGAGCCCATCACTATTCCAATTGGAAACTTAAAGCAATGCACCAAACTCAAAGTGCGGGTTTTTGGGGCGAAACCCAATGAAGAAGTAGCGAATTCGTTTCACATGGTGAGGTACTGATTAGGTCTATAAAAATTTATATATTTCCAAAACTGGACCAAGAAAAAAGACCATATTACGGGGGGACGTAGGAAAGCAGAAACACACACTGCATTGTATCAGGTGTATATACGAGTATTCTTACCTTACAAGGACAAAAACCGAGATTACAAACTTGAACTTGTCTTGTTCAAATTACAAGATTGTAGTTTTTATTGCCGTTTCAGTTATTACAGTCAAGTTTGGTTTAAAGTTGTAATGTCATTGTCGGCTTGAAAAAGAGGAAACTTTATAAGTTTAAAAAAATAATAAATACATATTTGAGTCTTGTTTGTTGATATAAAAAAAAATAATCATAGAAATTTCAAATCTTCCTGTAAACATACTCTTAGCGTACAAAAATTTAGATCCACAAGATAATTTCATTTTCTCAGATATTTTTATCCGATCATAATTAACGATTGTAAAAGATGTTACAGATTGATTTTTTAAAATCATTAAGTTGCTAATAATATAAATTAAACAGATTTAATGTATACCATTGCCCACGCGATGTTCAAGAAAGCTGTTTTCCTCCTAGGAGACATGCTCGGTAAACGTGGCGGCCCCGGTATAACGTTAGCAGGTCCCTGACAAAGTGAATACACTACACTGTTGTGGGCGCATCTCGTCTGAGTTCTCCCACTTTGACAATGTCGTCTACAACTGTTTACCTCCTAGGAGACATGCTCGGTAAACGTGGCGGCCCCGGTATAACGTTAGCAGGTCCCTGACAAAGTGAATACAATACACTGTTGTGGGCACATCTCGTCGAGTTCTCCCACTTTGCCAATGTCGTCTACAAATGTTTTCTTCCTAGGAGACATGCTCGGTAAACGTGGCGGCCCCGGTATAACGTTAGCAGATCCCTGACAAAGTGAATACAGTACACTGTTGTGGGCGCATCTCGTCTGAGTTCTCCCACTTTTGATAATGTCGTCTACAACTGTTTTCCTCCTAGGAGACATGCCCGGTAAACGTGTCGGCCCCGGTATAACGTTAGCAGGTCCCTGACAAAGTGAATACAGTACACTGTTGTGGACGCATCTCATCTGAGTTCTCCCACTTTGACAATGTCGTCTACAACTGTTTTCCTCCTAGGAGACATGCTCGGTAAACGTGTCGGCCCCGGTATAACGTTAGCAGGTCCCTGACAAAGTGAATACAGTACACTGTTGTGGGCGCATCTCGTCTGAGTTCTCCCACTTTGACAATGTCGTCTACAACTGTTTTCCTCCTAGGAGACATGCTCGGTAAACGTGGCGGCCCCGGTATAACGTTAGCAGGTCCCTGACAAAGTGAATACAGTACACTGTTGTGAGCGCATCTCGTCTGAGTTCTCCCACTTTGACAATGTCGTCTACAACTGTTTTCCTCCTAGGAGACATGCTCGGTAAACGTGGCGGCCCCGGTATAACGTTAGCAGGATCCCTGACAAAGTGAATACAGTACACTGTTGTGGGCGCATCTCGTCTGAGTTCTCCCACTTTGACAATGTCGTGTTTTTCTCTTCCTTTGTATTTTCCTCTTTAGTTCTATATCTGTAATTGCTTTCAGTCCTTTTGTACATATATCATAATACCTTTTGTGTTCCAAACTTTCGTTTATTCTTTTCATATGTCACTTATACGAACAACGCTCTTTATATTGCCCGAACCTGACTTTGTCTGCAGGATAGTAAATTTTCCGATAGCACAAAAATTGTTTTTAAAATGTCCTGTCACGGTACACATTTTATGAATTGAAATAATATATTTCAAGAGTCTGTAATTCGTGTGCGCACTACTAAAATTGTAGTTAAAATTCAGACAAATGGGCAATTTTTATGAAATTTGGTAATTCTGATAATGTATATTTAGAGTTGTGATTGTACAAAAATATTGGGTACATTTCTAAGGTATTCCAGTGACTAAATATGTATAATTTTCTATTATTTACATGTTTATCATTACGATTACGACCTCAACATATTACGCAATTTACAGGATTTTGTACTATACAAGTAAATTTCAAAATCAATTTTTTGTCAATAAGATCAAAGGGGGTGGATGGAGCCCCAGGATCAGGTGGGTTATGATCAAAATTAGAATGGCATTCTATATGATAAATTTTCACCAAGGATGGGGGTTATAAAAAATTCTTAAAAGGGGAGGAGTAGGGCTTTAAACCATTTTATATACAATTATTCTAGATGCTTTGCAGTTGTATGGATTTTAGTCAACAATTGGCACAAATATTCTATACAACATATAACGACCAAGGATAGCCCATAATTGACCATGTAACCAATGTGGTGAGTCTTTTAGAGGACTCTTGGAGGCTGTTGGGTTTATTTCACTTAAAACTTTCATAAAAATCCTAAGTGATACACATTAACCCTCTCCCGCTCGCAAGGCATGAATCGGCACGGCCACAATATAGCCACTGCAGCCTAAACGGCACAGATCGGCATGCACTGCTTTATCTACTAGAGCCGATAAGTGCTGCTCTCGAGTAGCAATAGTTTGTACTACTACGGGTTGTTTGCTATCAGGAGACCATTTACTTTACTTTAAAAGTAGATTTATTCTATTATTTTTGCTATTTATATTAGTTGTGCGGAAACAATGGCGGGTTGTTGTCGTACACTTCGTGACAGTGAAATCGATCTCGTTATTAGTAGTGATTGCGACGATTCAAGTGAGTGTAGTGATGTACCAGAGCTTTGTGAAGTGGTTAGTGGCATTGAGGATGTAGTTCGGAGTGATCACAGTGGCAGGGGCAGTGACGGCGAGCCAGACAATGACCTTCACCAAGTAACTGCGCAACAAACAACCCGGCGCCCAGCTGTCCGTGTGCCCCCTCCATGGTCTCGTACAATCAACTTCATTGAACCAATATATAGTAAAATAATTAATATATATAATAATAGTTAATTACAATGACAGAACGTATGTAAGTTCAGACGCCGCGTATTTTGACCGAGCCCGACCGGCAGGGCGAATTAATTGAGGCTGAAGCACCGTGAGCGCCTGGAAACAATGGGAGCGGGAGAGGGTTAAGAAAAAAAGCGGAAGAAGTATTATGATCAAAACGTTTATATGCAAAATTACTCTAAACGCCTTGTGATTGGATGGCTTTTAACGAAACCTGGCATGAGCAAATGATAACCGAAATAGCTCGTAAAAGGCTTTGTAGCTAAAGTGGAGATGCCACTCGCTTGGAACCAAAACCTTTTTTCCACACAACTAGACCAATGTAGACATCTCAATGTTGGATGGGTGTAACCAAAGTTGGAAAACTCTGTGTGATTAATATTAACCAAGGAGGGTTTCCCGCTGCCTTTGAGTCAAGAGAGTGAAGCTCTAGCGATGTGCTTGGCTAGATATTAACAAATATTGGAATGGATGTGAACACATAATATTCGGTTTCCTTGAACTGTTGAGACAGTTGAATGCAGTTT
The DNA here is from genome assembly GCF_021130785.1 of Homalodisca vitripennis. NCBI lineage: Eukaryota > Metazoa > Arthropoda > Insecta > Hemiptera > Cicadellidae > Homalodisca > Homalodisca vitripennis. The sequence continues at coordinate 13,835,141 of NC_060208.1, forward strand.
CGGGGGGAAATGATATTCGCACTACTAGCCTACTTAGCTTATTAGATAGGAGAATTTCCATTTATATCCATCTCTCGTAGCCAACGTTTTAATAGGAGAAATCTCCTAAAGTCCAATGCGCACCAGCTCTAAGCATTCGGAATGATCCAAGCTAAAGAATAAATCATGGTGCATTTATACAGCGTAGCTAGCAGAAGCTGCTAACAGCTAGAGTGCTCAGGGGGGACGAGAGCTTCTAAATACCGGAAGCTGCTATTAACCGGAAGATCACTGACGTAAGAAGCTTCCAGAGATCCCAATTTGCCAGATCTCAGAACCTGCCACAGGCCAGAACCGATCAAAGCTGAGACCCGCCAGGGCGGAAACTACCAGGAGCTTCCGAAGACTACGATCTGTCAGAGGCCGGTGGAGTTACTAGAGACCAGAAGGTGTCAAAGGCCGGAATCTTCCAGAGGCAGGATCATCCCAAATATCTGGAATTGCTAGTGCCAAAATGACCTGTTAGGAAGTATGAATAACCAAAGGCTACGTACAAGGTTGCAGATACCGGTATGTGTCAAAACGCAGGACCTACATAAGACCAGGGAGAAATCAGGATCCAGAGGCTGGGAAGTCATAAAAGATTAGGACAGATTATCCTAGAGAGTGTGGCCGATTAGCCAAAAGATGTCGATTTTAATGTTTTGGACGGTTTTAGTTAAGCCTAGTCTTAGTAGTTTTACTTTGACACTTTGACGATCTGTTGAACCAATGCTTAACTAAATTTTTAATGGCCTATTTTGGATTAAAATCCACGACCTTTCATTGGGAGAACTGCAACTGGGCTTCCAGAGCGTATTCCCTACGGAGCAGGTGAGGGTAGCTGTTTCGTCCCAGATTGACTGTGTATATGCAGATAGACAAATTCTTTCAGTCCTTCACTGACTTTTGAGAGAACTCCGAGACATAAAAGATATATTTCGGCCAATCTACTATGATATCAATCAAACTAGCACATCTGCGTGAGTACAACATGTAGGGGATTTTAGAACATAAAAGACCGTAACTGAAAATATAATTCAGTTAAATATCAATACTCTGATTTGTTTCAATATTTGATCGCAGAAATCTACAACTACTGAAATTTTTGTAAATTTATTGTTTGTCTTCATTACTTTCTTAAGATATTGATTGTTAACTAGGTTATAAAATATCAACAAAGAGTCTTAGAACGCTTTTTACAATCCACAATAATCTCTTTATTCTCTCGAATCATCCATTCTTAATAACAAAATTTAATGAAGTATTTAGTAGTAAATGACGAATGAAGGTTTTCCTACTTCTTGGAAATCATTAAAAGTGAATAAATTCAGCTCTATTGTCGTTGAATTATTGTAAACAAAAGTTAATTTTCCAATTAATGCATTGACTATTAGTCACGTAAGAATGGCACAAGCGAATTATTTCCTAGAACAGTTCATTGTAGGTTTGTGTCACTTCGTGGAAATTGCGATCAATAAGTCGTCAATCAAAGGCTATAACTCTATTGACCTTCAAACATTTCAGAAGCCAATACAGTATAGCTTGACAGTGACATTCAGATATTATACTCGAATTCCGGGAATTTGATGGTAATCGGTGGTTTCTCCTTGTTGAATTACGATTATGCACAAGTTAAAACGTTTGTTTAAAAGTATTGAAAACAACGTCAAAGATTTAATGAGGAATACAATTAGCTGATTTGAATTTTCTGAAGCATTTCCCCCTTGTTTTAGCTATTCTTGAGATGATACTATAGTTCATTTCTGGTGTTAGATTATTTGCACCTGAGTCTATAAGAAAACTACAATGTCACATTGAGTATACCATTTTTTTTTCTCTCTTAGGACAAGAAGCTTATAAATTGCACTTAGTCCTGTAAGAACCTTTGCGCTGCTTCCGGAGTGATAGGATATTCAGGATGGGTAAGGTTATGGAGTAGGGGCCGCCTCCTATCGAGATCCATCTCAAAGTCATCCTGGAAGAAGGGGAGGCCAGCTCTGAACGAGCCTCTACAGTCAAAGTAGGCAGGGGGTGGCACACCCTTGTTGAGGTTAACAAGAATATCTGAGGTAAGGGAACAAACCCCACCAACTCCAACAGTCATCTTCCACAGTAGATTAGACCAATCGAATTGCCCATGAACCCCAGAATCTCAACATTTGCGGTTAGTGATGTGCCGCTACTGGACATCCATAAGGTGGCCCAGATTGCAGTGGCACATCGGTTTTTGCTGTGCCCAGTGGTGGGTTCAACTGGTAGGTATAAACCAGCCAGAAGTGATCCCTACTGGGTATTGAGTATACCATAGTCTTGCGCTCCAAAAACCCTATTGGGGGCACAATATCATTGTTATCATACTCTACTCTAGTGCAGATAGGAATTCTTTAAGTCTGGAGTAATCACAAAAAGACTAAAAAAACTTTACATACTCTGTGCTTTGTAGTCTGAGGGTCTCCCGGATTCCATGTTATTCAAGCGCTACGACTTTTGATGTTATTGTTTGCTCTTGGAATTTTGAGGACTCCAAGATATTCTCTTCGCACTGAGATTACTATCGTAGACTTAGCAAATTCCTCTTGGAAGTGTAATGAACACGTTATCAAGGGTCATCACTGCTTTGTGGCAGCCGAGCGTTTGAGATCTGGAAATCTCTCAGACACCTCTCCGGACTGTAGTTTTTGCCATTGGAGAACGCAGCAGGTGTTAATTACGCAGATGAAGACTTGCTGAGGGCTAGACAGAGCAGGCTTGTTAGCCCTTCGGTGAAGACAGGTGGAAGGGCAGATAAAAGACGGATAAGACGCGGTAAGAGCCAAGATGGCGGCAGGCATGACTATATTCACCGGTAAGTGGGCGTCCTTGTCCCACCACTAGATGCGGTTTTCCCGGTGGCACTCTGTACCATCGCGCGACGTCTCGGTGGCCTGGAGTCCACCCACCTGTTGCATCATCACAGAACAACTGCGGTAGCTTTCCTCTGAAGTGCTAAAGTCTTGCGCTCGTCATGAACTTGACATTATAACGACCCTGTCCGGAGTGTGGCATTCAAGTTTTAATACCTATTATTTTCCAACAGTTTCCGATTTTTATACCATACCCTAGTACTTAACTTAAAGTAGTAGCCTGCTCGATTAAATTTGTATTTTATTCCCTACTAAACTAAACTTAAAAAATACTAATGCAGTTGTTATATAATATTTAGCAATAATAATGTATGGAACATATTTCACTGTTAAACAGTTTAGAACTCCTACAACGATTATTACTAGTAATCCACAAAGGGATTTCAATTAATAAATAAGTGATAGATTCATTTGAAAAGGCGTTAAAATGATGTACGATGTAAGGTAACCGAAATTAGACGTGTTTAGTTAACCATGAAAGGAACAGGATTTTTCCGGACGTTTACCAGTAATACAAAAAATATGATTTTTTATTTTATCTTTTGTATCATTGAACGATGACAAATGTCCGGAAAATCCTGTTTCCTTCACAATCCTTCCAACGTGAAAAGCTAACTTCAAACAAAGAACAGTTAAACATATTTTAAACATATAAAAATGTTTAATATTTAAATTAAGAGTAAAAACATTTTTCATAATAATAGTCATATGTTTCATTATTATGAATTACACTAATTCTAAATCAATAATGTTGTTTTATTTTCAACAATTGATTTAGTTTTGTATAATTAACACTCTTTTTATGTTTTCGATCCGTCAGAAGAATGTTCGAGTAAAATACAAGTAACTTTTTTACAAGATTTAAAAACTATGTACCACGCGACACATGTTTGTAACAGAAAATTTAGAAAGCTAGGATCATACAATTTTGGTTTTACCTACATATAATCAGCAATAAAACCATTTTGAATACTTTTTATATTAGGGAAGTGGTGTAGGAACTTGCATTTCTTATACCTAAATGTTATTCCGTTAAAACCTACATTTAATATATCTTATTCACGCTCGCCTTGCATATAGTACAGGGAGGATCTTTTACGTGGAAAGGCTTCAGGTTTGAATATGACGTCACATCGTATCTTGCTCATCGCTAAATGAGAACAGAGCGCGAGTGTTTTCTAACAAAAGCATGTTTGCATAAAATCGACTGTTTTGTTACAAATCCTATATTATAGAATATCTCGTTCTATAAATATGAAGCGAATTATATAACTCTGTGAAACGCGAATATAAAGTAAGAGAGTAGAATAACAGAGTAAAGTTGTACAAAAATCACGGGACAAACTTTAGGTGATTACTTCAACCCCTGAGAGTGCACAGTAGGTCAGTAACTAGACAAACACTTTATCTTGTTCCAATTAATGAATGCACATTTTGACAATTAATGATGCCACATACTGGCTCGTTTAATTCACCCAATAATCATGTTAGATATAGCACAATTATTAACTAAGTGTTTCAATGTTAATGTTGAGCATTTCAGGTGTCCTACGATGAGACAATAAGAACACCTCTTCACCTACATTACACTATATTTTGTAGTCTATGTGACACTGGTGATGAAGCGATGTAAAGAGTTCATTTGAGTATCTTCGTCACCGACTTTTTTTTATCTCTTCTGACGATCATGACTCCAGATTCCAGGAGTCAAGTCTGTGACAGAGTCAGATTCCCGATGCTGCTCTAAGAGGAGGGTGAACTGGAGCTAAACTCAACATTCACATAGAATAAACCCTTCCCATCATAGGGTCATCATTGTTTGTTGGTATTTTATGATGTTTACCTATGAGGCACTAACGGTCTTGGGCTCAGAATCATTACAGCACATCCAAGGGTGGCTTGCGGACCCTTGCGAGCTGCCCGCCTGTCCGACCTCTGCAGGTAGGTTGGAACTTTTATTAAAGACAAAACGGATATTGAAGACCGCCTCACACCGAACGTCCATCCATCCACTGCACGGATTCCATGCCTTGGACGTCCATGGGGCACTACCGGTACCTCACACCGCTAACGTCCATCCAGCGGATGGACGTTAGCAAACGATACAAAAAGAGAAGAACCGAATTACAAGAAATCAATCACAAGCAGAGAACGACTAGCTGTATGCTAGATGTAGATTTTTAACTATTAATAACCAGGAAAATCTCAAAGGTTTTTTTCTAAGTTAATGTCGGCAAAATTAATATTTTTATAGAATAAAAGAGAATAATTGTATTTATATATAATTTTTTGTGTTATATTATTCTTATATCTTTTTCACTTTGTACTAAGAAAACAATAGTACCAAGAAAAGAGTATTCAATCCGACAAGGAGCTTTAAGAAAGAAATTAATTATAAAAAACATTTGTTGAGGTTCAAATAACACGGATAACAAGATTCAGCGACCATGGTGTCTATTGAAATGATGCCGTGTGTATGCGCTGCTGAAAGGCCACGCGCATATTTATAAGTGTGATAATTCGGCATAAAGATGATTATATATTATTGGCAATATAAGTTACAACATCCCAATAAAATAGTGTTTTATGAGCAAAAAAGTTTAGTTTAGTTCAAAAATTCAACAATGAAAAGTCATTACAGTTGTCTTTAAATTACGTATAGTAGCCGTAGAAACGTAATAGAAAGTATATCAAAACCAATTAGACATAATTGGTATATCCATTTAGCTAAATCTTATTTAACTTTAAGTTTCGTGTATGATGGTTGGTTTTGTGTATCAAAACTGTATAAAACGTGATCTGAGAAAAAAAAATTAATGTTGGATATTTCACCCCTTTTGATAAATACCACCTCCTTTTCGACCTCCAATAAAACCAAAGCGGTTTATGATGAGTTTCTTATCTTATTCCTCCATATAATGTAATAAAAGGTAGGTTGTGGGCTTATGCAATGTAAACCGGATCTCATCCCATCCTGTACTAAATGAGATGTCTAACTTTAAATCATACTGAATTAATATTAGCAGAACATAATCCAGCAGAACATATTAAAACCGTAGCATTCCATATAGAATAATCAGACAAGTAGACAACATTTAACAACTCCAGAATCTTCAACACAAAATAAGCTCAGGCTGTAAGATTGTAGCAATCAACCACACAACAGTGGAGCATGTAGTCGTTAACCATTGATAAGCTGATAAGAGTAATGTTCGCAAAGCGGTTTGTAAACTGGCGCTGCCGTCTCCGTTACAGACAGATAACTTTGTCGACTGGGGAAGTATGACTCAGTACACAATGTTAGCTCCTATTGTACTTTCTCTTACATACATACTGTAATAAGATAATACTCAGATGAACTAGACAACATTTAACAACACAATAATCTTCAACACAAAATAAGCTCAGGCTGTAAGATTGTAGCAATCAACCACACAACAGTGGAGCATGTAGTCGTTAACCATTGATAAGCTGATAAGAGTAATGTTCGCAAAGCGGTTTGTAAACTGGCGCTGCCGTCTCCGTTACAGACAGATAACTTTGTCATCTGGGGAAGTATGACTTAGTACACAATGTTAGCTCCTATTGTACTTTCTCTTACATACATACTGTAATAAGATAATACTCAGATGAACTAGACAACATTTAACAACACAATAATCTTCAACACAAAATAAGCTCAGGCTGTAAGATTGTAGCAATCAACCACACAACAGTGGAGCATGTAGTCGTTAACCATTGATAAGCTGATAAGAGTAATGTTCGCAAAGCGGTTTGTAAACTGGCGCTGCCGTCTCCGTTACAGATAGATAACTTTGTCATCTCGGGACGTGTGACTTAGTACACAATGTTAGGTCCTATTGTACTTTCTCTGACATACATACAGTAATAAGATAATACTCAGATGAACTAGACAACATTTAACAACACCAGAATCTTCAACACAAAATAAGCTCAGGCTGTAAGATTGTAGCAATCAACCACACAACAGTGGAGCATGTAGTCGTTAACCATTGATAAGCTGATAAGAGTAATGTTCGCAAAGCGGTTTGTAAACTGGCGCTGCCGTCTCCGTTACAGATAGATAACTTTGTCATCTGGGGACGTGTGACTTAGTACACAATGTTAGCTCCTATTGTACTTTCTCTTACATACATACAGTAATAAGATAATACTTAGATGAACTAGACAACATTTAACAACACCAGAATCTTCAACACAAAATAAGCTCAGGCTGTAAGATTGTAGCAATCAACCACACAACAGTGGAGCAAGTAGTCGTTAACCATTGATAAGCTGATAAGAGTAATGTTCGCAAAGCGGTTTGTAAACTGGCGCTGCCGTCTCCGTTACAGATAGATAACTTTGTCATCTCGGGACGTGTGACTTAGTACACAATGTTAGGTCCTATTGTACTTTCTCTGACATACATACTGTAATAAGATAATACTCAGATGAACTAGACAACATTTAACAACACAAGAATCTTCAACACAAAATAAGCTCAGGCTGTAAGATTGTAGCAATCAACCACACAACAGTGGAGCATGTAGTCGTTAACCATTGATAAGCTGATAAGAGTAATGTTCGCAAAGCGGTTTGTAAACTGGCGCTGCCGTCTCCGTTACAGATAGATAACTTTGTCATCTGGGGACGTGTGACTTAGTACACAATGTTAGGTCCTATTGTACTTTCTCTGACATACATACTGTAATAAGATAATACTCAGATGAACTAGACAACATTTAACAACACAAGAATCTTCAACACAAAATAAGCTCAGGCTGTAAGATTGTAGCAATCAACCACACAACAGTGGAGCAAGTAGTCGTTAACCATTGATAAGCTGATAAGAGTAATGTTCGCAAAGCGGTTTGTAAACTGGCGCTGCCGTCTCCGTTACAGATAGATAACTTTGTCATCTGGGGACGTGTGACTTAGTACACAATGTTAGCTCCTATTGTACTTTCTCTGACATACATACAGTAATAAGATAATACTTAGATGAACTAGACAACATTTAAAAACACAAGAATCTTCAACACAAAATAAGCTCAGGCTGTAAGATTGTAGCAATCAACCACACAACAGTGGAGCATGTAGTCGTTAACCATTGATAAGCTGATAAGAGTAATGTTCGCAAAGCGGTTTGTAAACTGGCGCTGCCGTCTCCGTTACAGATAGATAACTTTGTCATCTGGGGACGTGTGACTTAGTACACAATGTTAGCTCCTATTGTACTTTCTCTGACATACATACTGTAATAAGATAATACTTAGATGATCTAGACAAACATTTAAAAAACACAAGAATCTTCAACACAAAATAAGCTCAGGCTGTAAGATTGTAGCAATCAACCACACAACAGTGGAGCATGTAGTCGTTAACCATTGATAAGCTGATAAGAGTAATGTTCGCAAAGCGGTTTGTAAACTGGCGCTGCCGTCTCCGTTTACAGATAGATAACTTTGTCATCTCGGGACGTGTGACTTAGTACACAATGTTAGGTCCTATTGTACTTTCTCTGACATACATACTGTAATAAGATAATACTCAGATGAACTAGACAACATTTAAAAACACAAGAATCTTCAACACAAAATAAACGCAGCCCTGTAAGATTGTAGCAATCTACCAAACAAACAGTGGAGCATGTAGTCGTTAACCATTGATAAGCTGATAAGAGTAATGTTCGCAAAGCGGTTTGGTAAACTGGCGCTGCCGTCTCCGTTACAGATAGATAACTTTGTCATCTCGGGACGCGGGTGTGACTTAGTACACAATGTTAGGTCCTATTGTACTTTCTCTGACATACATACTGTAATAAGATAATACTCAGATGAACTAGACAAACATTTAACAACACCAGAATCTTCAACACAAAATAAGCTCAGGCTGTAAGATTGTAGCAATCAACCACACAACAGTGGAGCATGTAGTCGTTAACCATTGATAAGCTGATAAGAGTAATGTTCGCAAAGCGGTTTGTAAACTGGCGCTGCCGTCTCCGTTACAGATAGATAACTTTGTCATCTGGGGACGTGTGACTTAGTAACACAATGTTAGGTCCTATTGTACTTTCTCTGACATACATACTGTAATAAGATAATACTCAGATGAACTAGACAACATTTAACAACACCAGAATCTTCAACACAAAATAAGCTCAGGCTGTATGATTGTAGCAATCAACCACACAACAGTGGAGCAAGTAGTCGTTTAACCATTGATAAGCTGATAAGAGTAATGTTCGCAAAGCGGTTTGTAAACTGGCGCTGCGTCTCCGTTAAGGTTGGGACACACATAACCGCACCGCGCCCGACACGTCCAGTCGGCCGTATGCTGGCCGTCCTACGGTGAAAGAATTGCAGCGCAGTTTTCAACCTGCAAGTCCACACATGTCCGCACCGACACCAGACCGTCGTGGCCGCACCGTGCCCGCACCGTCACCGATATGTTTAGTTTTGAATTTTGACGGGCACGGTGCCGGTCTACGAGCGGCATCATATGTTGTTTTACTGTTGCGTTCTTCTTTTTAAAACTATTTAAGTAGTCTACACGTTCTATTTTTAGTGAATTATTTAGTATAGCCTACTAACGCTACATCCTGTGTTCCGCGTACAAAATCATATTTATTATTAAAAGTATTACATTTTCTTACCTTAGAGTAAACTAGTCATATTTTCTTATTGTGCATATTTTCTTTAATACAACAAATTTGAAACCATGTTGTACCTTAAGTGATTTTAAACAACTACATTCGAAATTATGAAAAATCTATAAACATTTTTTCATTAATTAAAAAATAACAAGCATGTAATTATTTGCGCGAAAATCTATTTTTCTTTGATGTATTGAAAGTTACTTGACAAATTTATTCCGGTATTTTGTAATGGTCATATTTAGAATATTTCTATAACCTTTTTATTTTTTTATATTCTTTTCACTTCAATAAAGTAAAAAAATAAAAATATTTTATTTACAATAAGATTTTCATGCAAGAAAAAACCCCATGTTAAAAATAAAATAATAATAATAAATCATTTTATTTCCCCATAATAACAAACTGAATATTACAAATAAATATTATTGCCAGTGCTTAGTAATAAATAATACTATAACATAACGTAATTACAATAGCATAAATAACAAATACAAAAAGATGTTTTCTACTTAACTTTATTTCTAATTTATTTACTTAGAGTAATAAAATAATAAAAAAGTAGGTTACATCCTTTTAGATTTTTCTTTCTTTTATTTTAAACTAATAATTAGGCCAATAGATTTACAAAATAATGGAAATTTGGGTACCCCATAAGAGGCCTGTGCCTGTGTTGGGATACTATATACAAAAATAAAAATAAAAAAGTAAAAAAATAAAAATAGCGGAAATCGAGCAAGAATGAAATGATAAAAAGAGTTAATGTAGCTTATAATGTAGTAAATAATGTAATATTACGTTTCAAAGTTTAAATTTAGTATAACTAGTGTGCTGTATTATACAAAAAGGATTTATGCATGATTTACAATTAATATTCAAATATTAGGCTTTACACATGTAACATTAAATATTATATTATAAATAATTATTTTATAATGCTCTAAACGTGTCTATTTAAATATTATTATAACTTAGCAGACAAGACAAACCATACACTAATTTATTATCTTAAACATATACTCAATATCATTTTGACCGATCAACCATACTCTAATTTTTTTAGAAAATATATTTATGTTTCTACTATTTTTGACTAATTCTGGCAATAAATTAGTTGTCCCTCGGAGCTATAAAAGAAAAGCATTTGGTAAAATCTGTTTTTTGTATGTTCTCCAGTATATATTTTACAAATATTTACTATGTTTTTTACAAATTATTATAAACGGGCTTGCAACATGGCAAACTCTATAGCTTTTGGGTTTAATACAAAAAAACACCAATATACTGTTTATAGTGTATTTGAGACCAAAATTCACTGCAATGAAACACAATGAACAAGAATTATAGGGATAAAAAATATAACCAAGATAAAGATATTTTACAAATTTTACATACTAGCTGATTATACAAAGCTTTACTGTAGCATTGCAATATTTCATTCACCACAAGCGATTAATAAAAAATAACAGCAATGAAATTAACAATAATCTCAAGCAATATCTTCCGAATATTTTTTTAATTTAATATGTCACTTCGAATTCCAAAAGAAACATGCTCTAGTACAAACAGTGAGATTGTTGCGCTCGGACTGCATACGGAAATGTGTGGCCTCACGGTAACCGAGCCGAGCCCGCACCGATACTCGGCCGACTCACGTGTCGGTCCACGGTGCGGTTATGTGTGTCCCAACCTTTACAGATAGATAACTTTGTCATCTCGGGACGTGTGACTTAGTACACAATGTTAGGTCCTATTGTACTTTCTCTGACATACATACTGTAATAAGATAATACTCAGATGAACTAGACAACATTTAACAACCACCAGAATCTTCAACACAAAATAAGCTCAGGCTGTATGATTGTAGCAATCAACCACACAACAGTGGAGCAAGTAGTCCGTTTAACCATTGATAAGCTGATAAGAGTAATGTTCGCAAAGCGGTTTGTAAACTGGCGCTGCCGTCTCCGTTACAGATAGATAACTTTGTCATCTGGGGACGTGTGACTTAGTACACAATGTTAGCTCCTATTGTACTTTCTCTTACATACATAAAGCAGGTGAGAAAATGTAATGAATGTTGGAAGAAATACCCGTTTTAGTAGTCAATGATGAATTTTAAAAAACGTTTTTCCGTGCATCCGTACATAATTGCTGCTAGAGACAACACTAAAGTTCAGGGTTATTTACTTTTCTAAATAATTTCGTTAAATGTTTTTAATGTTTAACTAAATCCTCATGTTTATTATTTATAAAACAAACACATTATTATTACCATCACTCTTACTGATTTGTTGTTAAAATTGTATTATTTAACAAATTTATAATTTATAATTAAAAGTTTCCTAAGTATTCCTATTTATTTTATTTTCGTGTTTTATTGTGTGTAATGGAAAATAATAAATTAAAAATATATTAATAGGCTGTTTCTTCAGTTCGTGTACGTATACTGACATTTCCCAGCCTAATATGTATGAAGATATCTAAAATTGTATATAGATAAGTAAACAAAGTTCAAATCAAAAATATTTTATTAATTGTTTAGTCCGTGAGTTTTCATAGCAAATTGTTAGGGAGCAATTTCTTGGTTCCTGTGGAAATACTTCGTGGAATTTCTTTTGGTCTTCCTCTTTTAATATTTAACCGATGGCAAATTCTTATTTAGTATTTTCCTCTCCAATTCATAAACAAGGAAATTTCCCATTAATTATCAAAATACTCTCATTTTATATAGATATTATGTTTTCGTCACAGTAGCTTCAATACTACTCCAGTTATGCCAACTTAGGCTACTGAAACCTCGGGCTTAAACGTTGATAATATTTTTACTCTGGTCGATATTAATGATGAACTAATTATTACTCCCTCCCCACCCCACCTTCTACCAAAATGGTAATTACGCTCACTGAAAACCGCCATATTCTCTTAGTAAACAATATTACAACGACTGATGTGTTTCTAACTTTAACTTAAGCTGAAAATGAATGTTATGTTACAAATGGTGTAATTTACAGCTTGTTTTTATTAAATGGGCCACCATTATTACCTTGGAATAAATACATCTGACAGACTTTAAGCGTGTAAACATTTTTGTTTTTAGAGACATTTAAAAATATCTACGTATTTAAAACTTTAAAAAACTTTTACTATGGGTAATCCTATATTTTTATTATTATTTTCGATATAAAAAGTAATTTTTAGATTTTTTTATTTTTACACTTTTTATTTCTTTTAAATAAAGCAAATATGTCAGCTCAAAATGTTTAGATTCCTTAAAGAGGTTAGCATTGAGAAAAAACCTTATTAAATACTCTACCCATTGAGATACTCTACAATGCAAATCCGACAACTCAGTTTGGAAATTTTCTTTGTTTTTATGATATGTTATAATTGTGAAAAAGTGAAAAGGGATTTTCCGTGATAAGATCGTTATCGACCGTCGTAAGTGTATGAATATAAAATTACGCTTTTCGCAATTCAATGATAATATTAAGCTTTTCTCTTTATATTTACTTTAAAGCTGTACAAGTAGCCTACTTAACGATTCCATTTGCAAAAGAAATGTTTTAATACCCATTTACTATGAAAAATTTCCAAATGTTAGTTTTGGAGTTAAAAATAAATAAAATTGCTACTTTTGTAATAAGACAATTTTTTAGTGTTAAATTCCATCAAGAATCTCAACACTCTGAGTTCTCATATTTACGTTATTAAGGGAAGTATCTTATAAAGTTCCAAGAATAAAGAAGTCTTAAAATTATTTTTTCGATCGGAAATTATAATAAAGAAATGTGTCCCATAAGAAAAAACAAAGTTGACCGCCATATTGGACAATAGATGAAGTTTTAAAGTTTCAAAGACATATTTTTAAGTGCTTACAAAACCAGGGAAACTGTCCCCATGTAATTTGTTCTATCAGATTTATAGTTCTAAGATCAAAATTGAAGCTCACAGAAAAAAAGACCCTGTACATTTTTTTCTTTGTTAACAATGGACACTGCCTGCTATTTAGGTTTCATGTAAAATTTTAAATTGTCTCTATACTATACAAAAGTTGGCATGTAACTAAAAGGGGGTTTCATTACATCAATTTTGATGTAAAGTACACTATAAAAGGTAAAGTTGACACATGACGTCATTTGCTTTATGATCTCAGTGCGTAAACAAGATCGCACCAATTACTTTGAATATTCTTAAATTTACTAAATACAATTAAAATTTAAATTTTTGCCGTAGAATTTTTCACAAAAATATAATTTTGAACACATTTTAGTTCTAGTGGTTGACACACAAATCTACTACCAATGCAAATTAATACTTTGAGTTTAATGCTATGATTTACTCGTTGAAAGAAACAATTTTAACTTTCACCAGTTTGTAATTGACTTTTCTGGGACAAATGCAAGCAGAGATACGGTCGATCTGGGAACAGTGGGTACGTCTTTTACTTCATTATTTTAGTTGCGTGCTTATTAAATCTGCAACTAGGATTGGTTTCGCAACTTAGTAAACACACTCCTTGCCATACTTTGTGAGTTTATAAAGTATCTTTATTTCTATTTTCCGTTGTATCGAATCTTCGGAATAGCCCCAACAATATACGCGTTATTATTAACAATCGATACATTAGCTGTTGTAACGACAGTAATCCCTTATAAAACATTCTACTTTCTAGGAAGTTCTCCAAACTCTTCACGTTTTAAGACAAGTATTGCAAATCCGTATCTGTAAACATCATTTAACAATTTGGCCTCAAGAAATTTTAATACGATAGACAAAACATTGGATAGATTAAACTGTAAGAATATTTTTCAGTTTCCCACATATAATGTAATAATACATCACTATACGGAGAACTACTTTCATTTTACAGACATTGTCAATGTCAGTTTATATATATATATATATATATATATATACTAGCTGTTTCCCGCGGCTTCGCACGCTTTTCGTAAGTTTTGCCCGCGTATGAGCATTTCTGGTTGAAGTAAATTATATTTCCAACCCCGATGTAGATTTTACCTTGATGTCACGATCACGAAAATATGTCAAAAATGTATTGTACATGCATAATGTATTTTATTACAAAGTGGTCTACCACTCAACCTTTAAGTTCAACCAAAAATTTACTTTAGACAATTATACATCATAACTTAGCGCCTTCAAATAGTGTTTCACTGTTTAATATACGTATCTATCTCGTAATTGCAGGTTATAATGTGCAGGCGCTTTGAAAACTTTTCTTCATTTTATTCGTTTATATTCACGACATAAACGAATAATTCAGATAATAACTATCCTATCTTCTAAGTTAGACTAAATTACGGATACATGTGAAATTTGATTGAAATTGGTTCAGTCGTTTTGGAGTTTATTGGCAACATACATCGTGACTCAAGATTTTTATATATATAAGATAAACTGTTTTAATTAAACTCTCTGTAATCTCCCCGTATGCTGTCCTGAAACTATATCACGACAGTATATAGTCACAGGGGCTATGCAGTGGCGTATATATAAAATTATTTTGCGGGGAGGGGGGCTGACACTGGGAAGTATAATATTCTTTGTTTGAAGGTTATTTTTGACGATGTACGTCTGTTAAGTATAATGATCAGTCGTAGGTTGTTGGTAGACGAATGCTGACGTATAGTTGACCTGTATTCTGTAGTTCAGTTTTAATTATTAGTGTTGTGTAGCTATAGTTTTTTATTAAGTGCATGTTTTTAGAGTTAGTGAAGTTGACAAACAACATGGTGGTTGTGATTCCTGACTTAGGCGTGCCACAACGCTTTGGTATGATTTGTTTATTTTAACCTAGTTTGTAATTATGTATTAGGTTAGTTCTTTACCTGAAGAAGAGATCAGATTGCAGATCTCGAAACGTAGTGTTACTGATTTCTTGTTTCACTGAACGATGGTAAACATCTGGAAAAATCCTGTTTCCTTCAAGTATAATACTGTATATCCTTAAAAATAGGGGGCTCAGAAATATTCCCCGGGAAATTGTTGAGCTTTAAGACCCATAAATGCCTTCTAGCTTAATTAAATTATAAAACTGCAATTTTAATGTTTGTCTTTAAACATTTCAGTAGGGGGGAGCTCCCTGAACTCCCCCCTGTTATATACGGCCCTGGGTCTATGTATTATTAGGCCTTACCTTACATTTAAATAGTAGTAATGATAGGTTCTTATGATATAACATTATATTTGAATGGAAGGGAGGGCAGGAATGAACTGTTTTAGCTGTTGTCTGCATGATTTGGGTAATTGTCTAAAAACTTAACGTGTACCGATAACATTAGTTAATTGTCCTACCATAAATTTTTACTATAATCATATTTAAAATGATTCTAAGAGTCACAACTATAATAAATGAATGACAAGTAACGTATAATGTATTCTGTTTGTGTAATATTTTAACCACGTGATTTCCAAATATTCCTTGTTAGGTTACATAGGTATTTTTCAATGTGTCAACGATTTGGTTCAGGAGAATATGGATCATAAATAATAGCCTTTCCGCCACCCTGGTAATCGAAATAGTATCTAGCTCAGACCAGTTCAACACTTCTTGTAAATCTATAATACAGTCGTAACTACCAATATTGCGCAATTCAATGGCTTTATTAAATTAGTATTTTAGTGTATTCCGTCTTTCCAATACCTGCACAATCTTCTCAAACGTTAAAAAAGTCGACTTTGTGAGTACTCCGATAATCGAAAGAATTGATGGCAAGTGCAGGTATTATGATCCAGAGACGGTGTTGAGGTCGGTGAGGCAGTGGACAGAGTGAGAGAGCGAAGCGAGCCCGAAGAGCGCCAACGTGGAAGGAAGGACGGTCGACCTGCAAACCTGTTGAGTGTCGAGGTGGAGGGGAGAAGGGATGGGGAGCGCAGGAGGTGTACAGGGAGGGGCGGAAGTGGTCCGCCAGTGCGCGTCGAACCTTCCTTGCTGACGTACCTTGTGCCGCTTTCTCTGGAAAAGATAACGGAATCCCTGACGACCGTATTTCCAACTCTATGATGTTCCAACTCGCGTTGTAATGTGCAGTGTCATGTACTAGTTGTGTGTGTGTCAAGTTTCTTGTGGAAGGTCCTGGAGGAAGATGGCTGGACAGGAATGGATCCTGGTGGCAGCTCTGACCTTAGGCATCTCTGGAGTTGCCTTCTCCAGAAATACAGGTAGGTCCTGTAACATCACTTAGCTCTAAATTATCTTCTCAGGTTGGAAATCTCGTAAAGATACCCAACAGTTTCTTTTTGGCCCCGGTCCTTTCTGAGTTTCCACGTGTCCTTGAAGATTTCCAAAAAGCAAACAGAAGTGAAAACTATGCTCGGTTTGTGGTCTAAGCAGCTATTTGTAGCCAGTCTAGGAGAAGTGCATGAATTGACAGTCAAGTACTAAGTAGGTCTAAGTTTTTAGCGCCAGACAGGTGTTCTTTCGTTTGTGCCGAGTTTCTCTACGGTTATCGCGCGATTAGAGAGTCAGCGTCCTATAAACACTTTTGTAGGTTATCTTCTGTTTTGTGCTCTTGTTGACTGTAACAAAATACACGTATTACTTTGTTATGTCTCGTTACGTAATGTAATTATTGTGCAATGTTTTGGTACTTCGTAATGAACTATTGTAACTATGTACGAACCTACTGAGAAATAATGTGATATTGAAGGAGAATGATTAGTTTGTAATCTTTGATCTGCACGAAAATATGCAAACGTTTAGAGGTTATAACGTTGAATGAACCGTCATCATAGCTTGGATTCTCTAGCTACGGGTATGTTTATCACAATAATTGTTTCAACATATTAATCTACATACCGTACAGTGTTATATACTGTTATTCTACTTGGAAATATCTTAAACTGACCTCGGATATAGACCAACATCTCTTAGCATTTTAAATGTAAAGTATCGTATAATAAAATTTACATTTTGTAGAATTACATTTTGTTATTCCCTTTTAAAATACGATTTTGTGCAGTTATTTATTACATAATTTCTTTTCATGGCTTATAATGCCATATTCAATTTAATTTAATCGTAGATTGTAAGTTAGCGGCCGAGTATTATCCTCATGTACTGGCATATTAAATTAGGTCTCTATGCTTTTTGTAATTTACCAAACCATATATTTCACTAAAACACAATATTAAAACTTGCCACGTTTAACTCAGACTGCAGTCTGTTTGTTTGACAATAAATGGAATTGCCTTCTTTACAAGAACTTGAAAATAATATCAAGACTTCCTTCATTGTATAACTGGTTGTTAAATGTTCTAAAGTCCAATGTACTATACATTTAGAAAGTAAAAGTTGAATCATCAAAATTTTCACGTCGTAATTGAAGAATATTTTTATGTCCAATAACAAACCAAAGCTATTTTAAGAAGTCATTAGTCGTGTTGACCAAATTAAAATCTACTTTCATAACTTTTAATCTTTATTTTCCTTGTTTCGGTTCCTAAAAGGGGTATCATTCTGAAATAGCTCACCCATAGAATTATTTTGTACTCAGTTGATTTGTACGGATTCACGAAATACTCGACCACAAAGTAACTTTACTCCCTTCAAGTCTTTACGCCTTGAGTAGAACGTAAATTAAGATTTGTATTTATTTCTTAATCAACATAAAAATGTAATTTTTATAGTATTTGTTTTATTTTAAACGTATTTACCAGCATTATACTTACAAACACATAGAATTATAGTATCTTAAAAATTTTATTCAGATTTGCTTCCACATATTAAGAAAGCTTTGTCATAACCTCAAAAACTTACTTTATTTCATAAAAACGAACTTCACTACTAGACTATATTGTATGAGAACAGAAATTACCGCGATTTTTTTTCTACAAATGAAATAAAAACTAATTGAATTATTTGTGGAATACAGATGTCATATGAGTGCATAACTGTTCAAATATGTGTGTGCAACTGAGTTCGATATTAATTATATTTAGTCAGGTGCGAAATCAAGTCATCGTGTCAACAGCGCGGGGTAGGTCAGTAATTCATCACAAGCCGTGTCGTAGTCAGTTATGAAGAATTTCCATTCGCTGAATATAGAGGCGGAAATGTTTTCCTCGGACGCGGAGAAACCCTTTTAAAATTATTAATCCCGACGTTTTCCTCCCGACCCCGACTTGAACACATTAGCGTAATGTGACGTGGCGGTCGCAGGCCTAATGCTTGTTACTCTGGGACCCGCACGACATCTTGGGAAATCTGAAACCGCGCTTCACTTTCCGAGCTGTCTTCACGTTTATGTATCTCTGCTGCAGTCAGACGCACAAGTGTGAGTTTTACACTTTCTTCTGAGTGTGGCAATCATTTTCTCTTATATTTTCAACTTCCCTTTTTTGGGGTATACATAGGCTAATAATACCATTGTTATGTGTTACAAAAGATCAAACACAACGTTTCGAGGATTGGAATTATTCTCTTCATCAGGTGGGGGAGGTATTAATACATACAGAATATATACATACAAAAATAACAAAAAAAGATGAGACGAAGGGAAAGAAAAGGGTTCAAACATACCAAAATCTACCGAGTTTTACAATCATGTTTGTTTTATATTTTTAACGTAAATTTTATTGGGGTATACACAACAACACAGTTTATTTCTTTGTTTAATGATTGTTGCTGACGACGAAAAGTATGAAAGGATAACAGGATTACGGACATTTACCATCGTTATATGTTACACAAGTAAAACACGAAGTTTGGTTGGGGAGGTATTAATACGTACAAATATAATTATCAGAAAAAAGGAAAGAAGGGAAAGGCAATGGTTTAAACATGGTACCCAAAAGCTACTGAGTGTGACAAACATGTTTCTGTTATATTTTCCAACGTCCATTTTATTGGGGTATACATAACAATTTATTTATTTGTTTATAGTTTGTTATTGACGATGGAAAGGTTAGAAAGGATTTCGGACATTTACCATCCTTATATGTTACAAAAGGTAAAACACAACGTTTCGAGGATTAGAATCTATCCCCTTCGTCAGGTGGGGGCGGTATTAATAAAAAAAATAAAGAACAGAAAGAAGAAAAGAAGGGAAAGAAAAGAGTTCAAACATTCCTAAAAGCTGCTTGAAGTCCAGGCTTTGTCACTGCACAGGATGAAAGTCCCGAGCGCAATTCAGGAGTGCGTGAATCACAATGACATATCACACCAGCACAGGCTACAGTGGGATACTAAAGAGAATGTCAATGTCTTGATCTAGATGACACTAGGCGGTCCCGATGAAAGAGCGGTGTTGTATTTAGTCGAAGGACCATCGGGTAAATTAATAATTCTGTTTATTTATGTCGGGGGAACAGTCAAAGGGGTATAAAAGAAGTTATAGTGCATGCGAGTTTCATCTGTAACCAAAAGCATCCTCTTCTCTATAATTGCAGAAATCTGGGCAATACACAGGCCCGCCATATAAAGAAAGCTTCATGATGCAGTATTATGAAACGCAGTTGACCTAGTCGATTACTGCGATAACCTAAGCCAACAGGGTCATAAATCTCTTAATCATCCAAATAAATGTCCCTCGACATAACAGTAACTAATGCATATGCTATTAATATATATCTTATGGATGTCGCTTTTTGAGAAATCTATTTCTATTTTTGCGTTCAATAAAAAAGGCCTCAATATTTCCATCAGTACAATACAATAAACAAAGACAGTTGCATAATTCCTAAACGAAGACTAAAGCTCTTTCAATAACCATCACTCTATTTTGGACAAAACAATATTTAATTTCTTGTCAGAATCCATCAAGAACTGCACTGACAACCGTTCTTTCAAATCCATATTCGAATCTTTTCTTATAAATAAATGGGAACATTTATAACTTACCAGAATATTTAAATTGATGTTCATAAGTGTAATAGTTGTGTTAACAGTAGTTTAAGAATTAGTATTATTATACGCAATCTATACGCAGGGCCGTACTCAGGCTTGGCGGGCCCCGGGATAGATATTCGGCAGAGCCCCTTCATGTCCCGCCACCGCGCCAATCCATTCGGAGAGACGTGTGGTGAGGCTCAGCCCGAATTGTGGGGCCAAGGGCCCCAGTAAAATTGTCCGAAAAACCGGTCTGAGTACGGGCCTTGTTATAAATTATGAGTATGTTCGAAATATTGTAATGTATCAATGGACACTAAAATATTCTATTCCAATCTTTATATTCGTTTGAATATTTCTGAAAAATGAACTTAATTTTACGAACACAATACATTTAATAATTAGATGATATTTGTCAGTGGTGTGCATGGTACATAATGAATTAGTTATGTATTGCCCCTGTACTAGCAAACAAAGTTACTGTTCACAAAATCTTTGTTTATGTAGGTCGAAAATATTTTAATAGTTTACCATATAATATCAAATTATGTCCTAATTAAAGAATCTTAAAGCACTATTAAAGGCTATAGTGACTTTAAAGTTTTTAATCAATGTACTAATGTAAAAATATAGTAGTATATAAAACCAAATGTAAATATGGTAATTTAGATAAGTGATGGTTTAAGTTATTTTCGAAAACTTTTGTACTCGTACTTATGGTTATAAAATAGACTAAAACCCCAAATTAGGTAGTTTATTTAGAAATTTTGTTTTAAGTGATAATTGCCTGCTCTTGTCAAAAGACAATCACAAGATTGACATACTGTTAGTGTATTGTGATAACAGAGGAACACAGACGGCACGGAGTGAAGTGCTGCTCTTATCAATGGACAATCACAAGATTGACATACTGTTAGTGTATTGTGATAACAGAGGAACACAGACGGCACGGAGTGAAGTGCTGCTCTTATCAAAGGACAATCACAAGATTGACATACTGTTAGTGTATTGTGATAACAGAGGAACACAGACGGCACGGAGTGAAGTGCTGCTCTTATCAAAAGGACAATCACAAGATTACATTGACATACTGTTAGTGTATTGTGATAACAGAGGAACACAGACGGCACGGAGTGAAGTGCTGCTCTTATCAATGGACAATCACAAGATTGACATACTGTTAGTGTATTGTGATAACAGAGGAACACAGACGGCACGGAGTGAAGTGCTGCTCTTATCAAAGGACAATCACAAGATTGACATACTGTTAGTGTATTGTGATAACAGAGGACCACAGGCGGCACGGAGTGAAGTGCTGCTCTTATCAAAGGAAAATCACAAGATTGACATACTGTTAGTGTATTGTGATAACAGAGAGGAAACACAGACGGCACGGAGTGAAGTGCTGCTCTTATCAAAGGACAATCACAAGATTGACATACTCTTAGTGTATTGTGATAACAGATGAACACGTACGGCACGGAGTGAAGTGCTGCTCTTATCAATGGACAATCACAAGATTGACATACTCTTAGTGTATTGTGATAACAGAGGAACACAGACGGCACGGAGTGAAGTGCTGCTCTTATCAAAGGACAATCACAAGATTGACATACTGTTAGTGTATTGTGATAACAGAGGAACACAGGCGGCATGGAGTGAAGTGCTGCTCTTATCAAAGGACAATCACAAGCTGGACTAACTTTACTTTATTTTCGTGTTTTTATTTCTGTAGCCCCACCACGCTATTTGAAACTGGCGGTGTAAATTCCATTTTTGTAATTTGTAATTTGCACTTGTAATTTTGATGAAATAAATCATTGTTTATCATTATTCATTATTCGTTCATTATATTGGCGAGCGGTTGAATGAGAAAACGTAAGTATTGTTCTTACTGTATTGATCGATAGTACTTCCCTGTCACCAACCTCAAACACAGTTCATGTACATCCAGGGCACTCAGGACCGGAAATATCGTCCGTCAGAAATATTGTCTTTCAGAAATATCTGTCTAACAGTGCAAGGGTGACCAGGAAATTGCCGTCCTCGCAAAGACAATCCCCATTGCACACCCAAGTACCACAGAGAGGTTTAATTTAGCGGTCCTACTGTACTGAACTTCTCCTTTAGAACAAACCTAGTATCGTTTGTATCCATCCTCATTAAATTTATATTATCAAGAGCATATGGTAAATGAAATAAGTAGTCCACACCTTTATGAAATTAAAAACAATTTCAGAAAATATCATTGTGGTGTACTAATATACAAACTTACTATGGGTTCGACAGTTAATTACTCATGTCAAAGTGAAACTTTTTTTATTATTTTAAAACTGAATCATTTGAACATTTTTTAATGTATTTTATAATTATATTATATCTTTACCTATTACACTTTAGCAACTTTCTATGGGCTCGACAAATAATTACGAATGGTAAAAAAACGAGTATACTCCTCAAAAATTAGTACGCACGATAAGCAGGATTTTTAAAATTCCTGAGCCCTAAATAAAATTAGTTTAAATATGAGTATATGCACATTTTATAGTTGACCATGAAAAATGAGTGGACAGAGTGAAATGTTTTTATATATTAATAACTAAATTGTCCTTTGGGTAATAAATTATCTTAAATTATATTTAGTAACAATATAATCTTACTGTACTGAGGAGGTAAATTTTTTTTATTATAAAACCGGACAATTAATTACTCATGGCAAAGTGAACTTTTATATTTTTAAACTGAATGATTTGAACATTTTTTAATTGTATTTTATAATTATATTATATCTTTACCTGTCATTTTACCAACTTGCTATGGGCTCGACAAATATTTCCTAATGGCAAAGTGATCTTTTTATCATAAAACTGAATCATTTAAAAACTTAATAGTATTTTATAATTATATTGTATCCTTACGTCATTTTACCAACTTTCTATGGGTTTGACAATCAATTACTCATGGTAAAGTGAACTATCTTTTTATTTTAACTGAATCATTTCAAAACTTTTTATTCTATTTTATAAGTATATTAGATCCTCCTCACATGTCACTGAGAATATATGTTTTGTAAAGCTACAGGCTATATTGTACAAATGTCTCCCATATGTTTTATGTTAGAATACTTGTAATATTATTACTTCGGAAAGCGGGTCTGCTTTGAATTACAGTGTTTATAGACAAATACATACAGTAGGCTATATTAAACTGAAAAAAAAAAACAAAAAAAAAAAAAAAAACAAATAAAAACATTACCATGTATTGGTGTTAGGACAAACAGTATAGCAGTAATGTACGTCCGCCGCAGAGTATTTATTATTATCATATTTTAATGACATACACTTGCAGTAATTATGCCGTAATTACGTTAAAGATATTCTGTACTAAATTATAAAAAATACATAAATAAAAACGATGTGTAATATTTTAATTCAAAAGCATACAGTCAATAACCAATTAATCGGTCAAGAATTCACTTAATCGGATTGCATGAGAGCAGTAATCGAGACGCATTCATTCGGTTATTTACAACTCGTATATAACATTACAGGTATCCAATTTTTTGTTACCATATATCTGTTATTTATCTTGGCAATATTTTTTCTTATTGGTTTTTGCGGAACTTTTCTTTTAACATATTTATAACGCCGCCATTTAGAAACTATTAACGTTACTTCTATGAACGCCAAATTCAACAAGATGGATATTGCTTTTAAACCGACGATAAATCGGTACCCGAACTTTAAGTGGTTTATTCAGTGGTTTATAAATTTATTCTTGTGACATAGTTCTTGTAGTTTTAATTCATCGTTTTAATTCCTCCCGATTAAATCCTTTCTATCAACGAATAAATCATAAAGAACATATTTTAAATTGCTTTTCTTCAAAAGAACAACTCAATAAAGTCTGTTCTCTTGTCTCTATAAACCATTTTAGACTTTCTGTAAAGTTAAATGTTTTTTTATTGAGTTGAAATATCTTCTGAATTTGTCACAATTGTTCTGGATTTGAAATAGCGTTAAAGTTATCCGCAACATTATTAGTTTTGAGTAAAAAATTGTCACTAAGAAGTGAATTTCCAATAATGTTTAAAAACTCATCTAAATATGCTCAATAAAAGATATACAGTTTTTAGTAATTTGTGTTCTTTACTAACATGCAAGAGACAGCATACGTGGTGTGGTTTGAGTGTTTTAATCCAGTGAATAAATCACCTTATGAACTTTTGTTAACTCGTATTGTTTTTGAAAATATCAGTTTTATGTTTTAGTTCATTGTAAGAATAATGTGATCTAATTTCTCCT
This sequence comes from Homalodisca vitripennis, assembly GCF_021130785.1. Taxonomy (NCBI): domain Eukaryota; kingdom Metazoa; phylum Arthropoda; class Insecta; order Hemiptera; family Cicadellidae; genus Homalodisca; species Homalodisca vitripennis. The sequence continues at coordinate 13,859,882 of NC_060208.1, forward strand.
TGCCAGGTAGCAAGGGCGTAGCCAGCGAGGGTGTTCTAGGGGGACCGGCCACCCCCAAATTTTTATTTTCTTCAATTACTTCTTTAGTAAACGATTATTATTATTTATATAATTCAGTATCACTGAGATGTATTGCTGCTCGTTCTCAACAAAGAAACTGGTCAAGAACGTTTTAGCAAACAAAATGGAGTCTCACTCTCTGCCGGAAAAATATTAGTTGTCTGAACCCCCCCCCCCCCACAATTTTTTCCCCGGCGTCGTTCTTGCCAGGTAGTATGCACAATTATTTAATACTGTACCATATTTAGTTTGAAATATGTAACACAATGTAAAAGATTGAAGTAAACTAACAGGTAACAGATGTACAGTGAGTGTAGCTATACTGATGTAAGATACACGTTATTAGGTCGCATACTCGCTAGCAGCTACCAGCGCTGGTACAGAACGACCGGTTACATAACTCCCTTTATTATGATCGGTGGTACTTGCAAGGTTTCAATTTCCCGCCCGTTTCCCCTGACAACCGTATTTAGTACCAGATCACTGTCGCGTGATCTCGACCCAACTCCTCTGATGATATTGGGATGTAACTAATGAATCTATCCTGCGAGTTACAATAACTTGACATGAACGTTGAGTTTAGCTCCAGTTCACCTTCCTCTCACTGCAGCGTCCGGAGTCTTGACTCTTGGAATCTGGAGTCATGTACGTCTGAAGAGATGAGAAAAATTCGGTAACAAAGATGCTCAAATGAACTTGTTACATCTTTTCGACATCAGACTAAGATAGACTACAAAATATAGTGTAATCTAGGAGAAGAGGTATTCTTATTGTCTCATCAGGTGCACAAATGAGAATTCCTTCAACTATATTTTTAAACAGTAATCCTATGGGTTTCGGACATTGTAACGACACTTAGTGGGAGTGCCTCGATCTTAGCTTCTGTAATAGCTAACTAATTATTCTCAATTTAGATAACATCTCATATGCATTTGGATGCATTCTAGTATTACTTATTTACAGTACTGTATGTACCTTTAAAATTACGTCAAAACTCAGTAGACGAAAGTATCTGATATCAGAATACCACTTTTCATAACGTGTAAATGTCCTATGTATTTGTGAAAGGCATTTCAAACAGCAACTCTTCATATTTTCTGTTTACTAAAGCGACAGTGGTTTAAGGAATTCCGAAGATTGGTGAGAATACATCAAAGAAGGCGAAGGATGTTTTGTCACCTGGAAAGGGGGCCACTGTCTTTTAGGATTCCCAGGGTATAATCCTGATAGATTATTTGGAAAAAGGCAGATCCATAAATGGGCCCTCATAACTTATTGAAAAACGTCCAAGATTGGCAAGCAAGAAGGTGATGTTTCGCCAGGACACAACTCCTGCTCCAGCCCACACAGCAGCTATCGCAATGGCAAAAGTGCTCGACTGGGGATTCGAATTGGTTCCTCACCCACCCTATTCACCAGATTCACCGATTTCTTCTTATTTTCAAACTTAAAAATTTGGCTTGGCGGGAAAAAATTTTTATCGACTAAGGAAATGTGCACCGCTGTGACAGAATATTTTGCTGAGTTTGACAAAGCCTGATTTACTGATTGGTTGAACGAATTGGGAACTCGCTGAAGTGTATAGCCTTGTAAGGAGACTATGTCGAGAAATAAAGTGGGTTTACCTTTAAAAAATATTTTTGCCAGTCTTATCAAAACAACCTAGTATTGGCTGGGGAAACTTTACGCGGTCAAATTTCCGGCTCATGTCCCGGCTTCCGGAACTTGACATGGTGACGAAAAGGAGGAGGCGAGAGAAACAAATGAAGGGGACGCGGAGGAGAACCCCGAGGGACGCATGAAAAGAACAAGCGACCTACAGGGGACCTACAAACTTCCGTCTTATTCCGCCGGTCTATTTCTCTTTATTTTCATTTCCCCCGGGCCAGTTTGCTTGAATAACAAATCAAATCCTAAACGCGTCTGTTTTCTTCGCGGAATTCTGTGTTGAGGACGGTCCCAACGGTTGTCGAACAGACGTTTTACTCTGTCGTTAAAACAAATCAGACGTAATGCATTTACAGAGTGCTGCTGCGCTTCATGTCATAGTGTTATCTTCTTATAAAACTAATTATTGGAGAAACTGTCAGCAGTTTCTTCTCAGGTAAATGTAATCTACTTTATTAGATTCTTAAATGTTTTATTAGTTCACGGTAATCAAGCAATGTTATAAAACGTTCACTACATAGAGTTTCGGTTATTTCCCATGGTTCGTTATATGTTGCAAAATTTGTAACACTGCGTTTCCATGATTGAAACCTATCCTCTGTGTGAGGTGTGATGACAATTTGTCTGTAGTCTTACTCATCATATAACGATGGCAAGTGCCAGAAATTCAATTATTCTCTCAAACCTTCCTTCTTCAGCTTAAAACTTTAAAACAAAAAGGAATGTAATAATAATTGTATTAGTTCAATCAAATGAAATGGCAAATAGTTTATAGAGCATCTTAAGGTGGTGCAATCAATTTTGGATTCAGTTTAAAAAATATTGTATTGTCATAATCTTTCAAGGTACCCTTCTTGAATGTAGAGAAAGAACAATACATTTTTTGGATCACGTCACGAGAATTTACAGACATCTGAAGTAGTCATTTTGGGCTATTTTATAATCAGGCACAATTGAAAATTGCTGATGATAAAGGTTTTCACAGTAATTTTTACAGTAAGTATGTGACGTATGGCTTGAGGGATTAACATAATTTTTATTTTGAAAAATACGAGTCAATGTTTTCCACCATGTATAAAATTTTATAGAAAAAGTATTAATTATATATTTTTTGGAATTAAAAATATGTTACTCTCTTTTAAAGAATGATATCTAAAATTTGGTGTTATTTAATTTTAAAAAAATCGTACTCATATAGAATCTGTGTTGATTTTTAAAAAGATTCCTAGCGCTTTCGTATTATTTTGGCACAATGTCTATATTGTTGAAATGGCGATAGAAGAATGAATGAGTCGTATTCGATAAAGATCTACAAACAATTACTTATAACTGATAAAAATATACTTTATATTTGTTCCTTTCTTAACCGCCTCTTAGCAAGTTACAGTCCAGAAGGGTGAAGAGGACTTATTTATATTTCTAATGTTTAAAATAATCCCACTATTGTGTTTTACACTAGAGCATCTCGCACCAAAACATCCGATGTATCCAGTTGTGTTTCAATTCCCCCTCTACTCCCCACACCCAACACTGTTGCCAGTTTTACGTGTACGAAAGATTACTGATCCGTAATCACACTAGAGCATCTCGCACCAAAACATCCGATGTATCCAGTTGTGTTTCAATTCCCCCTCTACTCCCCACACCCAACACTGTTGCCAGTTTTACGTGTACGAAAGATTACTGATCCGTAATCACACTAGAGCATCTCGCACCAAAACATCCGATGTATCCAGTTGTGTTTCAATTCCCCCTCTACTCCCCACACCCAACACTGTTGCCAGTTTTACGTGTACGAAAGATTACTGATCCGTAATCACACTAGAGCATCTCGCACCAAAACATCCGATGTATCCAGTTGTGTTTCAATTCCCCCTCTACTCCCCACACCCAACACTGTTGCCAGTTTTACGTGTACGAAAGATTACTGATCCGTAATCACACTAGAGCATCTCGCACCAAAACATCCGATGTATCCAGTTGTGTTTCAATTCCCCCTCTACTCCCCACACCCAACACTGTTGCCAGTTTTACGTGTACGAAAGATTACTGATCCGTAATCACACTAGAGCATCTCGCACCAAAACATCCGATGTATCCAGTTGTGTTTCAATTCCCCCTCTACTCCCCACACCCAACACTGTTGCCAGTTTTACGTGTACGAAAGATTACTGATCCGTAATCACACTAGAGCATCTCGCACCAAAACATCCGATGTATCCAGTTGTGTTTCAATTCCCCCTCTACTCCCCACACCCAACACTGTTGCCAGTTTTACGTGTACGAAAGATTACTGATCCGTCTCAACATCAGGGACGGCTGATGGTCAGCAGAGATCTGGCAACACTGCCTTAAATGCCATCGGACTATTTTGGTACTGGCTGCTCTAGTTTGCTATATATCTTTCCCAACCGTGATATGTGACAGTTATTGTTTCTTCAGTGGTAAACCAGAAATACTTTATTATTACATCCGGTTCAAACTGTACGATCACAAAAACTTTTAAAATTTCTATGAAATATAAATTTCTATGATATAATATAAATTTATTTTTTAATTAAAAAACGAGTTAGTGTTCATTTTTTGCTCTCTTTTACATAATTACAGCTCGTAGATGATAAAAAACTATAAAATTTAAAGAAAATTATATATTACTACAAAAAATTGTCACAACACAGGCTGAAAATACTTGTTATATAAGAACGCGTGATCTAATTAAAACGTTTCTACTATTAAGGGGAAACAATAAAAAATGTTTATGCAAATTGCTTTTAATCTCTTCATCTAATCACATCGAGTGTTTGGCGCAGAGCAATAAATCTGTCGAGTGAGTCGGGGCCGGTTACTGATTCACTTCCAGCTAGGCCTGCTGCCGTGCCTGCCTGTCTGCAGTACAGAACGTCGACTGTCTGCAGTACAGAACGTTGACGTTGCAGCATTCCATCAATACCAACAGGGTGGCGCGGTACTACCTCGCTCTGAGTTTGACGTTTAACACGGATTTAATCATAAAGCAAATCTCAGTGATTGAACACTGGTTCAATTACTAATTGGTTCACTTTTCGTTACATGGCAATTATCATCATTAAACCATTGAGATTGTAGGTCATTTAGTAGTGGGGAACAGGTTGTAGCCGTTTACACTCTGTACTATAATGTTGAATTTCATTCCACTTGCCATTACCTATTTTTTGGAATGTGTGTTATGGTTAGATTTCTGAAATATCGATGTTTTTATTTAAACGACAATTAAAACTCAAAATATTTCGTATATTCCACTAGTTAATACGTGGTTTAAAAAATTAAACAATTCTTTAAAATGTCCCTTCATTTTCAAGAATTTTTTACCCATAAAATAATTTTTATCAAAAATATCACGTTTTGTTTCAAATCCAAAGCACTAAATAGCAATTTTAAATTCATATTAACCATTTATAGGTTATTAAATATTTTAAAATTGCTTAAACTACGTATGCATGAAAATTGCATTACAATAATTTTTATTTTACTTTACAATGATAATACTAAGGTGACTATTTTCCAACTAGACTGCAGTTCTCTGACAGTTAGAACACAATGTCTGGTGTGTAGCGGAAGAACCTTGTGAAATGGTTTGTCAAATCTTATTTTTACAAATATACGGGGAGGGAATTTGAATTTTAACTTCCCTGAGTTTTCCCTGTCATGGTAGAGAATTTTAAATATACAGAAAAAAAACAGGTAATCCTGAAGGAGACTCAAAAGAGAAATGGAGTAAATCCAATAACGCCGAGGGCGTCCCGGGGGTTGCCCGGAGAAAAGTGACCAGCAAGGGACGGAGCGCAGTTCATCTGCTGTCTCCTACGCTTCGCTGTTGAATACAACACTTCTCCTGTACTTACAATAAAATAGTTTACTCATAAAACAATTGCTTACTGCTGATTATGACTAAACAAAATAAAATAAAAAAAATCATCTCTCTCATATTCTCAGAGAATATATATGCTACACTTAGTCTATAATCATCAGTATCATCTCAAGTACTTCAATTTTTAAAATGAAAAAAAATCATAGGATGGACAAAGAGTCCAGGTAGCAACAAACACTGAACTGACATTTTTGTTATACTCTCCAAGTGTAATTTTCCTTATTTCAATGATTCTGGTTATGACTATCATATGGTTTCTCTGTTTGCACCCTATTTTATTACAATCTTGGTTTGCAGTTTCACTGTGGAAAATTATCTTTTGTCAACGTAGAGTAAACTTAGAAGCGAGATGTATCGTGATTGGCAGAAGCTCAACCAGTCAGCGATCAACAGTTGATTGGAGTGTGAGTGAGCTGTATCGTGATTGGAAGAAGCTTAATTAGTCAGTGATCAACAGTTGATTAGAGTATGAGCGATCGTATCCTGATTGGCAGAAGCTCAATCAGTCAGCGATCAACTGTTGATTGGATGAGGAGCGAGCTGTATCGTAATTGGCAGAAGCTTAATCAGTCAGGGATCAACAGTTGATTAGAGGAGAAGTAACCTGTATCTTAATAGGTAGAAGCTCAATCAGTCAGCGATCAACAGTTGATTACAGTATGAGCGAGCTGTATCGTGATTAGCAGAAGCTCAACCAGTCAGCGATTAACAGTGGATTGGAGTATGGGCGAGCTGTATATTAATTGGCAGAAGCTCAATCAGTCAGGGATCAACAGTTGATTGGAGGAGAAGTAACCTGTATCTTAATAGGTAGAAGCTCAATCAGTCAGCGATCAACAGTTGATTAGAGTATGAGCGAGCTGTATCGTGATTGGCAGAAGCTCAATCAGTCAGCGATCAACAGTTGATTGGAGGAGAAGTAACCTGTATCTTAATAGGTAGAAGCTCAATCAGTCAGCGATCAACAGTTGATTGGAGGAGAAGTAACTTGTATCTTAATTGGTAGAAGCTCAATCAGTCAGCGATCAACAGTTGATTAGACTATGAGCAAGCTGTATCATGATTGGCAGAAGCTCAATCAGTCAGCGATCAACAGATGATTAGAGTATGAGCGAGCTGTATCGTGATTGGCTGAAGCTCAACCAGTCAGGGATAAACAGTTGATCGGAGTGTGAGTGAGCTGTATCGTGATTGCCAGAATCGCAATTTGTCAGTGATCAACAGTTGATTGGAGTATGAGCGAGCTGTATCGTGATTAGCAGAAGCTCAGTCAGCGATCAAAAGTTGATTGGAAGAAGAGTGAGCTGTATTGTGACTGGCAGAATCTCAATTAGTCAGTGATCAACAGTTGATGGAGTTAAAAACAGTAAAAAAATCTTTCTGGAAATGAAAATGTACAATGTTAAAAAAACTGATTGAAGTGATTTTAGATCTGTATAGCTAACGTGGCTAATGTAAACCCTATCCAAATCATGTATTATAAAAGTAGTTTACTAAATACAATACAGTAGTCCATAATATATTTCATAAGTAACTGCATTATACAATAAAGACACTACTATCGTGTATGGGGTTTATCTTCAATTAAAATAGTAACTTATAACTTACAAAAGTATTGCATACATCAGAAATTGACCAGTGTGTGAGTTTTTCCGTGGTAATGTGCATAAACCGAGGTTATAAAAAGGCATATTCTAGCTCAAAGAGAGGTGTAAAGCACTAACTGATAACCTTTTACTGATAAAATACAGAAAAATGCAAGGGAACATTCTTTTATATTTTTTCTAAAAATTAGAGGGAGCGATTTGATTAACTTAATTCATTATCGGCACAAATTAACTTGTCTATGTAGCTCATCACTTGAGACCATGAATCCGTAATATTTCACAAATAATCATTTTAAATTTTAAAACCCGTTGTTGCTAAACGATATTTAAGACTAAGAACAATCTTGTAGAATCCAGGAAAGTTCCTTCAAATGTCCTTTGCCGCTTCAAAACTGTCTTCTCCAATTGTTTCTCAAGAGTAATTAAGTTGAACTCAAGAACCATTCCAGCACAAAGTATCCACAGTTTGAAGTCCGGTTCGAATATTAAATGCTGTGAACAATAGTGATATACACCTCACTATAATTTATTTAAAATTAATGAAGTACGTGACTTATGCTTGGTTCTGCTAAATCGAACGTTAAATTTAAAAGTTTCATTTTAGTTCAGGTGTAGAGAGAGTATTTCTTTCAATGGATGAAGTGTATGCTGCTAAACATGACATAGAAAACCAGCCAAGTGTTAGACTAGAACATATTTGAAATTTTAAAGTTAAAATAACCAAATTAGGATACAATGCGTCACGTACTTATGAATAATATATTACTTCATCGATAGTTTCCGTAAGTTTAGACATGAAGATTCCTAAAGTGTACTTTGGTAATTATACAGAGGCCACTATTAGACTCTGTCCCTATCTACTACTTCTTATTACTCGATATAAGTAGGTAAATAAATACGTACGTATTATAAAAGAAAAACGTTACAGTTAACCTTTACTAGCGCTCATGTAATGTGAGCTTGAATTTAGGTACTATCTCGAGGGATGTTTTTCTTATTTCGCCAAAAGTGCTAACCGTAGAAAATATTCGCAGGATAAATTATAAATTTAACATCCGTACTGTTTGTAAGTCACCAAATAATCTAAGAAGTTACTTAACAAAATTAAAACCAAAAAACAAACAAGAGGAAACCAAGAATTTAATATATAAAATTTATTGTGGATGCAGAAAGACTTATATCGAACAAAATTTAAGATCTGTGGAAACGAGGCTAAAAGAACATATTTATAATTATAAAAAAGAAAACATTGAAAAATCTATATTAGTTGAACATGGTATGAAGGAAAATCACCATATAAGTTTTAAATCATCAAGTGTAGTTTTTAAAGAGTTTTCCTGGACTAAAAGAAACTAAATTGTTGTAAAGTGCATGTATGACGGTTTTGAAAGATGAATGTATTTCCCATCCTTCTGTAAATTTCAGTGAAATTTTTCTACCATTAGGAAAAGAAGAAATCCGGTCAGATTCCGTTATATGCCCCCAACGCTTAACTTTTTCAATGAACTTAGAACGTTATAAAACGATGTAGTTGAGTAACAGAACTAACATTCCATCAATCAACAAGCATTTCCAGGTATTGCGATCGGTATTGTTGTCGCTGTTATCTTATCTTTCTCGAGAATCCCGATTACGGCAGGCCTTGCGGCATCACATGTTTATTTAAGTTTTTTGCACGGTACATAATTGCCTTTCCATTACAATTCAATTTATATTTCTGATCAGCCCCTCTAGAATTTGATATTTTACTGATATTTACTATCTCGAGGGATGTTTTTCTTTCGTTGACATCAGCGCGGGCTTCCGGTGTTGCGGAAGCCCGCGCTGATGGCCGGAGGCACTCGCATTTTGGGTGGCGGAGTGTGATCAAGAATAAAAACAAGTTTTATGTGGTTTTTTTTCAATAAAGAGTTTAGTTTTTGTTTGATAATGTTTGTTTTTGTTGAATTTTTGTGTTTGTAGAAATGTAGGGGTGTGGTCGATATAATACGTAAGTACCCTTTTTTCTTAGCTAGTAACCAATTGTAATTCATTATAATCATCCGCAAATGAAAAATTAGCGTTGGGGGCATAATATTAGTTCTGTTATTCAACTACATCGTTTTATAACGTTCTAAGTTCATTGAAAAAGTTTAAGCGTTGGGGGCATATAACGGAATCTGACCAGAAATCAATTAAAAATTATGAATTGCAATCTAAATTTTTGTACATAATACTTTTAAAATTTATTAGTTTTTGGTCGTTACAACTAATTTTAAATTTTATTCTAACTATTTTATTACATGTTCTTTTTCTATTTTATACATAATTATGTAACTGATGATGTCTTAACCGGTGAAAGCGCTTTAATAAATTAAATTGTGGTTGAAATAAAAATGTCTTTTTTTAAATGTCGGTAAGTAAAAAAATAACTTAATATTATACCAATTGAGGACAATTTATTAAAGCATTTAGTTCAGTTTCGATGTGATATACAGTTTCTTTATTCCTTATTTTTTGTATCACATCTCATTTTAATATGCACAATTTTGAAGAGTATGCAAGAATCAAATGAATTTTCAAAATGACGGAACCAAGAATCTTTGTTCCTCAGAAATATTTACCGAACAAGTAATAAATAGCCTTCACGTAACTTCCAGTAATCACTAACTACCGTAAGTAGCTTTTACACGATGTATTTACACCTCATTGCATGTTCAAGGAGTTCCAACAATGGTTCTCTCTTTTTGTCCGATATAAAGGTCCTGTAAACAAGAATCAGCTGATCCTGTTAAGTGGAGATGCTTTGTGCTATTGTACCGCTTTTTGTTCTCATAATCCTTATCCTAGCCACTGGCTGTTATTAGCCGATCAAAGCTTGCACTTATAATTTATGTATTTCTTATTGCAGTGCAGTTAACGTGAGGCAAAACGCATTACCTTACCTGATAGGAGGATTTAGGTAAAACGTTATAAATTACTCAAGCGTTTTCGAATTCTGTTGGAAGTTTCAAGAGCTCCAATTTAACTGCTAAAACTGCTAAAAATATACTGTTCAAAATTTCATCAGACGTTTCACTCATTTTTTAAAGTCAATAATTAGCCTTGACCCCACTTAGAATCCACTAACAACGTGATCGATCCATCTTGTTTGCAGACATTTTTATCCGGTTGCACAAACCTCCTCTAAAGCTCATCAAAGAGTCTTCGAATATGCATCGCAGTACTCAGAAAGCTATTGTTATACAGTATGGAATAACGCGTAAAATTTCGAGGACGATCTGGGAGATAATCACAATAAGAGTTATCTTTACTTGAACTTGCAATGACGCCATCTGGGATCAATAATTACTCACATTGTTAACGTAACTTCGACGTGCAAAGACGCTCTCTGGGATCAATAATTACTCATATTGTTAACATAACTTCGACGTGCAATAGCGCCCTCTTGGATTAAGATTTTCTCACATTGAGAGTTATCGTAACTTCCATGTGCAAAGACGCTCTCTGGGACCAAGAGTCACTGACTTTGAGAGTTATCATAGTTCGTGTAGTGACGCTCTCTGGGTTCAGGAGTTACTTACATTAAGATTTATCGTAACTACGTCCCAGATTTGTGCAAGGTACTTGACATCTTGATCTAATCGATAAGTTTTGTAGTGGGCAATGCATTTTACTTTGTGGAAGTTTTAATAGAAGTGCTTTAGGGGAACTGAATTCTTAATTCTTCTAATAAATTCGTCTTGAACTTAACCAAATACTTACACAGAAACCATATTAATTAAAAAGGAAGATTTGAATGTCAGGTTGTGAATAGGAATGGACTAGTTTGAACACGTTAATAAATTGTATAACTCAAGCACTGTAGCATCCGTTTAATAAACAGCTAACAAAGGGTTAATTCCGAATGAAGCACTTGGGTGTAACACATCCGGCCAATTTTGGCTCAGACCAGTGCAACTAAAACGGCAAAACGGTTGGGGACGGATTATAAATAAAGGCGCCCCCAGGAGTGCACTTACTATTAGCATTTTAATCACACTCCATGCTGTCACTCCCTGGGGTCGCAATATGTTTTTAATGGCGGCTCTTATAAGTTACACAGCGGTGGTAACCTACTGTACTCCGTGCAAACGTTGTCACTTTAGGTCATTCAAATCTAGAATTTTCTTCGTCATTAATACGGCTCTTTGTGACAATTATGTTGTCACTTATAGTGCATCGAAAACAATTTTTAAAACTGTACTCGTTTGTTCTGCAAGGATTTTTTGTTATGAAAGTATTACGATCGCCTCTACTGGACACGAGAAGCAATTTGCTCATTATAAGAACACAACCGATTTGTTCCTGACGGCAGTAGAGGAATTTCCCCCGAGAGTCCTCAGTCGAGCTAATTCTGGTGGAAATCGAGTGGGAAGTCCACTAACTTTGGAACGTTTAAAATTACCGAACGGTAAAGATTTTCATGCATTACATATTTTGGAAGATCCTAATAATATTATAAATGCGAAACTACCTTTGTTCGTTTGTTTAGTTTTCACGTGTGAACTACTAAACCGACTGTACTGAAATTGGCATTTTTACGATTCCTGGGATGAATTTAGGCTTAATATTACATAGGAACCCCCCCGGGCTACACCGCACTGGTCCTTAAAGTATAGAAAAATCCCAACTTTGTTTCTAAAGTTAGAAGTAATTTTAATTTAATGAACCTGTCAAACATAATCAACTGTTTTGTGTAAAAATAGGTTATTTTCTTCAGTTTGTTTACATTTATAATGAATAAATTGCCTAACGAGTAGCTGTACATTTTCACACAGTTTTATATTTCAGCGATTAGGTAAGTACTAATCTACCTCTGAAAATGTTCTAAAACGTAAGATGGTGAGAATTTTACATCGAAGACTCCCTTTGAAGCAGTCGACAAAAATATGCTGTGACATATCGCGGGACAGTTCTTGTGAACTGTACCAATCTCAGCTCTAAATGTTCTAAAATATTAAAAACCATTTACTATAAAATTAAACACTGTTATAAAACCCATCTTAGTTTTCTTTTGACAGAAGTATGCTTCTCTGTACTGTGATATATATTTTCTTGATCGGGAAACAAAACAAAATTAACTATGGAACAAAACATACTAAGTAAATTATAATGGCTATAATTATGTTTTTTACGTGATTTCTTGATCGCGGCAACAAGGCAAACAACAATGGCGACGGAAATATAATTCACTCGAAGTGAACATTTTCTTTACAGGTGGAAGACCTACAAAAATGCGCGGGAAGCAGCGTAAAACACGTCTATTTGGGCCGTTTAAACTGCCTTATGTATTTATGCTGTGAAACTTGAGGTACTTTATTGTTTGAACCAAGAAAATATATACATAACTCGATCTCAGAAAACTACTTTTGTCAAAATAGGGTGTACTTAGCTTGCAATAATATTTGTTCCAAGATATTTCCAGTGCCATAGTTGAATTTACCTTGTCACGACGAAGAAAATATACATACATCTTATGACTGAGAACAGGAATTTAGTTAAATTTGGATTATGAAACATAAATATTATAATTAAAATGGGTTAATTAAACAAATCTATTGTGCTGCCATAGCACAATGTTTATACAGAACAGGTGATTAGAGTTGAAAGGCTTTTTCAGTTAACAGTACACAACTTGTGAGACCAAAATGGAATTTTTCGCACCTTTAAAGACAGAGGGGCATAGCCCGGTGGCATTTTTGAAATAAGAATAGGCCTATATTCGTACTAGGAACCGTAAGAATTTCCTTTAATTTCAGTTCAATCGGTTCAGTAGTTTATGCGTGAAAACAAAACAAACAAACAAAGGCACTTTCGCGTTTATAATGTTTCGAAAGAGTTGGGGAAAGCAAAACGTCACGAAGCCTACGAATAACATTGTATGTTGGTCATCACTTAAGTAGCACTTACACAGTATCAAGTTACGGCTTGTTAATGGTCTAAGCTTGTACACTAAGGATTTCGGCCGAACATATTTAAAAAATGATGAATTCAGATTCTGATGCTATACAGGAAGTGTAAGATATCATTTTTTTTATTATGCTTTATGGTTATGCTTATCAAAATTTCCCTCTTTAAACCTTATTAGATTTAGCGGCTTCGTAAAACTTACTTAAAACATTAATACAAGTTTTTCAATCTCAACAATGTTTTTTTGGCTGTATTAAAAAAGAATTTGAGTGTTTAGAGCTCAAAAATGAAAATATCATAATGTAAAATTGAACATGCTTGTCGTAACCTAATACCCTTCATGGTTGCCTAATGTAATGGACTTAACTATGGAGCTGTAAAATGTAGTGGCCTTTTGTGTTTAATGCCTTTGTTGTCAGTTGTTTGTGACCGGCTCGTTGACTCTCGTGGAACTCATTTACAACGTCAAGTTTTCCTTAACAGCTTTGTAATTCGTCATTTAAGATTCTAGTGTAGATAAATACGTGGTTTCTTTATAGGAAAGCATAAGTGACTTAGTGATGTTATTGCGATGGGATACTTACGAAAATTGGACTAAACATGTGACAAATGTTTAAAATGTGGTTCAAAACTTTTTTTGTCGATTTCTGGTGTTTAGGATGGTTAAAATCGTTACTAATACTTATTGTTTGAGGTCTCTAAGTGGAATTCGAAAATTAGTTAATTTAAATGCAAGGGTCGATTCCAAAATACCCAAGATATAGATATTGTTAGATTCGCTGATTTTAAAATTAATAACTCGTTAGTTTTCTGCGATTGGTATATCCAATCATTTTCTTTTCCGATGTTCTCTCTGGGCCAGATGGGAGTTCTATGGGGATAGTTTAAAAATTTATAATATTGAATGTGCCAAAATTAAGACAATACATTCACAAATTAGTTTCCCTCGGGAAAGTTGCTAAACTGGAAGCTGCAGCCAGCATTGTGGCTTTGCAATGAAAGCACATTAGAATGATACAATTACGAGAGCAGCAGGCGCATGCGTTGCCATCGACGTGAAATGGCAACATGGCGAACAGGCAGCACGCAGGTGCCAGACGCGGCAACGCCGCGCCAGCACACGTCAGGTTCAAAGTACCGGTATTTATCCACATGTACGCGAGTTGCGCATGCGCGTGGCATTGAACCGGGACGGCATTGAATATTATTGTTTGCGTGAGTGGCTTGTTAAACTAAATGATCACTGTGCTTTTTTAGGTCCTTCAATTTCAGTGTAGCTCTTTTACGGTTAAAAAATGATTGATGTAACGGTTACAATTTGATGTTTATTGAGAGTTGTTGTTTTTTTACACGTTAACTCCCCTTTCTGTTCGCTTTACCGTCAGAATGTCGCATAATTCGAGTCGGCTATCCGAAATTGGGAACGATAAAAAAGTTTTAAATGGAATTCGGCAAAGTTATTCTGTTACAGATAAAATAGACGGTCTGAAGTATTAGGATTCCGAGTAACTGTAGGGACGAAATTGTTTTAGTAACAAAATTAATCGACAAATCTCTTTATTCCTTCCTCCACCTGACAAAGAGGATAGGTTCCAATCCTCGAAACGTTGTATTATACCTTTTATGACATAACGATGGCAAATGTTCGAAATCCTGTCATACTTTCAAAATTTCTTTAAGTAGGTACTTTAGAAGTTGGTCTGGATTCAGAGTAACTGTAGGGATAAAATTGTTTTAGTAACAATAACACTCTTTATACCTCCCTCACCTGACGAAAAGGGTAGATTTCAATCCTCGAAACGTTGTGTTATACCCTTATGACATATAACAATGGCAAATATCCAAAGTCCCATTCAAATCTCTAAAAGTTACTTTAAAAGTTGATTACGGATTATAAGTACAACTAGTTTAAAGTACAAACTAGTGTTAGGGCACGTCTAAGGTCTTTATTTATAAAAATTTCTACTCTTAATTACTAGAAAATAATGTTATTTTCAACTGTAATAATTTTAATACCCTTTGGAATTTGACACATAAAATCAGCTGTGACTATGACGTTATAACACATCATGTCTATAATTAATTTTATTCTTGTTGCAACCATATCTTGCATTTCTTTGTTTTAAGTTCGGTTTTGACGATGGAAAGATTGTGAAGGAAACAGGAGTTTTCCGGACATCACATAATTACAAACTAGGTTAAAATAAACTAATCATACCAGAGCGTTGTGAAACGCGTATGTCAGGAATCACAACCACCATGTTGTGTGTCTATTCCGCTAACTGTAAAATATGCACTTTATAAAACTAACATGCACTTATAACAGTTTTTAGATGTTAGGTTAGTTGTTTACCTGAAGAAGACATCAGATTGCAGATCTCGAAACGTAGTGTTACTGATTTTTTGGTCTATCACTGAACGATGGCAATAATGTCCGGAAAATCCTGTTTCCTTCATATCTTGAATTAATGATTTTAGTTAAATTCAGTATAACCTAAAATGTTGTCATTGTAAAGTAACGTGTACTTTCTGTATTTTTAGAATGTTGTTAACAATACATGAATATGTTTTTACGTTCGGTGTATAGGCAGTTTGCATCACAAAATGGTGAAAGATATAACATTCAATCAGTGCGAGTACTGTACACCATTGTAGTTTTACAGTTACTCGGACAGTGTTACATTCTCGACGGGAAAGTAATAAAGCCTATTTTGGTCACCGTCCATAACGAGTACGCCTAAGTACAGGTTCTGTACTGATTAGTAAGTTCCGATTTAAAGTTCTGTACGGACAATGGAATACGGACACGTGCGGTATGTACAGATTTTGTATCGAAATGTTCATGCCTGAATTCTAAAGTCGAACTGGGCTGAATAGCCCATTGCCGTAAGGGACGTTTGCCAAATTGTGACGCCAGATCCAGGAATCGGGGCTGCATATACCACTGGGGTTTTAGCAGCGATGTGTATTGTACTTGTGCGACACCCTTCCAAACATTGCACTGAAAATCTCGGTATTGAAATGCAAAATCTGGAATACATGCGTTCAAATTCGAACTCTATGAACCAATTTTAAAATAATGACTATTTTGATCAAATGTAACTTGACGCAAACAAAATATAAATTTTGAAAAATGTGTGTGAACATGTAAGATAGGGCTGACTTATTGATATGGAACATTAACAACACAGGTGTTACTATCTTCGTGCACGTGCAGGTATCAACATGCGTGTCTACTCACGATGTTTAATCCAACATTGCTCTCACATTAATTAGAGATGGGAAAAAATAGAGTCAACGCCCTTTTTTGTTTGTTTCTATTTTAATGTTAGACTAATATTACCTCTGTGGAGAGTTTTATATAATGTTAAAAATTCCTGTGCATTCTTTTTTCAAACACGTGCTTGTGTGTTTTTTTTACTTTTAGAAGTTCACAAATCTGACCTTTAAAGAAATTTGACCTTTTTAGAGAAAATACAAGCATTATAGTGCACTTTATATGATATGTGTAAGTTGATAAAGGGGAGGGACTATACTTAGGTGGTTAGTATCCTGAGAAATAAAAACAAAATAACTTTCTCGAACTAAGAAAAATGTATACTATTAATTTTATTGCCACAGTTTTAGGATTTAGGGAATAGTACACTCTACCATTCTTATCTTAATACTTCTAAATCATTCAAGTAAAGTATATTAGAGTATTGTTTACATAACAAACATAATACAGTGGATAGGGAGTAATGAGTACATGACAGACAATACAGTAGATAGGGAGTAATGTGTACATGACAGACACAATACAGTGGATAGGGAGTAACGTTTACATCACAGATACAAAAACTGTGAATAGGGAGTAATTAATTGTTAAATGGCAGACAAAATACAGTAGATAGAGAGTAATGTTTAAATGACAGACACAACACAGAAAATTGGGAGTAATGTTTATACGGTATACACAAAACATTAGATAAGGAGTAATGTTTATAGGGCTGACACAATTTAGTAGATAAAGTGTAATGTTTAAATTAAAGACACAATACAGTAGAAATGGAGTAGTTTATAAATGGCAGGCACAATATAGAAGATAGGGACTACTGTTTACATAGCAGATCAACGTAGTAGATAGGAAATAATGTTTAAATTGTAGACACAATACAGTAGAAATGGAGTAGTTTATAAATGGCAGGCACAATATAGAAGATAGGGAGTACTGTTTACATAGCAGATCAACGTAGTAGATAGAGAATAATGTTTAAATTGTAGACACAATACAGTAGAAATGGAGTAGATTATAAATGGCAGGCACAATATAGAAGATAGGGACTACTGTTTACATAGCAGATCAACGTAGTAGATAGGGAATAATGTTTAAATTGTAGACACAATACAGTAGAAATGGAGTAGTTTATAAATGGCAGGCACAATATAGAAGATAGGGAGTCCTGTTTACATAGCAGATCAACGTAGTAGATAGGGAATAATGTTTAAATTGTAGACACAATACAGTAGAAATGGAGTAGTTTATAAATGGCAGGCACAATATAGAAGATAGGGAGTACTGTTTACATAGCAGATCAACGTAGTAGATAGGGAATAATGTTTAAATTGTAGACACAATACAGTAGAAATGGAGTAGTTTATAAATGGCAGGCACAATATAGAAGATAGGGAGTACTGTTTACATAGCAGATCAACGTAGTAGATAGGGAATAATGCTTAAATTGTAGACACAATACAGTGGAAATGGAGTAGATTATAAATGGCAGGCACAATATAGAAGATAGGGAGTACTGTTTACATAGCAGATCAACGTAGTAGATAGGGAATAATGTTTAAATTGTAGACACAATACAGTAGAAATGGAGTAGTTTATAAATGGCAGGCACAATATAGAAGATAGGGAGTACTGTTTACATAGCAGATCAACGTAGTAGATAGGGAATAATGTTTAAATTGTAGACACAATACAGTAGAAATGGAGTAGTTTATAAATGGCAGGCACAATATAGAAGATAGGGAGTACTGTTTACGTAGCAGATCAACGTAGTAGATAGGGAATAATGTTTAAATTGTATAAACAATACTTTAGATAGGGAGTATTGTTTACAGGGTATGTAATGTTACTATACGTAAGTTACTTATATACGATAATATTTATGTGACAAACACAATACAGTAGATAGGAATTAATGTGTAATAGACAGATACAATACGGAATATGGGGAGTAATGTTTAAATAGCAGACAAAATACAGTATATATGGATTACTGTTAATATGACAGATACTATGGAGT
The DNA here is from genome assembly GCF_021130785.1 of Homalodisca vitripennis. NCBI lineage: Eukaryota > Metazoa > Arthropoda > Insecta > Hemiptera > Cicadellidae > Homalodisca > Homalodisca vitripennis. The sequence continues at coordinate 13,878,349 of NC_060208.1, forward strand.
AAATGGGGAGTAATAAAGAGAATGAGTATGATCTCTCACATTTACTCCTAAGTATACAAACGAATTTCCCTGGTATAACACGCCTCGATATTCAAGTACGAGGGTGCAGGATCAGAGCGGGAAGCGGTCAGGTGTGACCCTAGTTAAGGGTTAAATGTAGAATGTAGACATCGTTATTCTTGCTCTAACTTCCACCTCGGTTAGTTTCCGAGAACCATACATCCATTTAGTTAGTGATCACACAAACTTGACTAGTTAAGGGTTAAATGTAGAATGTAGACATCGTTATTCTTGCTCTAACTTCCACCTCGGTTAGTTTCCGACAACCATACATCCATTTAGTTAGTGATCACACAAACTTGACTAGTTAAGGGTTAAATGTAGAATGTAGACATCGTTATTCTTGCTCTAACTTCCACCTCGGTTAGTTTCCGAGAACCATACATCCATTTAGTTAGTGATCACACAAGCTTGACTAGTTAAGGGTTAAATGTAGAATGTAGACATCGTTATTCTTGCTCTAACTTCCACCTCGGTTAGTTTCCGACAACCATACATCCATTTAGTTAGTGATCACACAAACTTGACTAGTTAAGGGTTAAATGTAGAATGTAGACATCGTTATTCTTGCTCTAACTTCCACCTCGGTTAGTTTCCGAGAGCCATACATCCATTTAGTTAGTGATCACACAAACTTGACTAGTTAAGGGTTAAATGTAGAATGTAGACATCGTTATTCTTGCTCTAACTTCCACCTCGGTTAGTTTCCGAGAGCCATACATCCATTTAGTTAGTGATCACACAAACTTGACTAGTTAAGGGTTAAATGTAGAATGTAGACATCGTTATTCTTGCTCTAACTTCCACCTCGGTTAGTTTCCGAGAGCCATACATCCATTTAGTTAGTGATCACACAAACTTGACTAGTTAAGGGTTAAATGTAGAATGTAGACATCGTTATTCTTGCTCTAACTTCCACCTCGGTTAGTTTCCGAGAACCATACATCCATTTAGTTAGTGATCACACAAACTTGACTAGTTAAGGGTTAAATGTAGAATGTAGACATCGTTATTCTTGCTCTAACTTCCACCTCGGTTAGTTTCCGAGAACCATACATCCATTTAGTTAGTGATCACACAAACTTGACTAGTTAAGGGTTAAATGTAGAATGTAGACATCGTTATTCTTGCTCTAACTTCCACCTCGGTTAGTTTTCCGAGAGCCGATACATCCATTTAGTTAGTGATCACACAAACTTGACTAGTTAAGGGTTAAATGTAGAATGTAGACATCGTTATTCTTGCTCTAACTTCCACCTCGGTTAGTTTCCGAGAACCATACATCCATTTAGTTAGTGATCACACAAACTTGACTAGTTAAGGGTTAAATGTAGAATGTAGACATCGTTATTCTTGCTCTAACTTCCACCTCGGTTAGTTTCCGAGAACCATACATCCATTTAGTTAGTGATCACACAAACTTGACTAGTTAAGGGTTAAATGTAGAATGTAGACATCGTTATTCTTGCTCTAACTTCCACCTCGGTTAGTTTCCGAGAACCATACATCCATTTAGTTAGTGATCACACAAACTTGACTAGTTAAGGGTTAAATGTAGAATGTAGACATCGTTATTCTTGCTCTAACTTCCACCTCGGTTAGTTTCCGACAACCATACATCCATTTAGTTAGTGATCACACAAACTTGACTAGTTAAGGGTTAAATGTAGAATGTAGACATCGTTATTCTTGCTCTAACTTCCACCTCGGTTAGTTTCCGAGAACCATACATCCATTTAGTTAGTGATCACACAAACTTGACTAGTTAAGGGTTAAATGTAGAATGTAGACATCGTTATTCTTGCTCTAACTTCCACCTCGATTAGTTTCCGACAACCATACATCCATTTAGTTAGTGATCACACAAACTTGACTAGTTAAGGGTTAAATGTAGAATGTAGACATCGTTATTCTTGCTCTAACTTCCACCTCGGTTAGTTTCCGACAACCATACATCCATTTAGTTAGTGATCACACAAACTTGACTAGTTAACGCGTATTAGAGCAGAGTTGATAGCTCTCTCTCTCTCTCTCTGTCAACTCCGGGGGTTATGTGCACTAAAACGTGTTTATGGATTTTGTACCTTGTTTAGTTAAAATATTGCGCTCATAGTTTAAAGTAATTACTACGGTAATTTGTACGGTACTCTTCGCTTATATTCTTTCTTAATGGTACTTACTGCATTTCTTTATGGACAGTGAAACACGACGGTACTCGTAGTTAGTATCGAATGAGACCTATCGATACCTCGAATTACCTCGACACCGAATAAGTGTATGGACCCACAATTATCGATAGCATCCATAGCCTGCTCTGGCTAGATAGTTGGCTAATGTCACACATTAGCACGCGACTAAGCACTTCCGGTATTAGCGGAACACCGGGCGATTTCCCGCGATTGGCCGCAATCAATTTCCGCCAACCTGGCTTTTCCGGACCGGCTTTTCCGACTTCACAGCGGCCGCCAATGTCCGTGTTTGCGATGAGTACAGCTCAGTGATCAGGTCTGTAATTGAACCAGAACAGCGTGCATTCCAGCTTTTGATAAATATCAGGCTCTTTGTGATCCAACATTTATAAAACCGAACCCGCGTTTGTAGGCGAAAACCCCATATTGACGTAATAAGAACACAAGTTCTTACTTCAAGTCTTATTTTCCCCAAACATAACAATTTTTAATCTATATATACTCACCGGACGTGCATGCTATTTAATTTATTATTTAATCTAATTTTGTATTTAGTTATTATTTATTTTATTATTTAGTCCTGCAGTACTATTTGTATTTCAGATGTTTTGTCAGAGTCAGACATATAGGCCATTCATCAAGTTAGCTTCAGCGTACAAGCCCATTGATTAACTTGCAATGACTGATCGTTAGGCAAAATTCCACTGCTTGAATTGAAATGAAGAGCCAATGCATCAGAATGAGTCATTGTTTTTATTGCGGTCTCCAACGATCAGATAACAATCGTTTGGTTCTTAGGGTCAACAATATTTCATTTTTAAAACAACCAAAGGACATTTATCGTTTTGTTTCGGTTTTCGCAGGATAATCCAACAATGAAATTATACAAATTATAAGTGTAGAGTATTATATGTATCTTCAAGCAATAGCGTTGATCTACTACCATCAGAGCACTGCTTTATGTCCGAGTTAAGTGAGACCTTCATAAATCAGGACTTGAGGAGGTCCTGCGACAGGCTTCATAAGGACCTCCCGAGTGATTTATGTCCTGGAGATGAGCCCTAGGTCAGCCTGTCCTCCCCGCGGGTGGCTTTACTCCTTACGGTTTGTGTCAAGAGCTTCCCGTGTCCTGTGACAATATTGGAGTATCTCTCTAGGATTCTGGAGACCTCATTATTAGAGGGGTTTAATTAAAAAAATACAGTCTGTACCAAAGATTTGTAATTTCCACATTTTTCTTCACTTGTGCTTAATTAGTTTTTCCTGATTTAAACAAATTATAGACTTGATTTGTTTACGTTTTTGGATATAACATGTAATAATAATAATAATTTATTCCAACAATAATTTACAAAGTATAATTCACAATAAATGCTTTGGAATTTACTGACCATTATTACCAGTAGTGTGGCCAGTGACATAATTTAATAATAGTATTAAGACACTTAATCTAGAGTCCAGCAACTTAAATAATTATATAAAATTGAGCCTCCAATTGTGCTGTTTTCTTTTATTATTATTTATTTTTTTACTATTGTCTAATATCCAAATATTGTTCAATAACGTGATATACAGTTCGAGGACTTTAGCTGTGCGCGGACCTTGAGTGTGTGGTGATAGGCGGGAGGGGTGGCGGGGTAGTATTATGCGCTGCGTCTCGAAAACATTTCCTGTGACACCCTCCTTTCAGGAATCGTATTGGCCCAAATAACTCGCTGAAATCAGTCTGTTTTGTGACAGTGCTGATTGTGGTGGAAGTAAAAAATAATAGAATACCAAATAATAGCAATACTAGGACTTATTCCTTGTTTTTCAGTTGTTACAGTGTTGTTTAATGTGTTTTTGAAAATAACGTATTTGTCAGTACTAATCTGCAAATCGAAATCGTGAGTTTAAAGTCGTTAAAGAGATTATCGCGCCTTCATCTCAGCGGCTAGCACGTAAACGCAACCCGCCACACAGATAGCGTTTATTAGTTGAAAGGGTAGTATTAGGGCCCTACGAGCACAGCTAAATTCCTCCAACTGTACTATGACATTGTGACAGATTTTTGAGTACTATCTTACTTTGAACGCTGCGCTGTCACAACTGAATTTACAGACTCTCAAGATAGATAAAAAATAATTAAGAACCAATATCTTGCAGAATATAATTGCTATGGTAGTAACTGATATTAGAAATACACTAGTTATTGAATAACTAATAAAAATACTGTTTTCATGTTAATGGTACCTAATTTATTGTGCTAATTATTCCCATCCTTGAATGTGATAGAAGCTAGACGTCAACTCACACCTAAGCAAAGTGAGATAAAACAGTTAATTAGTCATAGAGTGCTACTTATTATCGCTCACTAGTATCCTAATTTTACATCAATTACATTTTAGAACTGTGTGAACGTGGGAATGCACATTCATGTACTCGTAGAAGTACATGAAAGATAAGTGTGGGTTTTAAAAATTCTTTCCATTTATATGCTAGGGTATCTCAGACATTAAAATTTTGGTCAAGCTTTTACTGAACTAAGAAATATTTTTGGGCTTCTGAAATTGATTGCCGTTATCCTTTACACCAAAAAAGTGGTTTAGATTTAGTAATAATAAATGAGGCATGTTTACAAAATATTAACAACGTTAACCGTGCTGTTAATGAATTAACTCGTAATAAACAGATTAGTAAACAAGGAGTATAACACGCAAACATATAGTTATTGAAAGGATAATAGGATTTTGGACATTTATAATTCTTGTATGTTACAAAGTCCATAACACAGCGTTTCGATGATTTAAATATTACCTTCTTTGTCAGGAAAGGAAATAGTTAGTACATAAAAGATAGAACGTGCAGCAATCGACCGGAAGTTATTACACGTCCCCGTAAACTACTGGGAGTCAAAAGAGGAGAAAATGAAAGACAAAACCTGGGTTTATTTTGTCTTGTTTGGACTACAAGCAGTTTTCGGCTATGTTTAATATTTTATTCCTTTTCTTTCTTTTTTTTAGTAGCAGTTCATTGTTCGTACTAAAATTTATGTGTTAATCGTTTCCTCACCTGACGAAGAGGATAGATTTCAATCCTCGAAACGCCGTGTTACACATTTTGTAACACAGGACAGTGGCTAATGTCCGAAATTCGAATGTCCTTCCGTACATTCCATCTTCAGTAACAAACTTTAGAATGTAATTATTGTTTACTTTCATAGTGTTTTGAGCACATATAATATAACTATTTTAAAGATTGATTTGTTTAACGATGAATATTTAAGTGACCTATGTTGTTTACTTTTTATTAAAGAAGAAGCCGAAAAGTAAGTAAGTCACGGAACACTCTGTATATTACGCTACAACTTCTACAGTAAGATTGTTTACTGATTAAAAATCCCCCCCCTCCTGTGGAACCCCTTTGTCTGACTTGCATAATAAGAACGGAGTGCACATGTATTTATCATACCGTATTAATTAATCGTTACTTGTTTTATTAATATTGAAGATAGAAGCCAGATTATTCAGCATTGGAAATATATTTAAGCCAAACACAAGCAGAAAAACCTCATTATGAATTACTAAATCCCAACGGAGATATAACAACTTTATTTTCCCCGCTTTTACTCCGACGTATATGTTTTTGATTGCGCAAATATTTCAGGGTGATTATCCGCAAGGGGGTGATTTTTCTTCACATCTTTCTGTAAGCACATTCATATAACTTATAAAACAAGTTATTTACATATAAATCCGATAACCCAAATAAAATTTTAGTTTATTTTAACCAGTTCCTTCAATAGCTTATGAAGTTACATATTATGTGTTATTAATTAAACAAAGAAATCAATGGCCGCAAAGGAAAATATTTTATATTTTAAAATTACTCTCTGCAAATTAGTGATAGTTATAAAATTATTTCACGTCAATTAACGACAAATATGTTCAGCAAAGATGATATGAATGATGAGTATAACAGTTTATAGAGCTCTATAAGTTATGTACCACTGCTACAATTAATTATGCACTAATTATATGTAAATGGCATTCAAACCAAATTTTAGATGGCAGTTAGAATAATAATTTAGTCTTAAAATACATTTTACCGTATTCTTAAACAAAAGAATTTCTTCCATAGCTCATTGATGCGGTCGAGATTGTACAGATAGCTGACAAAATTATTCCTGGAATTCCAGCGACTTTCCTGTCTAGCAAACCATTATCGTTTTCCAATAGTGGAATGTTGCGAATTTTAATCGATTTTAATTTTGTTCGCAGGTAAAGCTGGAATCATTCTACTATGCTAGGTTCTGGTGAGTAAGAACCCTACGTGGATCTGTTACTGATAATTTCCTTATCTGGTCCAGCACGATTGTAGTGAACCACAAACATAACCTAACTATTCAGTAACGTCAGTGTTTTGTTGGTCTGAGGAACAGAATCGTTCCATCCCAAACTAATGCAAGGAAAATGTCTGTATCATCCAGTCGTAGTTCTGCACTAAACAGGATGTTGACATATCTAACTGTGGAATCATTCAACTATGCTAAATTCCAATGGTGAATAATCCTACTTGGATCTGTTACTGATAATATTCGTTTCTGGTCCAGCACGATTGTAGTGAACAACAAACAAAACCTAACTAAAATCGTCATTAATTTAATGTTTTGTTTGTCTGACAAACAGAATCGTCCATCCCAAATTAGTGCAGGGAAATGTCTGTAACAACCGTCGTAGTTCTGAAGTAGGTAACAGGTGTTGTCTCCAACTGTGGAATCATTCATCTATGCTATGTTCCAAGTGAGTAATAATCCTACTTGGATCTGTTACTGATAATATTCGTTTCTGGTCCAGCACGATTGTAGTGAACAACAAACACAACAAAACCTAATAAATCGTTCATCCCAAAATAATGCAAGGAAACTGTCAGTCGTAGTTCTGAAGTAGGTAACAGGTGTTGACATATCCAAGAATCATTCATCTATGCGAAGTTCCAATGAGTAATAAATAATCCTACTTGGATCTGTTACTGACAATATTCATCTCTGATCCATCACGATTGTAGTGATCCAAAAAACACTAACAAGTCATTAACGTCAGTGTTTTTTGGTCCGAGAAACAAAATCCTTGAACCCAATTTAGAATTCCATCTAATTCCAAACGTGAAAACCCTACTGTTAAATTATTGGTCCTTTATAAAAAGTACGATTCAGTTTCAATTTGCTCTAAAACTATTAAAGTCAGGAATACGCTGAAAGTCTTTAATGAAATGATATCGTGTTAACGAAACCATACTTTAATTTGTACTATAAGCAAACTTCAGAACGATTATTTGCGGGAAAAGCAGACTACGGTAGTTCTGTACAAGCCATTCGTTAGTCATACTGCAGGACAGACATTTTCTGTTCATTCCTGACTGAATTCTCAGTTACTGGAACCTTCCATGATCCTTAGTTTCTAGATGGTGGAACCCTCATGTGGCCAGAAGCTTCTAGTGGTCGAGACTCTGGAAGCCGACAACTTCTGTAGTCAGCATCTGTCCGTATGGAAGGAGTTTCTTGAGGTTAGGCGCTGACACAAGCCTGTCAGTTCTTAGAGTTTGGACTGTCTAGCTAGGGACAAGCAGGAGCTCCTAGATCTGAAAGGACTTTTGGACGGGAGAGTAAACACATATTTTTTATTAAAATATTGCAAGGTAAGATTGCGGTACACACGTGTCGAGTAATGATTGGGTTTCGCTAAGATTGTATGGGAAAATTTCAAATCTGTGTAGCTCATTTCATTCTCTAGATGCTCTGCGGACTGACAGAGAGACACTCATACAGAAAATAAAAGACAAAATTGTGAGTGGTTCACATCACTCTGGCATACAAAAGAGAAATTTCGTCAGCTTACTCAGTGATAGGCTTCAATGACGCTCAACGAAATTTCCATATTTCGACATGCGCCACCATAGAACTAAATAAATAAATTGTCTAAATAGAAAATGACGTTTCATACAAAACTCAAATACATGCAAAGTGTACAGATGAAATATTTCTCGAGATATTTTGCCGCATATTTTCAAATTTTTGTTTTGTAATTTAAGCTAGCGAGAGAAGAACAACGCAGAGTGCGCTGAAGTTGACTCCACAAAACAAACCATTTTTAAGAAGAAAGAAAACTTTTCATGTCCCGAACGCCTGTTGTTTGTACTCTTAAAAGAATGTGTTTTTTGATGTGTGGTAAAACAGGTAACATTGCCTGCAGGAAACATTGGAGATTAAACTGTTTTATTATAATAACCATTCAACCGTTCTTCGATGATTTAGTCCGCATTTTCAAATCATCCAAAGTGCACAATATCAAAACCGATAGGTCGTGAACTGAACTAAAATAAAGTCTAAATCCTGTACAGTCACTGGGCAGATGTTGTTCCGAGATAATGACGTAGCCGAAAGTCGTCAGTGACTTTCCATGGTTCACAGAAACTCCTTGTTTTCCTCCGAACTAAATCGGGACCGTTGTAATCCGGTTCTTGGGTTGAACCAGAAATAGTTTCCTCCCCGGGCTATGTGACTCAAACCGGTCCTTGGTTGTGTGTTGTGCGGTTTACATTTACCGCAACTGCAGTCCTTAAATTTGTAATGGGTTTTCAACACTCATGATAGCTTAAAAAAGTAAATGAAACGTAAAGATGGGTCTTCAAATACGCTAGTCTTTAGATATGTTCTGGCATTGTATATCTTATATATATATATATATATATATATATATATATATATATATATATATATATATATCAAATATAGTAAAAATAAAAATATTTAATTTCTTTCACTCATACAAATTAACACATTTATAAAACATATCGGAAACCACTTTTAAATAGATAACAACGTTTTCTAAATAATTGTATACATTATTCATATAAAACAGTGTAGAATATATCTGTGAAGGAAACAGGATTTTTTTCCGGACATTTGCCATCATTCAGTGAAACAAGAAATCAGTAACACTACGTTTTTTGATCTGCAATCTGATCTCTTCTTCAGGCAAATAACTAACCTAATATATAATTGCAAACTAGGTTAAAATAAACAAATCATACCAAAGCGTTATGGCACGCCTACAGCGTTGTGACGATCCTTCCATCGTCAAAAATAACCTTCAAAAAAAGAATATATCTGTTTTAATCAACTCCATTTTAATAATAGTTCATTAAATTACGTAGAACTTTTTTTCTGATTTAAGTTCCGTAATCTTCAGTGAAATTAAACAAGCATTATCAAAGAATCTAGTAGACAAAATGTACACACAACAGAGAAGTGTAGACTTACAGTGTAGATTTAACACTCCACCACCTGTTACAGCTAATATACATCCTTTTAATTGTGACAAATAATTTTATATTATTTATTTTGTTCTAACAATGTGTTTTAGGTTTATAATTGACAACACTTCTTCAATCGTTGTTATAAAAGTTTAAATTTTTTAATTTTGTGTTCAATATAAACAGATTTTTAATTGCAATATTCTTAAAATTTTAAGTACGAGGTAAGGATGTGTGTTACGAATTGACACAATTGTTTACAACTACTGCTATTTAGGATAACTTAAACTGTATTTAATGTTTTATACCATGCACTAATAAACATATATAAATAACTACATGGGCTATATACTCGTACAGTACAATAATTTGCTTTGTATATTCGTATATAACAAATTATTTGCTCTGGTTGTCAGTATGCATGAGATGCACCTGAAGTTTATATATTTTTAACTTCCGATTCCGTTTCTATTAGTTTTATAGATAAAATATATATTGAACTATACTATAGTATAAAGTGTATTTAACTGGCAGAGAGCTTGTGGTCAGATCTGATGGTGCTACCTCCTTACCTTTTCCAGTACTGTCAGGAGTTTCCCAAGGCTTATACTTAGGCCACTCACTGTTCTTTTGCCTCTTCATTAATGGTACTTGGGAGTGTGATCGGAGTGGGTTGTCTACGGTTTGTTGATGGCATTAAAGTCTTTTGTAGAGTCCAAGCATGCCTGTCTCAACAGTACCTTCAGCAACTGACATTAAAAGTTTTTTGTAGAATCCAAGCATGCCTGTCTCAACAGTACCTTCAGCAACTGACATTAAAAGTTTTTTGTAGAATTCAAGCATGCCTGTCTCAATAGATTCTTCAGCAGTCCCTGGATAACTGGTAGTTGGTGTAATGCTAACGCCACGAAACTTGATGTCTCCAAATGTCAAGTTACCACTTTTGAGCGTCCATAAATACGGGGTGATCATAACTACCACATAAATATCCTCGATTGAAAATAGTGGACATAAGACCTGGGTGTGACTATGACTTCTTCACTTAGCCTCAAATTACATATCAACCATGGCACTCACAGCAAGAGCATGTTAATTTCCTAGAGTTCATCATGCGGTCTACTAGCCATTTTCAATCGCCTTTTTCTCTTACCATCCTCTATAAATCTCTTGTCCGACCTATCCTGTAATACAGCTCTGTCGTATGGTAGACCATACCAACTAGGCCATCTCAACATGCTGAACAGGATCTAAGTTAACCATTCACAAACTCCTAACGTCCTGTGAACAAAGGAATTCTTACTTACTGAGTGCCTCAAATTGATATAATCTAGGAAGTAAGATACTATCAGGTGGTTCCTGTAGTCTAGGTTATTCGTTAATAGAATATCGGCCTGGACATCTATCCATTGTTACCCCGTAGAGCAATATAAAAAATCCCCGGAAAGCCAGGACAACTCTGGTGAACGCTCCTCTGAGGTTGATGAAATCTATGATGTATAGTAGCGCCTAACTGCTTCTGTAGCCGAGGTTCTCTGTTCATATACGGCGAGGTCAGGACATCCATCTATTGTTGCCATGTTGTGCAATATGAAGAGCGAAAGCCAGGACAGCTCTGTTGGACGCTGCCTCTGAGGTTGATAAATCTAGGATAGAAGAACCTGGTCGCTCTGCTAGTTTACAGCCAGGCCAGGATATCCTTCCATTGTTGCCATGTTTTGTATTATCGAGAGGTGAAGTTATGATGGACGAAGACTCTGATGTTGATGAACTGTGGAATGTGTAGAAGAGCCTGGTTGCTCCTGTAGCCGAGGTTCGCTGTTAATTGACGGCCAGGCCAGGACATACCGGAAGTGGTTACAAGGCCAAACCAATCTGCGCCGGCTTGTCCAGTCTAGTCAGGAATCGGTAGCCGGTAGCCGTGGCGGTGCAGCGTGCAGGTCAACGTGCCCTAAATAGTGAGGGCCACTGCCCAGTGTACTTCTGTCACCGACATTCTGGTCTCGCTTATATCTCACCTTTTACTGTATTATTGTAAACAAAAATTGGGAATATTAATTATGCATCCGTCTTTACAAACTGTACAATGTACCGTTATTTAGTTGTATTTTATATAATACATATTTTCGCAACCCTGTTACTCGTTACTGGTGAATATAAGTTACATGCGATGTTCTTGGAACTAAATTCTTGGCGCATTAATAACCTAATTGGCACGCGTATTAATTGTTTCTCTCGGGAACTTTGTAGCTGACCATCTTGCTGCCGAGTAACGTCTCGCGCGCCATGTCCGTAAGTAAAATTTATATTTTCGTATTATACATTAGCCATTTTTATGCGAGACATCTAATTTTGAATACAATATAAAGTAAAGTTGTAAATAAAAAGTAACTTGCCTTGGTTGATGTTTTATTTTACAGATTAATATTGATGATAGTGTGGTGATGTCCTTCTGGCGAGACCACGTTGTCGTGAATGTTAAGTTGTCTCGATAAATGGCTAATACCGCCGTGATTTTGTTCTAGGCGAGTCCAACCCAGTTTCTAATATTATAACTTCGAGAACTTTTAGACTTATAGTTTAATAATCTTCACTTTTACCGACTACAGCTGCAATGTCGAGCCAAGATGCTCAACGTGAAACGAAGTCAATTTTAAAGTTTTAAATAACTATTAATTTCGTATGCAAAATTCCCATAGAAAATTGAAACCATTAGGCCCACCCACATCATTTAGTTCGTTATCACTCTATTTGGTAGCAACGTGACAATGCATTATTTTATTTTTAACATCTAGAAGCGGTGTTTTTATGTTTATTTGCCACAGTTAAACATATAAGTAAACTTTGCAAGTCGATTATTCAATACTACGACCTCAGCGGTATCCAACCCCACGTGTTTCGTCCATTCGGTACAATAATTTAAGTTTTCTAATAGTAAAACCCTTTAAAATGATTTGCATATTGACCTGCAATATAGGCATGTGATGGCTATTGCACAGAAGGCGTATACATTCTCCAAAGTTTGTAAATTTTATCTGTTGACATTAAAAAAGTATTAAGGTGGTTCCAAAGACTTTATACATCCTGTATGTTAATAAGCAAACTACCTTACATACTACGCCTACTCTTCGTAATTTTCCCTAGATTTTGATATATTAAGCATATGCAGGGTGATCAGCGTCCGGCTTTAGGAGGACATGTCCTCCTTTTTAATGTTTGTCCTCCTGCCCTCCCGGCTTTTGAAAATTATGTAAAATGACGGGCTTTTTAGCGAACATTTAAATGTTCAAAAAATAGTAGCTTTACGTTAAAATATTTTTTTATTTCCGAAGTCCAGAAGACAGGCAATGATACATTGCAATGCACACGTAATGCCATGGCATGTGAACTGCTGTTAGATTCAGTTGTATGTTGAGTGTTGTCTATAGTGTCACTGCCTCACTGTTGCTTCTATCCGCTCAGCTGCTCTGACACCACTACCTTCCTATTCATTTTCTATTCAGGTATTATTAGTAATAAATATTTTTTTAATAATACATTATATATTTTTCTGTTATAGTGATAATTTTTTATATATGTCTGTGAGTATATCTAGCTAATAATGTAATGAATCAATTCCAATAATTATTGTAAAAGTATTATTTTTAACATTTTGGTTCAAATCAGTCATAATTATTAAAGAAAAATTTTTAATAATAATTCATTAAATCTTGTGCCACATACAAATTAATAGCCTAAAATGTTCTTCTATCCATAAATATACACTTTAATAATATGAATTAATTTTATTTTTTTATTTATAAGTAAAAAATCCCATTTGAGTTCCAAGTCCAAGTCACTTTGATCGTGGTGGTTTTATCCGCCACTTCTTATAAGGCTTCTGCCATTTGGGCTTTTACCCTATGTTCAGTAAGGGTCTGAGCCCTAGTAGCTTTCGCCACCTGTCAGTGGTGTAGTACTAGTAGTAGTGTAGTTGTAGTGTAGTTCAGTCGTCCTTGGGAAGACGAAGTTGGGTTACCTCCTGCCCACTTAGTAGTTGGATGTGTTCCCACGGAGAGGATTCTGCAAATTATTCAAGGATGCTAGGATTCCATCCACGATGTTCCTGATGGTAGGGACGTTGAACGATGCAACCATTTGAGTTTTATTATTTGCATTACAAACAATACAGTACTCATATATAATGCGCGTTTTTACAATAATGTATAAATAAATGTTTTAAGCAAAGTTTATAAGAATAATTGATACTGTCCTTTTTGCTTTAATGTCCTCCTTTTCATCCCCGTAAGTCCTCATTTTAGGAATTTGCGTCTGCTCACCCTGGGCATATGATAATTGTTTATTTGTAATGTATATTGACGGTAAATTAAATTTGAAGAAAGGGCTAACGTTATTCTATACAACGTAATGTGAAAATATGATCTTCAGAGAGAGTTACGTACATCTCCGGGTAACATCCACGGGAGCAGGAAAGGCGAGTGACGCAAGGCGGTGGGAACCGGAGAGAGTTGCGGTGTTGCTTCACCCAGAGACTCCGCGGTTGTGAATTGCCACAGTCGGCAAACATGAGAGGCGGGAATCTAACAACGCGGGACCTGTGGCAGCTGTGGCACTGGTCACACAGTACACGTTGTCAACTACCTCTCCACAGTTATAGTCATGTCAACTGACCGCCACAAATCATGGTGATCTGACTGTACCAACTGTTGTCAAAAACATTAATATTAGTAAAAACAACCAACAATTTAATGGCGATGAATGTCTCTTTAGTATTACTGATAAAGAAAGCATGAGAGCGTGTGTCCAGAAATATAAACTGATATTGCAGAAATTGGGAGTATTCCTCAAATCTCAGCCTCTTTTACTCAGCTCCGTACAACATCCAGTTCATATCCTTCTCAGTTGCGTATTGCCACAGTCCAGTTATTATCCTCCTCAGCTACGAACGACAATCCAGTTAATATCCTCCACAGTTATGTACCAGTCCCTCCTCAGCTACGTACCACAATCCAGTTCATATCCTCTTCAGCTACGTACCACAGTCCAATCAGTATCCTCCTCATCTACGTACGACAATCCAGTTTATATCCTCCACAGATATGTACCAGTGCCTCCTCAGCTACGTACCACAATCCAGTTCATATCCTCTTCAGCTACGTACCACAGTCCACACAGTATCCTCCTCATCTACGTTCGCAAATCCAGTTTATATCTTCCACTGATATGTACCAGTGCCTCCTCGGCTACGTACCACCATCTAGTTCATATCCTCTTCAGCTACGTACCACAGTCTACACAGTATCCTCCTCATCTACGTTCGCCAATCCAGTTTATATCTTCCACTGATATGTACCAGTCCCTCCTCAGCTACGTACCACCATCCAGTTCATATCCTCTTCAGCTACGTACCACAGTCCACACAGTATCCTCCTCATCTACGTTCGCCAATCCAGTTTATATCTTCCACTGATATGTACCAGTGCCTCCTCGGCTACGTACCACCATCCAGTTCATATCCTCTTCAGCTACGTACCACAGTCCACACAGTATCCTCCTCATCTACGTTCGCCAATCCAGTTTATATCTTCCACTGATATGTACCAGTGCCTCCTCGGCTACGTACCACCATCCAGTTCATATCCTCTTCAGCTACGTACCACAGTCCAATTCGTATCCTCCTCATCTACGTTCGCCAATCCAGTTTATATCTTCCACAGTTATGTACCAGTCCCTCCTCAGCTACGTACCACCATCCAGTTCATATCCTCTTCAGCTACGTACCACAGTACAATCAGTATCCTCCTCATCTACGTTCGCCAATCCAGTTTATATCTTCCACAGATATGTACCAGTCCGTCCTCAGCTACGTACCACTATCCAGTTCATATCCTCTTCAGCTACGTACCACAGTCCAATTCGTATCCTCCTCATCTACGTACGATAATCCAGTTTATATCTTCCACAGATATGTACCAGTGCCTCCTCAGCTACGTACCACCATCCAGTTCATATCCTCTTCAGCTACGTACCACAGTCCAAACAGTATCCTCCTCATCTACGTTCGCCAATCCAGTTTATATCTTCCACAGATATGTACCAGTCCCTCCTCAGCTACGTACCACAATCCAGTTCATATCCTCTTCAGCTACGTACCACAGTCCAACAGTATCCTCCTCATCTACGTTCGCCAATCCAGTTTATATCCTCCACAGATATGTACCAGTCCCTCCTCAGCTACGTACCACTATCCAGTTCATATCCTCTTCAGCTACGTACCACCGTCCAATTCGTATCCTCCTCATCTACGTACGATAATCCAGTTCATATCCTCCTCAGCTCCGTAGCACAGTCCATTATATAACCTCATCAACTAAGTACCAAGCAACAGTGTTCATATCCTCCTCAGCTAGGTATCACAGTCTAATTTATATCCTTTTTAGCTTCATACCACAGTCTATGTAATTCATATCCTCCTCAGCTATTACAACAGTTCAGTTCATTTAATCCTCAGCTACCTACCTAATCCAGCTTACATTTTCCGTACTTGTGGTACAACAGCGTTTGAGTGCTGTACAAGATTTCACTAATCACTAAAATAAAGGAGAATACGAACGTCTGTGGCTCTTCTCATCTTCAGCCATACATGTACAGAAAGAGGTGTATTCAGATAAAACTACCTCTAAATCACAACTGCAACTCTGTATCTGAAGACAACTGAACTGATTGTTTCCAACAATTGATTACGTAACGATATTTAACTGGCAATAAGTGAACGTCCTTATCAGGGACGCTGAGTTAAAAGTCGGCAAGTGCAGCGTAGCGGCCAGCAAGCGGTCACGTACCGCAGTTTAAACGTGCCTTACTACCGAACCGCAGCAACCAATTATTCTTTGTTTAACAATGGCACGCTAGGCATCCATTGCCGAGTGATAAGCCTCATTAACTTCATTGTCGAGCATTTTCTGAGCTTTACGTCCATGTTTTGTAAAACGTTTAAAGAACGTTACAACTGTAAAAACGTAGTACAGTTTTGAAATACGTATTTTCCGACAGGTCCTGTAATTGTTGTAAAAATAGTAAGAGTGCGCTTGTTGTGGGTTATTTTTGAGTCTCCGACTGTAAACTCTTAAGGAAAAATTTTTTCTTGTATACAATTTGGTTCGTAGGAGATATCCCTCAAAGTCCATGCCATCTCAATATTAAACTGGGAAGACTGTTTATTCCATTTCTTCCTTTTTATTATTGTTAATTGTTGAATGTAATAGATCGGTTTAACCAACTATTTTAAATATTTTATTTAATCGATTTCGCCTTGTTTATCATTTGTTCTGCATAATTTATAGAGATAAATTAACCTGAACAATTTTACATATTTCCCTTTCCTACTTGTACAGTAAAGTAGTAAGAGTGACAATCCTCTCAAGAATTTCCTAAATCCTGTTCCTGGAAATTTAATCAAAATTCCTAGACTTGTATGCGTCGAATATAAAATAAACAAATAGGAATTGGATTGGGTTAATAATTGATAAACAATCTTAGTTTTATAAATAAATAAATCCTCAAATAAATAAAAACCTTTTTAATTTAATTTCATAATCATCTTTCGAAAGTATGTTACGTCATAAAGAACAATAAAATCCGATAATTGTGCAAAATGAGGATGTAATGGCGTGTCCTTAGTAAACACACAGCAATCTATTTTTCAGGTGACAGCCAAGCAAAGTTATCGTAACGTTGGATCAGGAAGATATCATCGTCAGCTTACAATCTTAGGGCGCTATCTAATCGCTAAAACGGAACAAATGTTATCAGTTGTGATAAAAGAAGCTTCGTTTTTAGGATACAAACACTTTTGCTAACGTTTTCGTTTAGCGTTGGCTAGGTCTTGTCTTATCTAGCATTCCTTTAACATCCGGTGATAACAAATTCAGATAATCAGGGCTTTAACTGTTCACTACCTCGTAGTTAGGAAAATGTTGAACTGTTCTGAACTATACCATTTTGTAAGTTGTAATGTTATACCATTTTAAATCGTAGGAATATTTTTTATTCCTTTCTCGTGTCAAAATCTCTATTTCATCGTTATGTTGAAGGGTTTTCGAAATGGAACTGTACTAAGTAGAATTTATGATTTGTATATGTTGTATTTACTATTGTAGTGTAACCCTCGTCAGTGCAAAGCGACTCGCTGCCCACTGAATGGTTTTTTCTATCATAAAAATTGCGTTTTCGCGTCTGGTACATTGCTTTGTACCTCCATTTGCAATGGTTACGGACTCGCTGCCCGCTTGTTTCCTCGAATTATTACAGTCACGGAGCGAATGGTTCGTTGACTTACGTAGGTGCCCGGGCCCTCCGATTTTATTCCTTCCGCTACTGCACTGCGAATACGTCGTCCCACGTATCAAACAGTTTCACAGTTAAATATTATTGTAAAATGTTTCTGTAACTAAGAACAAAATAATGGTTCACCTAACATATAATTGATTTTACTTATCAGCTTGTGCAGTACTGTGTAACGCATCGGTTTGTTTGTTTGTTTTTTGTTCTCTTAGGACAAGAAGCTTATAAATTGACTATAAGAACCTTTGCGCTGCTTCCGGAGTGACAGGATATTCAGGATTGGTAAGGTTAGGGTGTAGGGGCCGCTTCTTATCAAGATCTATGAGGAAGAATTTGGCCACTAATCTTAAAGTCATGTCCCCCTGAAGAAGGGGAGGCCAGCTCTGAATCAGTCTCTCCAGTCAAAGCAGGCAGGGGGTAGCACACCCTTGTTGAGGCCAGCAAGAACCTCTGATACTTAAGGAACGAACCCCACCAACTCCAACAGTCATCTACGCAGTAGACTAGACCTGTCGAATTACCCATGCACCCAAGAATCTCGACATTTGCGGTTAGTGATGTGCCGCTCCTGGATATCCATAAGGTTGCCCAGATTTAAGTGATACATTGGCTTTTGCTGTGCCCAGTGGTAGGTTCAACTGGAAGGTATAAACCAGCCAGAAGAAGTCCTGCTGGATTCTAACACATAGGTTAGTCGCCTGCGTAATCAGCTGTTCGAAACTAAACAAAAATAATCTCGTAAGATTTAAATTAGTACTTTGGCAAAGCTAGATACCTGAAATAACCGTACGAACATCAGGAAATTCTTTCAATAGTACAGATTTCTTTGCCCATAAGTACGAACCGTCATAAGTGCAGGATATTAGCGGATGAATCAACTGCTCCGTTGAGTCACAGAGAGAGCTAGACAGTGTGGGCCCGAGGGTCTCGACAATTCTCGTTATGGGAGTGTATGAGGCCAGCAGTGTGGGAGACCAGTGGGCGTCTATTGACTTATGTCTGACAATGCGAACAATGCACAAAGATCGTCTCGGAATTAGCAAACGCCAGCAGTCACATTGAGGGGTTCCTGGACGAGGCAGCTCTACACCAGGGACAGTCTACGACAACTTCTGGTTACTTCATAACATGGCAACAGTGCAGTGACAGCAGTCACATTGAGGGGTTCCTGGACGAGACAGTTTTACACCAGGGCCAGTCTACGACAACTTCTGGTTACTTCATAACATGGCAACACTGCAGTGACAGCAGTCACATTGAGGGGTTCCTGGACGAGACAGTTCTACACCAGGGCCAGTCTACGACAACTTCTGGTTACTTCATAACATGGCAACAGTGCAGTGACAGCAGTCACATTGAGGGGTTCCTGGACGAGACAGTTCTACACCAGGGCCAGTCTACGACAACTTCTGGTTACTTCATAACATGGCAACAGTGCAGTGACAGCGGTCACATTGAGGGGTTTCTGGACGAGACAGTTCTACACCAGGGCCAGTCTACGTCTACTTCTGGTTACTTCATAACTTGGCAACACTGCAGTGACAGCAGTATCTTTTCCCATCTATACCGGGAATGTGTCTAGACGAGTATATTTCACCCGGTAATACATACACACGTACATGTTTCGCTCATCTATGCCGGGAATGTGTCTAGACGAGTATATTTCACCCGGTAATACTTGCATACGTACATGTTTCGCTCATCTATGCGGGGAATGTGTCTAGACGAGTATATTTCACCCGGTAATACATACACACGTACATGTTTCGCTCATCTATGCCGGGAATGTGTCTAGACGAGTATATTTCACCCGGTAATTCATACACACGTACATGTTTCGCTCATCTATGCCGGGAATGTGTCTAGACGAGTATATTTCACCCGGTAATACATACACACGTACCATGTTTCGCTCATCTATCCCGGAATGTGTCTAGACGAGTCTAATTTCACCCGGTAATACATACAGACGTACATGTATCGCAGGTCCTTCCATGCCGGAATGTGTATAGACAAGTATATTTCACCCGTCAATACATACACACGTACATGTTTGTCGCTCATCTATCCCGTGGAATGTGTCTAGACGAGTATATTTCACCGGTAATATTCTATACAACACGTTACATGTTTCGCTAATCTGTGCCGGGAATGTGTCTAGACGAGTATATTTTCACCGGTAATACATACAGACGTACATGTATCGGTCATCTCCATGCCGGAGATGTGTCGTCTAGGACAAGTATATTTCATCCGATAATACATACACACGTACATGTTTCGCTCATCTATCCCGGGAATGTGTCTAGACGAGTATATTTCACCCGGTAATTCATACACACGTGTACATGTTTCGCTCATCTCTGTGGGCCGGGGAATGTGTCTAGACGATGTATATTTCACCCGGTAATACTTGCCATACGTACATGTTTCGCTCATCTATGCCGGGATGTGTCTAGACGAGTATATTTCACCCGGTAATACATACACACGTACATGTTTTCGCTCATCTATGCCCGGGAATGTGTCTAGACGAGTATATTTTCACGCCGGTAATTCCATACACACGTACATGTTTCGCTCATCTATGCCGGGAATATGTCTAGACGAGTATATTTCACCCGCTAATACATACACACGTACATGTGTCTCACTCATCAATGCCGGAATGTGTCTAGAACTAGACGAGTATCACCCGGTCAATTACATACACCCAGTTACACACGTCTCTCATCTATCCCGGGGAATGTTGTGTCTAGGACGAGTATATTTCACCCGGTAATTCATACACACGTACATGTTTCAGCTCATCTAATGCCGGGAATGTGTCTAGACGATGTAGTTTATTTCACCCAGTAATTACATACACCGCTACATGTTTCTCTCATCTATCACCGGGAATGTCTAGGACGGATATTTTCACCGCAGGCGGATAGTAATAGTTTGCACACGTAAATGTTTGGCTCATCTCAGGGGGAATTATAATCTCTACTCCGCGCGGCGGCAATCGTCGTGTCTAGACGAGGATATTTCACCCGGTAATAATTCATACACACGTACATGTTTCGCTCATCATTATGCCGGGAATGTGGTCTTGACGAGTATATTTTCACCCGGTGATTCATTCACACGTTACTATGTTTTCGCTCTTTCTATGCCGTAATGTGTCTAGACGAGTATATTTCACCCAGTAATACATACACACGTACATGTTTCAGCTCATCTATGCCGGGAATGATGTCTAGACCGAGTATATTTCACCCGGTAATACATACACACTAGTACAAGTTTCGCTCATCTATGCACAGGGAATATGTCTAGACGAGTTTATTTCACCGGTAATTCTTACCACACGTAATGTTTCGACTTCGATCTATGCGCGGAGATGTGTCTAGTACGAGTATATTTCACCCGGTAATACATACACACGTACATGTTTCGCATCATCTATGCCGGGAATATGTCTGAGACGAGTTATAATTTCACCCTGGTAATTCTTAACACACGTACATGTTTCGCTCATCTATGCCGTAAAATGTGTTCGAGACGAGTATATTTCACCCGGTAATAGTTTGCACATCGTAACGTTTTGTTTGGATCATCTATTGCCGGGAATGTTGTCTAGACGAGGTATATTTCACCCGGTAATACCTACACACGTACATGTGTTTCGCTCATCTATGCCGGGGAATTGTCTAGGCGACGTATATTTCACCCGGTAATTCTTACACACCGGGTACATGTGTTCGCTCAATCTATGCCGTATATGTGTCTAGCACGAGTATATTTCACCCGCGTAATAGTTGCACACGTAAATGTTTGGCCTCATCTATCCCGGGAATTGTTTCTTGACGGGAGTATATTTCACCCGGTAAATAGTTGCACCACGTTAATGTTTGGCTCATCGATGACGGGGAATGGTGTCTAGGACGAGTATAATTTCACCGGGTAAATTATCATTACAGGACGTACATGTTTCGCTTAATCTATGGCCCGGGAATGTGAGTGTCTAGACGAGACGAGTATATTTCACCCGGTAATACATACACACGTACATGTTTCGCTCATCTATGCCGGGAATGTGTCTAGACGAGTATATTTCACCTGGTAATACATACACACGTACATGTTTCGCTCATCAATGCCGGGAATGTGTCTAGACGAGTATATTTCACCCGGTAATTCATACACACGTACATGTTTCGCTCATCTATGCCGGGAATGTGTCTAGACGAGTATATTTCACCCGGTAATACATACACACGTACATGTTTCGCTCGTCAATGCCGATGTCAGTTAACTGATTACAGTAATTGGTTCATTCAGATTGCTTATAGGGCACAAGTTAATTAACCCAATCTGTAACTATCTGTCGCGTTTACTGTTTTGTTCTCAACCCGGAATGGAACAGAAGATTTATATTTCACCATTTCATTTGTTTGCACCATAGCAGTATAGTGAAGTATGCGAAAAAATCTTTTATAACAGTTTTTTAAAAAATGACTATATTGCTAAATTTTATAAAATACTATTTTACGAAATGAAGGAAAAGTTAAAAAAAGAATTTGATGATAGTTCCTAGTGCATAGCCATAATGTATTTGATAAAATAAACGTATGTTAAAATATAAATCAAATAGTATATACAATTTATGAATGAAATTTACCGGATCTTTCCTTAAAGGGAACATTTAGAGAGGTTACCCTTCATGGTCATATTAATTTCAAACGTAAAGAGGAGTACTTACAATGTATCAGACGTCTTCAATATTTCTTCTAGGAAAATATCTCACTAAATATTTGCTCTTAAAATTTGCATTTCGTAGAAATTATTAAGTGAAAATCCCTGCTTAACACATACTTTACCACCCACTCTAGGATCAAAAATAAAGAGTTTCAGCGTAACCACAAACTAACTATTGAGCTAATATTACGGAAGATACTTTAAAAGCAGTTTATTTTACGGTTAAACGTATAGCTCGTTTGTGACTGGCTTATTGGTGATCCGAGTATAAACATATAAACATTCAGACATCTCACCGCTGGAGGGGCGTCAATGCTGAATATTACCTCTTCACGTCTGAGATCTGACAATGACTGTCACGATCAGTTAGTTGCAGATGTTCGGTAGGTAGTCTAAGCTGCGACTCATACTGAGACAGGCAGACTGACATCTCACCGCTGGAGGGGCGTCAATGCTGAATATTACCTCTTCACGTCTGAGATCTGACAACTGACTGTCACGATCAGTTAGTTGCAGATGTTCGGTAGGTAGTCTAAGCTGCGACTCATACTGAGACAGGCAGACTGACATCTCACCGCTGGAGGGGCGTCAATGCTGAATATTACCTCTTCACGTCTTATATCCGGCAACTGACTGTCATGATCAGTTAGTTTGCAGATGTTCGGTAGGTAGTCTAAGCTGCGACTCATACTGAGACAGGCAGACTGACATCTCACCGCTGGAGGGGCGTCAATGCTGAATATTACCTCTTCACGTCTGAGATCTGACAACTGACTGTCATGATCAGTTAGTTGCAGATGTTCGGTAGGTAGTGTAAGCTGCGACTCATACTGAGACAGGCAGACTGACATCTCACCGCTGGAGGGGCGTCATTGCTGAAAATTACCTCTTGAAGTCTGAGATCTGACAACTGACTCTCATGATAAGCTATTTGCAGATGTCGGTAGGTAGTGTAAGCTGCGATCATACTGAGACAGGCAGACACATCTCACCGCTGGAGGGGCGTCAATGCTGAATATTACCTCTTCACGTCTGATATCTGACAATGACTGTCACGATCAGTTAGTTGCAGATGTTCGGTAGGTAGTCTAAGCTGCGATCATACTGAGACAGGCAGACTGACATCTCACCGCTGGAGGGGCGTCAATGCTGAATATTACCTCTTCACTTCTGAGATCTGACGTCTCCAAGACACGTCTGTCTAATCGGTTCAATACAGATTGCTTTCACAGTCTTCAATGGTTCGCCAGAATCGTTGGTAGCAAATAATAAATAAGATATGTATTTTAATAGATATTTCTATCAATCATTCTGATTGATCTTATCCTTTCTCTTGATTTATTGTCAATGTAAAGTTCAGTCCACTTTTCTCCAAAAAGTGTCGCGAAGTTTATTTCTGTAATAATTATTTTCACAGATCCCCGGATGAGATTTGGACTTTGCGGACTTGTCATCGTGTTATGATTGTTATACATACCTCTACACCAAACTACATAAATTGTAGTTTGGGACAAACAACTAGAAACCTGGTTTACAGGATATAGAAACAACAAAGTAGTGCTCATGTTCATATTTATCATAGTCTTATTACTATGCTTTGTATTAAATGTGTTTCTACATAAATATATTTTCTCAAATTGTTGGGTAACATCTGGTTTGTTTGTTAGAAATCACATGCGCATATTTTACACTTCCGCTCAACGAAATACAATAACAGTCTCGATCCTTCGTCCACAACTACTGTTTTATAATTAGCATTGAATAAGCATGAAGCTGTAGGCCTAATGTAAAGGTGCTCTCCCTGGATTTAAACAAAAATCAAAACGTATGTGTTTTGGATAATGTTAACACCATTAGGGATGTTTCACGCAGTGGTATTGATTTTGTCCTTAAATATAAAGAAATAATTGATCTTTCATTTTTGTTTTTTACAAAACAGTAAACGCGGCAGACACTCACAGATCGGGTCAATTGACATGAACTAATTAAGCAATCTGAATGAACTAATTACTGTAATCTCCCAGTGAATATTTGTTGTTGTGATTTATTCACTTTTATTTTATGATTAAAAGGATTTCATTTTTTATATACCTACATGTTTAGATTTGACAGGAATTTAAAAATCAGTCTATGTTTTAGTTGGAAATATAGCGTAACGTTGCCCCATGTTTTTTTGTCCCCAAAAGTGTTTTCCTTGCGTGACCAGATGCAAATTCCTAAAAGGAGGACTTTTGGGGGTGAAAAGGAGAACATTAAAGCAAAAAGGAGGACAGTATTTAATATCCGTATAAACTTTGCGAAATAAATTAATTTATGCGTTATTAAAAAAAGCACATTATAAATTATTTCTGTATTTGAGCATATTATAGTGCAAATAAAACACTCAAATTATTTTTTTTTCTTATAAATCTAAAAATGGAATATCATTAAAGCATATATTGATAGATAAAAGTATTATTTCAGGTAATTATTTTCTACATGACATAAGGTTTAATGAATTGTTGTTTGAGTTTTTCTATTTAAAAAGTAGAACTGATTTGAACCCAAATTTTTAGAATGATTTAAAAGTATAGTTATTTAATAATTTGAATTTATTCGTTCTATTGATTATTACATTATTAGTAAACTATATTAACATACATATAACAGAAAGTATCACTATAACGGAAAAATGTATAACGTATTATAAAAAATTTAACCTAACCTTCTTAATACATAAATATAAAATTAAGGGGTAGTAGCACCAGTGCAGCTGAGCTGATAGAATAACAGTAAACAACTGAATCTAACAGCAGTTCACATGCCATGGCATTACGTGTGCGCTGAAATAACTTTTCATGGTCTATCTTCGGGACTTCGAAAGTCAGAAGAATTTTTGAATGCGATGCTATTATTTTTGTATACTTACAAGTTCGCCAAAAAGCCGGAAATTTTACAATTTTCAAAATTCGGGAGGACAGGAGGACAAACGTTAAAGAGGAGGACTTGTCCTCCTAAAGCCGGACGTGTGATCACCCTGTTTGCAACGATGGGTATTTATTTTTCACTCGCAATTTACGTGATCCTTAATTTTGAAATAGGGTTGCGTGTTGTTATTCAGTTAAATTAAATATTACACATTCAAATTTTCTTTTATAATTTGTTTTTACTATATACAAATTGGGTGCGGATAAATATCTTAGATTTCCACCAGTGCAGTATTCTTGATGCAGAAGATGTATAAAAAAGGGTTACAGTTTAAACATTTTTATTGTGGAACTTCTGTATTAGACATCTTTAAAATTGTACAGATACCAAAAACGTTTTGGGTACATGTACGTTTTCTTTTTGTATCTGGACGTAGATCGTTTATATTCAAAATATCACTTGTTTAGTTTGAAGACTTAGTTTTGTAAATGATTCTATAAATTTGTCTTTATTTCGCCTCAGGTATATTTTCACCGAGTAGCTGTATTATAGTACTTGCTCTCTCCACCCAGCTATGCAAGAAACAGTCGCCTCCAACTGACTGTAATGGCATGATTCCCTCACGTTTTCAGACCCCGTGATTTGTACTTTAGAAAGAGAGCACGGCTGTCCAGGTAGAGAATTGACGGTGATGGATGCCCAAAATACCGGGTGGCGTGTCAGAATAGGAGCGCCTGGGGCAGGGTTGACGAACCGTCCTGAGTATCTAGGGCTTGGTTTCGAAAGTCCTTGAGGTTCCAGCAGTCACCGAGGTTTGGCGTGTTGCTGCAGCTCATGTATATAAACCCTTTTTCCCACTCATGTATGAGATTTATAGATAAGGTCACATCTAAGGATGATATGGGAATGAAAATTGGAGCCAAGATTGCTAATTTCCTCAAAAACGCGTTCGATGACGTACTGGTAATGGCGTCTAGGTCTCTGTTGGAATCCCAATTACAATTCCCCAATTATATTTCAGCAGCTTTGCAGTATAGCAAGACTAGAATACTAGTGGTTCAGATTTCTTATTTATACTTATTTCCTTGGTCGTTTCCTTCTCAAATTCAGTTTTTTACAATTTCACTTAATTCATTTCTTGTTCACCCCCATAGTAACTGGTTCGCTGTGGATCTTGTACAATCCGTATCAAAGAATATAGAACAGTGAAGCGGTCTGCCAACGCAAGTAAATTCTTCTTTGGTTACAGGAATCGATAGATAAAATTGCCTTTACATATAAAAAAAGTAACAGCGTGGAAATGTGATAGCGAAGGTTTTAACAACCTAGTTTAATATAGTTCAAGGTATATACGTCGCCTGATTAGAGGTGTGGATCGTCTCAAGGTAAAGTCGAATGTAAACGATGGTGCGGGGTGGGGGGGAAGTTAACAAATCAGGATAACAAAGACTTTGAGCCTGCAGTGTTTGAAAATTGGGCGCTCATTCATCCTTCTCGGTCTTTATCAAGTTTTTGTGTTTGTGAACGTTTGGAAGGCTCGCTTTGTGCAAGCCTCGGTTTAGTCTTGTGTACGACTGACGAAGGATGTGCCTACCGCCAGGAGACGAGACCAAATTTCCATTTCATAAGACCCCAATCGAGAGAGGGATTATCTTTAAAAGTAGTCTTAAGCCGCGCTTATTCTAATGAGGGTCAAAATGGGAAGTCACCGAATGAATTGAAAAATACCAAGCAATAAATTTGATTTAGACCACATTTTTATAGCTAGAATACTAAAAATCCAACCATTATACAAATGAAATCATATCTCGAGATGTGATTTTCTATGTAGGAAGTTGACTTGCTATCTCGGGAGTTGAATTTCTGTCTACGGTGTTGATCTGTTATCTCGAAAGGTGTCTTACTATATAGGAAATTAACTTTGTAACTCGGGAGTTGAACTTCTACCTCAGAATTCGACCTTCTATCTTGATTGTTGACCTCCTACATCGAGAGGTGACTTTCTATCTCGGAAATTTACTATCTATCTCAGGAGTTGAACCTCTATATCGAGAGGTAACTATCTAGGACATTGACTTTCTATCTCGGGATTTGAACTTCTATCTCGGAAATTGAACTTCCACCTCAGGATTTAAACTTATATCCTGGATTATTGACCTTCTACGTCGAGAGGTAACTTTCTATCTCGAAATTTACTATCTATCTCAGGAGTTGAACCTCTATATCGAGAGGTAACTATCTAAGACATTGACTTTCTTCTATCTCGGGATTTGAACTTCTATCTCGGAAATTTGAACTTCCACCTCAGGATTTAAAACTTTTATCTGGATTGTTTGACCTCCTACATCGAGAGGTGACTTTCTATCTCGGAAATTTACTATCTATCTCAGAGTTGAACCTCTATATCGAGAGGTAACTATCTAGGACATTGACTTTCTATCTCGGGATTTGAACTTCTATCTCGGAAATTGAACTTCCACCTCAGGATTTAAACTTATATCTGGATTGTTGACCTCCTACATCGAAAGGTGACTTTCTATCTCGGAAATTTACTATCTATCTCAGGAGTTGAACCTCTATATCGAGAGGTAACTATCTAGGACATTGACTTTCTATCTCGGGATTTTGAACTTCTATCTCGGAAATTGAACTTCCACCTCAGGATTTAAACTTATATCTGGATTATTGACCTTCTACGTCGAGAGGTAACTTTCTATCTCGGAAATTTACTATCTATCTCAGGAGTTGAACCTCTATATCGAGAGGTAACTATCTAGGACATTGACTTTCTATCTCGGGATTTGAACTTCTATCTCGGAAATTTGAACTTTCCACCTCAGGATTTAAACTTATATCTGGATTGTTGACCTCCTACATCGAGAGGTGACTTTCTATCTCGGAAATTTACTATCTATCTCAGGAGTTGAACCTCTATATCGAGAGGTAACTATCTAGGACATTGACTTTCTATCTCGGGATTTGAACTTCTATCTCGGAAATTGAACTTCCACCTCAGGATTTAAACTTATATCTGGATTGTTAACCTCCTACATCGAAAGGTGACTTTCTATCTCGGAAATTTACTATCTATCTCAGGAGTTGAACCTCTATATCGAGAGGTAACTATCTAGGACATTGACTTTCTATCTCGGGATTTGAACTTCTATCTCGGAAATTGAAACTTCCACCTCAGGATTTAAACTTATATCTGGATTATTGACCTTCTACGTCGAGAGGTAACTTTCTATCTCGGAAATTTACTATCTATCTCAGGAGTTGAACCTCTATATCGAGAGGTAACTATCTAGGACATTGACTTTCTATCTCGGGATTTGAACTTCTATCTCGGAAATTTGAACTTCCACCTCAGGATTTAAACTTATATCTGGATTGTTGACCTCCTACATCGAGAGGTGACTTTCTATCTCGGAAATTTACTATCTATCTCAGGAGTTGAACCTCTATAATCGGAGAGGTAACTATCTAGGACATTGACTTTCTATCTCGGGATTTGAAACTTCTATCTCGGAAATTGAACTTCCACCTCAGGATTTTAAACTTATATCTGGATTGTTGACCTCCTACATCGAAAGGTGACTTTCTATCTCGGAAATTTACTATCTATCTCAGGAGTTGAACCTCTATATCGAGAGGTAACTATCTAGGACATTGACTTTCTATCTCGGGATTTGAACTTCTATCTCGGAAATTGAACTTCCACCTCAGGATTTAAACTTATATCTGGATTATTGACCTTCTACGTCGAGAGGTAACTTTCTATCTCGGAAATTTACTATCTATCTCAGGAGTTGAACCTCTATATCGAGAGGTAACTATCTAGGACATTGACTTTCTATCTCGGGATTTGAACTTCTATCTCGGAAATTGAACTTCCACCTCAGGATTTAAACTTATATCTGGATTGTTGACCTCCTACAATCGAGAGGTGACTTTCTATCTCGGAAATTTACTATCTATCTCAGAGTTGAACCTCTATAATCGAGAGGTAACTATCTAGGACATTGACTTTCTATCTCGGGATTTGAACTTCTATCTCGGAAATTGAACTTCCACCTCAGGATTTAAACTTATATCTGGATTGTTGACCTCCTACATCGAAAGGTGACTTTCTATCTCGGAAATTTACTATCTATCTCAGGAGTTGAAACCTCTATATCGAGAGGTAACTATCTAGGACATTGACTTTCTATCTCGGGATTTGAACTTCTATCTCGGGAGTTGAACTTCCACCTCAGGATTTAAACTTATATCTGGATTATTGACCTTCTACGTCGAGAGGTAACTTTCTATCTCCGGAGACCTTCTAACTTGGGATTTAATTTTATATCTCGAGTGTTGATCTGTTATCTCGAGAGGTGACTTTTTATCTAAGAAATTGACTTCTATCTTGAGAATGGAACTTCGATCTCTGGTGTTGATCTGTTATCTCGAGAGGTGACTTTCGATCTAGCAAGATGAACTGCTATCTCGGAGATTGACTTTCTAGCTCGAGAGTTCATCTTATATTTGGAAATATGAAGAGGCTTTTGCTGTTCAGGCTTCTTCTTCCTCGTGTGGTTGTCAGGTAAATATTATAGTTAGTCGTTGGCGTCAGTTACTTTGTGATTATACAGTTTTGTAATCCTTTTACTTTCATGTTCCATATAAATTCCTGACCACGTATGAAAAAGAATGATCCTCAATAAACCGGTAGATTTTGCTCGTGTTTCCCAACAGAATCACGTTTACTCTCGCTCCATTACGCGGAGTTACTACCTCTCGGTACATCACGTCTTACGGAAGACCGGAAGCCACTAATCTTGTATTCCCCTAGCAAGGGAGCTTGGTTAGGCAACAGACACCGCTCTGTGGGAATTTATAACTACCCTCGCTCGAGCGTTCAGTAAGGCAAGTTATTCACTCAACTCGTAAATTGGGAGTATTGAATAACAATGACATGTTGCATTTACAAATGTTAAAGTACTGATTACGTTTTACTAAGTAGTACCAAAATACATACCACCATTTCATGTTCATAGTAGACATTTTAATTAATCGTAACGTACTCGAAAGTCTGTTGATGATTTTTTTTTAATCCAAAATCGAAGTTAAGATTTAAAAGAGGAGGTTTATATAGCTATAGTATATTATGAAAACTTGTATATAATTTTAAATATATTAAGGGGTTTAAAAATGAACATTAGTTCATATCAAGTGTCTTTAGAAATTGTTTAGAAAAAGTCGTAACTCTTTAAAAGAGATTTCTCATCTCTCTTGCGATACAAAAATAAAAATAATGATAAACATGAACATTCGTTTGTTTTTTTACTCCAAGTTTCACAAAAACCAATCCATGCGATGACCTTTTTATCCCGTTTCATGTTTTAAATCATCAACTTTCAACCCCGTACTTGTTACCATATTTTGTTTCTTTTTTCCGAAGGCTCCGAAAATGGCCGCTGCCGGAGAAGCGTATGTCACGTTACAAAGCACATTGTGTCTCCACCACGCCACGCCGTGCCCTAATTTGCATTACAGAACACTCCCCAGGAATATTAACAAAGCTATAGCTCAATAAGCTATTCACTGCATCGCTCAACTCTTCACTCCAAACCCTCGTCGAGCCTCCGCTCATTCATTTGCAAATAGCGAGATAGTGCTGAAGCTCATTCGTGTCTTTTAGACCCTCGTTTTGTGTGATTTCACACTTCAGTTGATGAGGCCAGTATTTACACATAGTTGCCATATCGCTGAGGTCGTTGCGTGATCAATCTTTATTTACATAATCCGCTGGATACTGTCAAGGGAGCTTCGTATTGATTTTCCTCTAGAATGGAGATTGGGTGTTCTTTGTGTTCTAATATACTTAATGCACTGCTCGTATTAGAATAATATTAAAACAAAGTTTAATATGGGGTTCGAACCACCTCCATACTACTTATGATTAATAACTGATTCAGCATAGTGAAAATGTTAGAACACTTCTTAATTACGCTTACTAACGAAAGAACATCATTCCAATGCAAAGAAATAAATGAGTAAATACAATTTTGTAACTAGTTAACTAAACTAAGGCCTTGTGATGATTTTCATGTGACCTGTAAATTAAAAATGGTATAATTGTAATAACTGTCCTTAAAAATCCCATACTTCTGCCATTCTTTATTTCGACGAAGTTGGTCTTTAAGTAACTAACTCTAATACTAGTCTCTAATTAGATCTGGCCTTGTATATTTGAGCTCAAAATAGCTTACTAGCCTCTAGTTATTACTCCTACGAGCATCTACTGATCTCAAAGTAGCTTTATACAAGTACTTGGCTTCCAAGTAGCTGTATCCAACTATCTGACGCCCAAGTAGCTCCATCCAATTATTTACTGATCTCAAAGTAGCTTTATACAAGTACTTGGCTTCCAAGTAGCTGTATCCAACTATCTGACGTCCAAGTAGCTCCATCCAATTATTTACTGATCTCAAAGTAGCTTTATACAAGTACTTGGCTTCCAAGTAGCTGTATCCAACTATCTGACGTCCAAGTAGCTCCATCCAATTATTTACTGATCTCAAAGTAGCTTTATACAAGTACTTGGCTTCCAAGTAGCTGTATCCAACTATCTGACGCCCAAGTAGCTCCATCCAATTATTTACTGATCTCAAAGTAGCTTTATACAAGTACTTGGCTTCCAAGTAGCTGTATCCAACTATCTGACGCCCAAGTAGCTCCATCCAATTATTTACTGATCTCAAAGTAGCTTTATACAAGTACTTGGCTTCCAAGTAGCTGTATCCAACTATCTGACGCCCAAGTAGCTCCATCCAATTATTTACTGATCTCAAAGTAGCTTTATACAAGTACTTGGCTTCCAAGTAGCTGTATCCAAGTATCTGACCTTCAAGTAGCTCCATTCCAATTATTTACTGATCTCAAAGTAGCTTTATACACGTAAACTAGCCTCCAAGTAGCTGTATTCAAGTATCTGACCTTCAAGTAGCTGTATTCAAGTATCTGGCCTCCAAGTAGCTTCATACAAGTATCGGTCCTCCAAGTACTTAGCCTCTAGGCACATATATCCAAGTTTATAGCCTCCAAATAGTTTTATGCAAGTACTTAGACTCCAAGTAGATGTATACAACTATCTGGCCTCCAAGTAGTTTTATACAAGTAGCCTATCTGGCCTTCAAGTAGTTTTATACAAGTAGCCTATCTGGCCTCCAAGTATCTTCATACAAGTATCTGGCCTCCAAGTAGCTGTCCTAAAGTATCTTACCTCTAAGTAGCTGTATGAAAGTATCTTACCTCTAAGTAGCTGTCCTAAAGTATCTTACCTCTAAGTAGCTGTATCCAAGTAGCTGTCCTAAAGTATCTTACCTCTAAGTAGCTGTATCCAAGTAGGTGTCCTAAAGTATCTTACCTCTAAGTAGCTGTATCCAAGTAGCTGTCCTAAAGTATCTTACCTCTAAGTAGCTGTATCCAAGTAGCTGTCCTAAAGTATCTTACCTCTAAGTAGCTGTATCCAAGTAGCTGTCCTAAAGTATCTTACCTCTAAGTAGCTGTATCCAAGTAGCTGTCCTAAAGTATCTTACCTCTAAGTAGCTGTATCCAAGTAGCTGTCCTAAAGTATCTTACCTCTAAGTAGCTGTATCCAAGTAGCTGTCCTAAAGTATCTTACCTCTAAGTAGCTGTATCCAAGTAGCTGTCCTAAAGTATCTTACCTCTAAGTAGCTGTATCCAAGTAGCTGTCCTAAAGTATCTTACCTCTAAGTAGCTGTATCCAAGTAGGTGTCCTAAAGTATCTTACCTCTAAGTAGCTGTATCCAAGTAGCTGTCCTAAAGTATCTTACCTCTAAGTAGCTGTCCTAAAGTATCTTACCTCTAAGTAGCTGTCCTAAAGTATCTTACCTCTAAGTAGCTGTCCTAAAGTATCTTACCTCTAAGTAGCTGTATCCAAGTAGCTGTCCTAAAGTATCTTACCTCTAAGTAGCTGTATCCAAGTAGCTGTCCTAAAGTATCTTACCTCTAAGTAGCTGTATCCAAGTAGCTGTCCTAAAGTATCTTACCTCTAAGTAGCTGTATCCAAGTAGCTGTCCTAAAGTATCTTACCTCTAAGTAGCTGTATCCAAGTAGCCGTCCTAAAGTATCTTACCTCTAAGTAGCTGTATCCAAGTAGCTGTCCTAAAGTATCTTACCTCTAAGTAGCTGTATCCAAGTAGCTGTCCTAAAGTATGTTACCTCTTAGTATCTGGTCTCCAGGTATCAATTCTACAAGTTGTTGTTCAGAAATACCTTCCTCGAATCATCCATATGTCCATTACTCCACATCGAATATCTCTCCATTAACGGTTAGCTCTGTGTACAATTATGTATCGAGTGTAATGAAGACAATGTACCGTTATCGTCGGCCATGTAATCCACGTTCTGCTGTTAACGACATATGGCTTTTCTAATTTGCATGACAGAGAAACAGCGGGGATATTAAAGTTGTAACTCAATGGAGCGGTTAAGCCAACCGCACTTTCAGGACATAAGCGGTCCTGTACAGTCAGGTTGGGTTTTCAGGAGCATATCAACCTTTTACTTCTAGTGTAGAATGTACATTCTCTTTTATTCGCAAATATAAAACAATCTGTTAAAAACTTTCAAAATCTTAAATGGTTTATTAAAAATATCAAATAGCATTTTTTTCACACTCAACACTGATTCAACGCTACTTTAAAACAGTAACAATTTGGTTACACCTCTTGATATAGTATAGTTTGAAAATTATATCACTTTAGTAAAGTTTTTCTAAATATTATTTTTAGAACTAATATATTTTCCCTATATTTGAAAAAAAATTATTTTTTGCTATATGTGTATTACTTATTTAGAACAAATAGTATAAACCCCTAATTTCCCTCCCAAAATTATGAAATAAAAACAACTTACTGATAGTATCATATCATAATTTTCAAATATGATATAGTCAATAAGAACATAAGATCTTTCTTTGATAGGTATGTATGCATAGCAATAGCAAAACTTCAAATCTGAGCTCTATGGTGTTAGTAATATCAATGACGGGGACTATGGGGTAGCAAAAGCAAAGCTTGCAAGCCAAGCACTGTGGGACTGGGTAATATCAGTGACTGGGGATTACGGTGTAACAAAAGCAAAGCTTGCAGGCCAAGCACTGTGGGACTGGGTAATATCAGTGACTGGGGATTACGGTGTAACAAAAGCAAAGCTTGCAAGGCCAAGCACTGTGGGACTGGGTAATATCAGTGACTGCGGATTACGGTGTAACAAAAGCAAAGCTTGCAAGCCAAGCACTGTGGGACTGGGTAATATCAGTGACTGGGGATTACGGTGTAGCAAAAGCAAAGCTTGCAAGCCAAGCACTGTGGGACTGGGTAATATCAGTGACTGGGGATTACGGTGTAGCAAAAGCAAAGCTTGCAAGCCAAGCACTGTGGGACTGGGTAATATCAGTGACTGCGGATTACGGTGTAGCAAAAGCAAAGCTTGCAAGCCAAGCACTCTGGGGAGTAGATCTGGATTAAACGTACTCTTGCCAGGATGTAATAAACGCTTAAACCGCGTGGCGGGAACACAATAAACACAATCCAACAAGTACTGCAGTAATTGTAGATTGTTTGGCGGATCTTCAAGACGCGGTGTGGGGTTGTGAACCGAATGCACTAGAATGTTGGAATGTCGTATTTAGTAATAACTCGGTGCTCTATATTACAGTAGTTGCACTTAATACTTTGTCCATAAGATTCCGGAGCACTTCCAGTCGAAGTGCATTAGAACGCGAGTAGTGTTTACTTTGCAGCTACTTTGCAACGAACGTCTCGTAGATCTACCCGTGCATCCATTACTGTTACCTTTACCTTTACCTCAGAAAACTTTAACTAATAAAAGGGTAAAATTCATTAAACCGAATATTTCTCTAGTATAAGGTCAAAACTCAGACACATTAGATTACGTTAAGATCCGTATACAACACGATGATGGAAAGTGTATACTCGTTAGATACTTTCGATTTCGATTGTATAGCGTCAATTAATGTTATGATTGTAATTAAACTATTTTAAGGGAATATAATTCCTATTTAAATGTTTTTGATGAGAATTATGATAATACGTGCAACATGTTTGTTAGACAGAAATATCCCGTAAAAGGTTTAATTGGTGTTTTCTTTTATAAAAAGTTTCAGGTAATTCGTTACTCTTGCTTAGAACAAACCTGTACTTTAGATAATCCCGTTCCGAAAAGTTGTTAAATACGAAATATGGCAAGCAACAATCAGGTTCGATACTCAATATTAAGTGGGTACGGACTTGTTAGGATGAGCGAAACCTAACATTTTACGCTTATGTAAAGTGAATGTTTACAACCAATCAGGTTCAATGCTGAATATTAAGTGGGCACAGAGTTGTTAGGATGAGCCAAACCTAACATTTTACGCTTATGTAAAGTGAATATTTGCACCAATCAGGTTCAATGCTGAATATTAAGTGGGCACAGAGTTGTTAGGATGAGCCAAACCTAACATTTTACGCTTATGTAAAGTGAATATTTGCACCAATCAGGTTCAATGCTGAATATTAAGTGGGCACAGAGTTGTTAGGATGAGCCAAACCTAACATTTTACGCTTATGTAAAGTGAATATTTGCACCAATCAGGTTCAATACGAATATTAAGTGGGCACAGAGTTGTTAGGATGAAGCCAAACCTAACATTTTACGCTTATGTAAAGTGAATATTTGCACCAATCAGGTTCAATACTGAATATTAAGTGGGCACAGAGTTGTTAGGATGAGCCAAACCTAACATTTTACGCTTATGTAAAGTGAATATTTGCACCAATCAGGTTCAATGCTGAATATTAAGTGGGCACAGAGTTGTTAGGATGAGCCAAACCTAACATTTTACGCTTATGTAAAGTGAATATTTGCACCAATCAGGTTCAATGCTGAATATTAAGTGGGCACAGAGTTGTTAGGATGAGCCAAACCTAACATTTTACGCTTATGTAAAGTGAATATTTGCACCAATCAGGTTCAATGCTGAATATTAAGTGGGCACAGAGTTGTTAGGATGAGCCAAACCTAACATTTTACGCTTATGTAAAGTGAATATTTGCACCAATCAGGTTCAATGCTGAATATTAAGTGGGCACAGAGTTGTTAGGATGAGCCAAACCTAACATTTTACGCTTATGTAAAGTGAATATTTGCACCAATCAGGTTCAATGCTGAATATTAAGTGGGCACAGAGTTGTTATGATGAGCCAAACCTAACAATTTACGCTTATGTAAAGTGAATATTTGCACCAATCAGGTTCAATGCTGAATATTAAGTGGGCACAGAGTTGTTAGGATGAGCCAAACCTAACAATTTTACGCTTATGTAAAGTGAATATTTGCACCAATCAGGTTCAATGCTGAATATTAAGTGGGCACAGAGTTGTTAGGATGAGCCAAACCTAACAATTTACGCTTATGTAAAGTGAATGATTTGCACCAATCAGGTTCAATGCTGAATATTAAGTGGGCACAGAGTTGTTATGATGAGCCTAACCTAACATTTTACGCTTATGTAAAGTGAATATTTGCACCAATCAGGTTCAATGCTGAATATTAAGTGGGCACAGAGTTGTTAGGATGAGCCAAACCTAACATTTTACGCTTATGTAAAGTGAATATTTGCACCAATCAGGTTCAATGCTGAATATTAAGTGGGCACAGAGTTGTTAGGATGAGCCAAACCTAACATTTTACGCTTATGTAAAGTGAATATTTGCACCAATCAGGTTCAATGCTGAATATTAAGTGGGCACAGAGTTGTTAGGATGAGCCAAACCTAACATTTTACGCTTATTTAAAGTGAATATTTGCACCAATCAGGTTCAATGCTGAATATTAAGTGGGCACAGAGTTGTTAGGATGAGCCAAACCTAACATTTTACGCTTATGTAAAGTGAATATTTGCACCAATCAGGTTTCAATATTAAGTGGGCACAGAGTTGTTAGGATGAGCCATACCTAACATTTTTACGCTTATGTAAAGTGAATATTTGCACCAATCAGGTTCAATGCTGAATATTAAGTGGGCACAGAGTTGTTAGAATGAGCCAAACCTAACATTTTACGCTTATTTAAAGTGAATATTTGCACCAATCAAGGTTCAATACGAATATTAAGTGGGCACAGAGTTGTTAGGATGAGCCAAACCTAACATTTTACGCTTATGTAAAGTGAATATTTGCACCAATCAGGTTCAATGTGTAGTGAGATTTATTAGGAATGCAATGAATATTAAGTGGCCACAAAGTTGTTAGGATGAACCAAACCTAACAGTTTACGCTTATGTAAAGTAAAGATTTTAAGTGGTCAACAATTAAAAAACAACAGCGCTGGGAACGTTGCACTTGTAAATCGTGTCAAACTGTACGTGTTAACTAACTCCAAGGTGAGAGGAGCGGGACACTAAACACTACCTTAGTGTTGGTTATTGAGTGTTTCGGTCTAAACCAACACAACTCTCGTGTTAATAAATATACAATATCGGCCTTTACTATTTCTTATTTAATTAATAAAGGCCGATGTATTTTCATTAACAAAGCGGAAACATTCAGAACTATGGAAATAGGAAAGGAAATAATTGGTGTTTCGTTGATGGAGCCCATAATTGCCTCCATGTGGTAAAATATGTTGAAAATATTGAAATATTTACACATTTGAAATATGTTGAATGAAATTGTCTTGACTTATACACAATTTACTTTCTATACATTTTCTAAATACAATGGTAATATTAGTTGCTAGTAATGTTTTTTAACTAGCTTGTACAATCAGGATATGATTTGTTTTCTCCGAATTTTAGATATAGTAATTGTTTTATTGACAGTTTTTTTAATACCGGGTGTCTTAAAAATCCTCTCTTAACTTTCTTATGAATATTAAGTGATTTGCTTTGCGGGATGTTTATATGACCGTCTGAGGAGTTTTTTGACTTACGCAAAGTTTTGACTCCCCACTCCTAGGGAATTTCGGGAATAAGTCAACATTTTTAAAAAGGAACCCCTAGCAAGTGACATTTATATGGTATTATACTCGTAAAAAGAAGAAGAATGGCGAAAACTAGAGGTGTCTAATGTTACTGTATCAAATTTGGTGGCCAAGTAAAGTATGAATTTGTATAAAACCCTAACAATTTAAATTACACTTGAAGTTATTTTAAGGCAGATAAAACATTCACTCACTAGTTATTTTGAGAACTCAGGACAC
This sequence comes from Homalodisca vitripennis, assembly GCF_021130785.1. Taxonomy (NCBI): domain Eukaryota; kingdom Metazoa; phylum Arthropoda; class Insecta; order Hemiptera; family Cicadellidae; genus Homalodisca; species Homalodisca vitripennis. Next base: position 13,917,156 of record NC_060208.1, read on the forward strand.
GAAATCATAAAACAAGTTCTTACAAGAATCAAAAACACCTATAACAATAATTAACATAGCATTTATTATATTAGGTTTTGTTTTGTCTGACCGTAGTCCATTAGGAAATTCTGGGAATATCAATAGCTGGTTTTGCCATATCGGCTCTTACTATTTACCAGTTTATAGGAAACACATTCAGACCACTTTGACACAGTAACTGAGCAGAATGTGTCTACGAAGTTAAAAAAAGAACGGCGCACTCCAAATATTAAAATTACAAAGCAGCTCGGGTCCCGCAGGTGCTGAGTTGTGCTGACGCAGTCTGACCGGAAGTAGGTCGTGATAGTGCTGAAGTGGTTGTGTTTGGTCAGCGACCTCTGGAAACCTGCACTAGGCTGACTAGGCTAGCGCCCTAGCCTATGGCCTACCCACATAGCCTATAGCCTATCTACATAGCCTATACTTATTGACCAGTTAATAGAGCGTAATGTATAGTTTTAACTGTTACAAATGACTAAAGAGAATTAAGAGCCAGATTACCTTTTACAATTATAAACAGTCATGAATATAACCTAAGTAAAATTATTAGTTACGATGTTTATACTCTTAAATGTCATAAATATTACTGTATTTATAATACTATAAAATTTTCATAAAATATATTTTTCATGTAATTCTCACAGTAATTGCGTGTGAAATTGATTGTTCTCAAAGAGAGTTATTAAATGTTTGGGGCACCTAAAACTAATCAAGTCGGGCGTTCTTTAAATTAGATTAGCCACTCCTTATCCATTTGAAGTCCAGTTAGAATGTTACCCGCTATTACGATAAGGTATGCCATATGGTATTCAAAATACTTTGATTCACGCTGAAGACGTCCTTCTGATACTTTCACGCGCTCCGAAAAGGTACAACATTGTTTTCCGATATTATAATGCACACTGCAGTGTCCACATGGTATGCAGATATTCTAATGCACGCTACAGAACCGTCAATTCAGTCAATGATTGCTGCACCCCTACACCACACAAACCACTGTCTCTATATCATCCGACATCTGGTACATTAGACCAGTGATTCGATGGAAATTCTCGATATCCTGTGTCAATCATGTTAGTTCCTGCAGGAACCGTCAATTCAGTCAACGATTGCTGCACCGCCTACATCATACACAAACCACTGTCTCTATATCATCTGACATCTGGTACATTAGACCAGTGATTTTGATGGAAATTCTCGATATCCTGTGTCAATCATGTCAGTTCCTGCAGTAACCGTCAATTCAGTCAATGATTGCTGCACCGCCTACATCAAACACAAACCACTGCCTCTATATCATCTGACATCTGGTACATTAGACCAGTGATTCGATGGAAATTCTCGATATCCTGTGTCAATCATGTCAGTTCCTGCAGGAACCGTCAATTCAGTCAATGATTGCTGCACCGCCTACATCAAACACAAACCACTGCCTCTATATCATCCGACACCTGGTACATTAGACCAGTGATTCGATGGAAATTCTCGATATCCTGTGTCAATCATGTCAGTTCCTGCAGGAACCGTCAATTCAGTCAATGATTGCTGCACCGCCTACATCAAACACAAACCACTGCCTCTATATCATCCGACACCTGGTACATTAGACCAGTGATTCGATGGAAATTCTCGATATCCTGTGTCAATCATGTCAGTTCCTGCAGGAACCGTCAATTCAGTCAATGATTGCTGCACCGCCTACATCAAACACAAACCACTGCCTCCATATCATCTGACACCTGTTATACACGACCAGTGATTTGATGGAAGATTCCCGATATCCTGTGTCAATCATGTTAGTTCCTGCAGGAACCGTCAATTCAGTCAATGATTGCTGCACCGCCTACATCAAACACAAACCACTGCCTCTATAATCATCCGACATCTGGGTTACATTAGACCAGTGATTTTGGATGGAAATTCTCGATATCCTGTGTCAATCATGTCAGTTCCTGCAGAAACCGTCAATTCAGTCAATGATTGCTGCACCGCCTACATCAAACACAAACCACTGCCTCTATATCATCTGACATCTGGTACATTAGACCAGTGATTTGATGGAAATTCTCGATATCCTGTGTCAATAATCATGTCATTCCTGCAGAAACCGTCAATTCAGTCAATGATTGCTGCACCGCCTACATCAAACACAAACCACTGCCTCTATATCATCTGACATCTGGTACAATTAGACCAGTGATTTGATGGAAATTCTCGATATCCAGTGTCCAATCATGTCAGTTCCTGCAGGAAACCGTCAATTCAGTCAATGATTTGCTGTACCGCCTACATCAAACACAAACCACTGCCTCTATATCATCTGACATCTGGTACATTAGACCAGTGATTTGATGGAAGATTCTCGATATCCTGTGTCAATCATCGTCAGTTCCTGCAGAACCGTCAATTCAGTCAATGATTGCCTGCACCGCCTACATCAAACACAAACCACTGCCTCTATAATCATCTGACATCTGGTACATTCGACCAGTGATTTGATGGAAATTCTCGATATCCTGTGTCAATCATGTCAGTTTCCTGCAGGAACCGTCAATTCAGTCAATGATTGCTGCACCGCCTACATCAAACACAAACCACTGCCTCTATATCATCTAGCAACACCTTGGTACATTAGACCAGTGATTTGATGGAAGATTCTCGATATCCTGTGTCAATCAATGTTAGTTCCTGCAGAACCGTCAATTCAGTCAACGATTGCTGCACCGCCTACATCAAACTCAAACCACTGCCTCCATATCATCCGACACCTGGTACACACCCCATTGTTTTGATGGAAGATTCTCGATATCCTGTGTCAATCATGTTAGTTCCTGCAGAACCATCAATTCAGTCCAACGATTGCTGCACCGCCTACATCAAACACAATCCCACTGCCTCCATATCATCTGACACCTGTATGGCCTATGGTTTTGATGGAAGATTCTCGATAACCTGTGTCAATCATGTTAGTACCTGCACGGAACCATCAATTCACGTCAACAACGATTGCTGCACACACCCGCCTACATCAAACACAATCCAATTGCCTCCATATCAATCTGACACCTGTTATACACGGCCTATGTTTTTTTGATGGAAGATTCTCGATATCCTGTGTCAATCATGTTAGTTCCTGCAGGAATCATCAACACGGCCTATGTTTTCAGTCAATCATTTTTAGGCACGATTGCTGCACCGCCTACATCAAACACAAACCACTGCCTCCATATCATCTGACACCTGTTATACACGGCCTATGTTTTTGATGGAAGATTCTCGATATCCTGTGTCAATCATGTTAGTTCCTGCAGGAACCATCAATTCAGTCAATGATTGCTGCACCGCGTACATCAAACACAAACCACTGCCTCTATATTAGAGCCGACGGCACACGCAATGTTCACTGTTATAATCTGACACCTGTTACATACGATCAAAGGCTAACTTGTGTCAAATCAGAGCTCGCTGTTGGTTGTATCTAATTAACATATCTCTATAAATAACGCACTTTGAATTTCTCTTTAAAACAAAATAATGGAGAAAATTAATTAACGTTGGGTTATTTTTAAAGAGGCCATATATGTATTATATTTTACACGGTATGTTGGTTACATCATGGTTAAAAAATTTCCCTCGATACATTTTTGTGAGGGATTTGATTTTAATTTAATATTTGTTTGAACCAGTACGGTAGTCTTTTATTTTTAATTATATATAATGCCATACTTGAATAAAAATAAATAGTTTCATTTTGTTTGTTGTTTCTTTTGTCTTGTTTCGTATAAAGAATTCTACAGCTTTGTCCAAAAAATGAACAATTTCAACCATTGTAGTGGAAATAAAATTGGCATGCACCCCTTACAATAGTGTCTTGGAGAAATATTTTATGTGCTTTCAGCCGTGTCAACTTAACATGTTATTAAATATGCCAGATTTTGTTTTTATTCCTTAAAAATAATGAAATAAGAACAGTTAGAATGTTTATGTACATACGTAAACACAGTACTATATTTCAACTAGACCATAGTGATAATTAGTGAGTGTGTGTATAATTTTTCACTTCTAACTTTCTATAAAACCAGAATCAAGAAAACCAAGAAGTAATATTTATGACCACCTAGGTTTAAATTCCCTATTAATAATTCATACAATAGTCATACACATTTTTGTTCTAAGCAACTATACAGTTCGATTGTTTCGATTTTCTAATGACCCTAATTAATTTTGTTGCAGGTACTTGTGCATAATTGTGGGGTTGGAAGTGGACTAATCAAAGTGTAAGTCATCAGGTTTATTTTGATTTATCATCAGTACATTTACAAATTTTGACACACTGAAAGGGTCTTGGAAACTATAAGAGATACAGCAAAGATTAAATAGACAAAGTTGTGCTTGTGATGTGGTTAAGTTCATTATTGGTTGCGTTGTTCACTCGCTGCGCTCAAAAAACTGTTTTTTTTGTTTTTGTGAAACTGTGACAGCTCTCTTACTAATACCTATAATTGGATGATTTTTACATGGAATTTGCATGAATTGTTTTATGGTTTGTAAATATTGTAATGAAAAGTTTCTGAAATCCAGCAAGGTGGTAGTGTAGGGTTAGACTAACTTTAGAAAAGCATTTCTCCAGATTCGTTCAATTTTATACCCCGTGGTGTCCCTGTAATACTGTACAAAATAATACTTTATAAAATAGTAAAACTTGTTAATAGGACCAGAATTTAAAATTATAATTTTAGTTTTGGCCTATACCTGAATCACCCATTGCGTTTTACCACAGTTTACTAGCATTCATTTCTTATACAATGGCAATAGGCCTGAGGTTGGTCTACAGTAAATGTATTGCTGCCGCAGCCCAAGGAGTGGCCGGCTCTCCACAGTCTGACCGTCAGCTGACGGTCAAGGTCACCCCTCAAGTCTCCCCCCCCTCCCCTCTGTAGTAACGGTTCAGTCCCCGTTACAGTCAGCCGAGTCGCCGGTCGACCATTTACATATCCAGGTAGAGATGGGCGAATATTAAACACGGTAGACTTGCTTTAGTTGGAAACCTATCTGTAGAATTCCCTCTTTCCGACTTGATTCATCAAAAAATTCTCAATTTCTAACTCGCTTTTTTACGTTTTTTCTTCAATTTAATTGATAAAATTGACAATTATCGAAAAATCAGATTTATTTGGACTATAAATCTACTTGTAAAAATATTTATGCATTCACAATTTACATATTCAGGGGAATATTAAACACGGTAGACTTGCTTTAGTTAGAAATGTATAGGTAGAATTCCTCACACCGACTTCATTTATGTAAAACTTTTCATTGTCAAACTCGCTTCTTTACGCTTTTTTATCAGTATTATGATAAAATTGATAATTATTGTAAAAATCACATTTATTTGGACTATAAATCTTACTTCAAAGAATATTTATGCATTCAGACTGGCGATATACGAACCCAAGTTCACACCTTCCCCTCCCAGTGTTACCTCCTTCTCTAAGAGATTTTTTTTATTTTATTTTGTGTTTCCCCTCTTTTTCTAGTTTTTTCTCTGTTCCGTCTCATTCATGTATACGCAGTGTCTCGTTATTCAGGAACTTATTTCACCTCCAGTTTACTTGTCCTTCATTAATGGTTTTTCAATTCAATTTTTTCAAATCTTCGTAGAAGTCCCTCGACAAGTGCGTCTGATCAGTTACTAGAAAATAGTTACGGAGGCATAAAGTGCAAAATTTCACCTTGTTGACTGACATACAAGCTGCTGAGCAATGCCATTTTCTGCCCATAACATTGGATATTGTGTATAAGAACTAGGAGTCTCACTTTGCTGAAATGCTGTGATACAATCACAAAATGCTTAAAGCATGCCTCATATATAGCTGTGTAAATTTTCCTCGTGGTAAGTTGTAGTGCAGTGTACCAGTTGTGGAAACCTACTGTATACTTATCTCAGCGGCTGTACAGTAAATCTCCAGGGCTATTGAATGTTAATTGGTTGTTCTGTAGGACAAGAGGACGGAGGGTTGACTTCCTTTGCCTTAATTTCGACTTGGCAGGATATTCAGGACTGGTAGAAAGACCCTGCTAAATTTCCAAGAAACAAGAAGATTAGATATAGAGGGGTTATCTTGGTTACAGCTACATGGAGGAGTGGATCCCTATAGGCCCACTAGGCCCAGGCCTAGGGCGCAAAATTTTAGGGGGCGCATAAATTTTAAAGTAAACAAAAGAAAAAAGTTGCGGCGGCGGGTGGTGTTGGCGCTCGGCGGGGCGGGTGGCCAAGGTCAACTAGGTCCGGGGTGCGACGTAGACTCATTCATTGGTTTATTGCTTTTATTTATTCAAAACACTCCTATATATATATATATATATATATATATATATACTATTGTAATTATCTTTCATCAAAATTACGTAATTAAGAAATTTACTGGATTTCTACGTCAGTGTAATCAGAGTCCTCTGGGGGGGGGGGGGGGGGGGGGCGCTCTTTGGTCTGTAGGCCTAGGGGCGGCGAATTTGTAAATGCGGCCCTGGTTATCTTGGTTACAGCTACATGGAGGGGTGGATGACTTCTAAACCATACTAGTTGAAGAGTGCGGCCTCGGCCACAGCCACATGGAGGAATGGATGACTTATAAACCATACTAGTTGAAGAGTGCGGCCTCAACCACAGCCACATGGAGGAATGGATGACTTCTAAACCATACTAGTTGAAGAGTGCGGCCTCGGCCACAGCCACATGGAGGAATGGATGACTTATAAACCATGCTGGATGAAAGGGGCCTCAACCACAGCCACATGGAGGAATGGATGACTTCTAAACCATACTAGTTGAAGAGTGCGGCCTCGGCCACAGCCACATGGAGGAATGGATGACTTCTAAACCATACTAGTTGAAGAGTGCGGCCTCGGCCACAGCCACATGGAGGAATGGATGACTTCTAAACCATACTAGTTGAAGAGTACGGCCTCGGCCACAGCCACATGGAGGAATGGATGACTTCTAAACCATACTAGTTGAAGAGTGCGGCCTCGGCCACAGCCACATGGAGGAATGGATGACTTATAAACCATGCTGGATGAACTCAACCACAGCCACATGGAGGAATGGATGACTTCTAAACCTCTAGTTGAAGAGTGCGGCCTCGGCCACAGCCACATAGAGGAATGGATGACTTATAAACCATGCTGGATGAAGGGGCCTCAACCACAGCCACATGGAGGAGTGGATGACTTCTAAACCATACTAGTTGAAGAGTGCGGCCTCGGCCACAGCCACATGGAGGAATGGATGACTTCTAAACCATACTAGTTGAAGAGTGCGGCCTCGGCCACAGCCACATGGAGGAATGGATGACTTCTAAACCATACTAGTTGAAGAGTGCGGCCTCGGCCACAGCCACATGGAGGAATGGATGACTTATAAACCATGCTGGATGAAGGGGCCTCAACCACAGCCACATGGAGGAATGGATGACTTCTAAACCATACTAGTTGAAGAGTGCGGCCTCGGCCACAGCCACATGGAGGAATGGATGACTTATAAACCATGCTGGATGAAGGGGCCTCAACCACAGCCACATGGAGGAGTGGATGACTTCTAAACCATACTAGTTGAAGAGTGCGGCCTCGGCCACAGCCACATGGAGGAATGGATGACTTATAAACCATGCTGGATGAAGGGGCCTCAACCACAGCCACATGGAGGAGTGGTTGACTTCTAAACCATACTAGTTGAAGAGTGCGGCCTCGGCCACAGCCACATGGAGGAATGGATGACTTATAAACCATACTCGGCCTCAACCACAGCCACATGGAGGAATGGATGACTTATAAACCATGCTGGATGAAGGAGCCTCAACCACAGCCACATGGAGGAATGGATGACTTCTAAACCATTCTAGTTGAAGAGTGCAACCGGATGATGACTCCTTCAGCTCTAGACATCTAAATAGCAATTGGCATTGAAGAAGTCTTCATACACTATTAATAATCCTTCGGTGTATGTCGTACCCCGACCATGTTCCAACATCTTGTCCTGTTACCTCTGGACATACACTCGTCAACCCAATCTATTGATAAGACAGATGTAATATCCCACTGTGAGTGTCGTCCGAGTTAGATTTCCTTTTCATTATGTTAAATTATCATATTCAAGTTTAGTAACGAAACACGATACGACACAATTGAACCTTATTTTCTACCCGGATTAGAGGGAAATTTATCGCTCTCGAGTTGGCAATGGCAGTAATGGTAACAGGTGTACCTGATGGGCATAATTAATCCGCCTCGATGTTGGGAAAACATCTGTTCCGCGGGCGTACGGTCGGGATGACTTGCGCGGCCACGGGTGTTGATTTGTATTTTTAATTACCGGCTACAAATACGCCTCGGTTTCGATTATAAACAAGACGTCACGTTTTTCTAATAACTGCGTGATATAGAATGTAAGTCAAAGTGGAAAATTTATCTCGAGAAATCAACAACAACAAAAAGACCCACTGAAACTTATCCTGTTGTCAAACCTCAAAATCTGCTTAAGGCGTGGTGTTGTAATTTTGGTTGATATTTTCATATTAAACACCCATCGGAACAATAAAACAGTTAAATTAAATTATTTTTAAGGAGTAATCACTTGAAAGTAGAAGTTCTAAATAAATTCATTAGTTTTAAAATAGCAGTTATTTAAAACGTTTGACGTCAGAATGTCGAAAACAAGAACAAAAGATTTTGGCGTTATTTGATATTTTTGTTTCAGATCATGTCGAATATTATAAAGAAATTGCATTACGTATACATCCTTAATATGGACAAAATAACTTTAAAGAAGAAATTAAAAATTTATTTTTATTAACATATAACCCATCAGTTATTACATGATTTGCTACCTTCGACTGTGTTTAATTAATATTTTTGTAAAAATATTAAAAATTAGTAGGTATTAGAATAAAACAAAATGCAATATTAACAGCGATAAATGGTGTTGCACAATTGTTACACACAAGTGAACAAAGAATGAAGCAATTCTAAATAACAAATCAGTTCAGACCATAGACTAATGAATATTACTAGAACATGGTAAGCGTATGATAACTGAATGGTATGTACTGAATAAGATATGAATAGTTCATATGAAATATTAATCATTGCCAGCATTGAGATTGTTAGATCACAATTCTAGGTATAAATATTCACCAACGGTTTTACCAATCGAATATTGCATAATCTAGGCTACTATGATGTCAAATGCACAGTCAGGCGATGGAATAATGCAGAAACCTATTTTCATAGTTTAGTCTGCAATAGGTCAGTAATATATATTGCTTTTACTAGTAATAAAAGAACGGAAGAATGTACACTGGAGGATCATAACTTGTATGATCTGTCAGACTACAAACATAAACAGCATGGGTCAAAAATAAGGGTAATAAACAATAAAGTTCTGATTCTACGGAATAGCAAACCCATACAAAAAATCACATTTCAAACAAATGTCAACGTTTTAACGCGTTCTAAACATATTATTATAATGTGCAGTAAAAGTCGTGATAGTAAATGGAATAAAAATTAATCTCTTTTAGCATACGTGAGAACACAATTTCAGAGTGCAACAAAAACCAAAATTTCTTGCGTCTGAATATTATGTAAAGATTTTGCGTGAAGAGACTATTTTTAAAAGCACTTTTGAACGGAGCACGTTTAAAACATTCTTTTCCCAAGTTTCCATTCGTATAATATGAATGCAGATTACTCGTATATTATTCAGCCTTGGAAATACACGAAGCTGCTCCTTCCTAAAGGCTGTTCCACTGTGAAATACTTTCGGCCTCTAGCGATTCACAGATTGACCGATTCTGAAATCTGGGATAAAATATTCGCACGTCCGTTTCGAAGACTTCCAAAAAGCGTTCCCCTTCACACGTTAGTTCTCCAGAGTGAGAGATATGTTTTCGTGCAATCAGAACTACAGTGCGACATTAAATACTTGGGAAAATAACGCCTTTGCGGAAATACAAAAAGGTTGAATTATAATAATTGTCTACCTATTCAACGGGTCTCTACACTGGCTCAGTAATTTGGATTTAGCTTTGTGACGGGAGATCTTAATATTATTTTTAATTTATGACTCAAGAACTTTGTTCTTACGTACTTTTTAATAATTGTAATTTTTAATTTATTTATTTATTATAGAATAAATAAGCTGTCTTTGTCCCCATACGATATATATATATATATATATATATATATATATATATATATATATATATATATATATATATTGTCTACCTGATCAGTGACGCCTTTATTTTATATTTTTTATGAGTGATATTGACTTAAATTGGGAAATATTTCTCTAATTTTGAAAAATTTTCGTTATACAACATAAATAACATTACTTATGTGTGAGATCTAGAAACGTGTACCCATCAATACATGTCAGCTGTCTACTAATGGCGTTTGTTGCCAACAAATTAATTACAAACTACGTTATAACGTACATGTATGTTGAGTAGTACAGTGAAACAATAACGATATGTCAATAACCGTGTACCGATTGTTGTAATAGTATCCGTGATATTGATAACTATTAGTCGGTTAGTGTATCGAGTGTTTCGGTTAGTACAATGTAGTATTTATACCGTGAACGTGCAGGACCAGTCTCTACAGAACCCATCAATACATGTCAGCTGTCTACTAATGGCATTTGTTGCCAACAAATTACAAACTACGTTATAACGTACATGTATGTTGAGTAGTACAGTGAAACAATAGCGATATCCTTAACCGTGTACCGATTGTTGTTATAGTAAACCGTGATATTGATAACTATTAGTCGGTTAGTGTATCGAGTGTTTCGGTTAGTACAATGTAGTATTTATACCGTGAACGTGCAGGACCAGTCTCTACAGAACCCATCAATACATGTCAGCTGTCTACTAATGGCGTTTGTTGCCAACAAATTACAAACTACGTTATAACGTACATGTATGTTAAGTACTAGATGTGAAACAATAGCGGTGTCAATAACCGTGTACCGATTGTTGTAATAGTATCCGTGATATCGATAACTATTAGTCGGTTAGTGTATCGAGTGTTTCGGTTAGTACAATGTAGCATTTATACCGTGCACGTGCAGGACCAGTCTCTACAGAACCCATCAATACATGTCAGCTGTCTACTAATGGCATTTGTTGCCAACAAATTACAAACTACGTTATAACGTACATGTATGTTGAGTAGTACAGTGAAACAATAGCGTTGTCAATAACCGTGTACCGATTGTTGTAATAGTAATCCGTGATATTGATAATTATTAGTCGGTTAGTGTATCGAGTGTTTCGGTTAGTACAATGTAGCATTTATACCGTGCACGTGCAGGACCAGTCTCTACAGAACCCATCAATACATGTCAGCTGTCTACTAATGGCGTTTGTTGCCAACAAATTACAAACAACTTTATAACGTACATGTTTGCTGTGTAGTACATGTGTAACTATGTAAAATAAATTTGTACGTAATGGCGTTACTGCTATGAAAAGAATGGTTAGCATATTTAAAATATTTACTAGTCTATTGTTGTTAAAATTACATTACGTCTTTTCGTAGATCTTGCACGTGAATGAAAAATTCTTGTTTAGTGAAATATATTTCCGACGCTAATGTTTAGTTTGCCTTGTGACGATCAAGAAAATATATCAAAGTGTATACGTTTTTGGTCTTATCTTTTTTGTGCCACGTTCGATTGTACATTGTTTTTATGAGAAGCCTACTTCGGTCATAAAGCTTCTACTTTCAGCCATTGTAATTAACGTGCAGTCTAAGATACTTCTGTTGCCAGAATTGAGTTTCCTTTTGTTACCGTGATGATTAAGAGAAGCCTACTTCTGTCAAAGACAACTATGATGTGTTTTACAGCAGTAGTAAAACTTATATTGTTAATTTGTCTTTCATATCTACATTACAGTACTGTGACTTTTAATGTTTTATCAGGATATGTTTTATTTTGTGCTCCAAAATGGTGTCGTACACGAAAATTTTAACTTTTGGGGTTGTTATTGACCACGACGGAAAGCTGTACTGACATTAATACAGTCTCATACTTTCAAACTGTACATGTATACAGCTGTGGCGCAATGCAGCGGGTACATCGGTTATCACAATATAACTATATCAAGCAACGTCGAGCGTGGCTGCTGCTTGGATGGGTGACTGCTGAGCGATCCTGTCCTTGCAAGCAGCCCGCCTGCCCCGGCCGTTGGTGGTGGTGATTCGGAAGTCACCTTTAAGCCGTTGGTCCCCAGGTTAAGTATTAGAGAGGGCTTCTCAGCCCTAACTTCGTCTGGTAAAATAAGACATCTTTACTTTATTTATCTTCAGCAATAATAGTATTTAAATTTAAGACTCGTAAACACCTGGGTTTTATTTTACAAAATCTATTTAACTAGTTCCGCTGAAAATATAAGATAAAACAGATATTCAAATATATATTCGTGTACGGTATTTATTTGTATTCATAAGGTAATAAAAATCGACTTGTAAATAGTTTTGAATATGGTGTATTATTCATAAAATCATGCTTGAACAAGGAATAAAATCGCTATTTACATTTTAACGGATATTGGATACGTTATACAATATTTCTACATAACAAAGCACTTCCGCACCGCTTGTTCAAAGTAGCGTGTATCTACTAACATTACGGTAAACCGTAGAGTCTAATAAGTTTGGTTTATGTCTCAAAACATAATTAATATAACGAAGGATTGATTATATAAAATTATCGTGCTTCTTCTTGCTTCTAATGCTTCTTTCTTCTTACATAAGCGGGTGTATCAGCTGAGTTAATATCTTTTTAACATTTATTGTTGAAATGGTATGAATACCGTATTGTTCAAATTTGGTACATCTTTAGTTCGTTAACAAAGTTACTATATTTAATGCATTGTGTGGAAAAAACCTAAAATTGCATTGTTCCTAAAATATTTTACAAAATTATACTGTATTGATTCAAACCCAGCCAATTTTTCATGTCCTCTACTCAGTGTATTCACGGCAGCATAGAGAGTGTCTACACGGTACTTTAAGCTAATATTGAAAATGTTAAAAGGTACACAGAATTAACTGCTTAATAAGCTAGTAAACGTCTATTCTTCCGACATTTCGAGAACAAACTATAAATACTAACAGTAGCTTCTTACACAATTAATTATTTATTATATATTTACTTTATACATTCCGTATCGCACACATAACCATTGATATTTTGGTTAGTATTGCGTCAGGGCTTGTTACGTAGCAATGTGGGCGCGAGGGTTCATGTGCTAAAACATATGTCTTTGTCTTTTTACGCACGATAAATAGGATCCTCGTTACATAGTATTTAAATTTTGTAACAAAATCGATGTCAAATATACGAAAACATATCGTCCTTACAATCGACTTTTACACGATAGTAACGATGGTTCGATCACTAAGCCTCCGGGCCGGCAGTACAGCAGGAGTATTGTTGGCCTTGCCAGCTCAAGGTCAGGCTCTGCCGCATAGGAATGTGGCCGCGAGGGTTCGCACCTTTCTCTGACACGGTATAGGCTCATACAGTTCCGTTCTTGCACAACTTCAAAGATACAATCGATTGTTACACGATAGTAACGATGGTTCGATCACTAAGCCTCCGGGCCGGCAGTACAGCAGGAGTATTGTTGGCCTTGCCGGCTCAAGGTCAGGCTCTGCCGCATAGGAATGTGGTCACGAGGGTTCGCACCTTTCTCTGACACGGTATAGACTCATACAGTTCCGTTCTTGCACAACTTCAAAGATACAATCGATTGTTACACGATAGTAACGATGGTTCGATCACTAAGCCTCCGGGCCGGCAGTACAGCAGGAGTATTGTTGGCCTTGCCGGCTCAAGGTCAGGCTCTGCCGCATAGGAATGTGGTCACGAGGGTTCGCACCTTTCTCTGACACGGTATAGACTCATACAGTTCCGTTCTTGCACAACTGCAAAGCTACAATCGATTGTTACACGATAGTAACGATGGTTCGATCACTAAGCCTCCGGGCCGGCAGTACAGCAGGAGTATTGTTGGCCTTGCCGGCTCAAGGTCAGGCTCTGCCGCATAGGAATGTGGTCACGAGGGTTCGCACCTTTCTCTGACACGGTATAGACTCATACAGTTCCGTTCTTGCACAACTTCTAAGATACAATGGATTGTTATACGATTGTAACGACTCTATTTTAGTTGAATTATTCATAGTAATCGGACAAAGAGACATAATTATAAGTGAAATGTGTTAAATTATACAAACCGTAACTGGAGCTAAATGTGACAATGGTTTTGCACAATTATTTAAAGAAAATTATGATAGTTCGAAAATGTTTATTAAGAAAATACAATAAATAGAATAGTTGTAGTTGCTAAAGTATAATTGTTGTTGGCTAATTTAATAGTACTCTTGTATTACAAAATGGAGCAACTTATTACAAAGATAAATCTGAATTGGGTAGAGGTGAAGATCGTGACAGAGTTAGAACGCAAATATATGGTCGAATTACCTGACCAGTCAAACACCAACTTGATAACAAGGCCTCCTAGCTTAACTATGACGTCAGCATATGTTATTGGCTAACACAATATAGTACTCTTGTATTACGCAAGTGAAGTAACTTTATAATTTTATTTACTTATCAAAAAATTACAAATAATAAAAAAAAAATGCACTTGGGGACGTGCACTAGGTGACTAACAAGACGGAAATGCATTCGCTATTATTGATAATACTATATCATTCCTGTTTTATTTCTCTCAATACTTACCTTCTCTTTCGCTTATATTCATGACATGTTAAATAATTTGATTACCGACTTTGATGCTATCTATAGACTACTGATAAGTTAGTACTTCCCATCATTCGGCTAAGTGTGTTATAGGAATATACCTATTTTTAGATTATTCAAAGTATAGACACATTTTGTATTAAGCCTGCAAATGCGATATGTATACAGTGAAAGATAAAATATCATTTTCAATCGTTGTTGGTGATTTAAAATCACAATTTAATATCAAGATAATACATTTTAAAATTATTTTTTATTTTTTTGCGTAAGAAATTCGTTTTACAGGCCGAGACTTTTAAGTATAAAACGTCTTAAGTCTTAGAGCCTCTTCATACTTAAGACTTATTTACTCTTTCGCGAGAATCTCTCTCTTCTCCTAAATGTTAAATTGTTTTTGAAAATAGCTGTAAAATTAAAGGCTAAGTTTTAAACCTTACACATTTATGTTTCTGAGATGGTGTTTTATAACTGGGAGTAACCAATAAAGTGAAAGTAAAAACCTTACTCGTACTTCATAATTGTTATGTGAAGGTTACTCCTACACCTGGTGTGTAGAAAATTACGCTATTCGCTCGCAATGTAGTAATTTTCGTTGGATCGCAAAATCTATTTTAGTTCCACCTCTGGATGTCGAGTAATAATACGGTTGGCGCTAATTCGAAACCATCGAACATGCCGGCGAGAGCTGGGTGTGGCCATGAGAGTGATTTGAATCTGACCGACCTACAAGTGGTTCTCGTGAGGCGCTGTCCCTGGTACCGGGTGCCACCATTGTGTCCTAATTGTGTCATTGTGTTGCCATTGTGTATTGTGTCGCCGCGCCGCACCGGTGTCTTCTGCCGTTCCCGTCTCATGTCACACCGGTCACGACCAGCAGACGTTCCGATACTCGACTCCGATTGTCGATTGTCGTGTGCTTGTACAACGAGTATCGATTATGTATCGATAACCGTATCAGAGTATCGAAGTTGTGAACGTATGGGCTTGAGTCTTATTGTTAAATCTCTGCCTACTGCAACTAAACAATATTGAAATTAATCAGTTGTCGTTCGATTGTCGTATGCTTGTATAACGAGTATCGATTGCGCATCGATAACCGATTCCGAGTATCGAAATTGTGAATTTATGGGCTTCAGTCTTACTGTTAAATCTCAGCCTACTGCAACTAAACAATATTACTATTAATTAATGCCTAACAAAAATCAATTACTTAAATCACATGTAAGACGGTTTAAGATGGTGCAATTTGAATTCGGTTGGAATATCTTTCAATTTTTAAAGAAATGTTTAGCCACAACTCTTTAACATATCATTTTTGAAGAGAAAAATCTGTTAAATTATTCCTATGGTAAGAATTTGAAGCAGAAATCACACCTTATGACGAGACCCTAAATGAAAACTGTTGAGAACATGGATATGAATTATAAAATACATATACATAAACACAAAAGTACACTCCCTTGAACTTGCAGTAATTTTTTCCACAGATGGCAGGCCATTTTTTAGTGTTTTGTACCCGTACATTAAACATTATGTACGGTAATTCTGGTATAAAAACATTATACATAAACCATAAAAAGATCACATCTTTTGAGAAGTTGAGGGCTGCACTTGGTAAAGTGTGATAATAAATATTAGAACTTGAGATATCCAATTTATTCTTCATTTTATGTAGTTCCAGAAAATATATAATTGCATCCAGTTTCTTTTGAAGAATGTTATATATTGTAAAAACCACAGATAGTAGGCCTACACGAAAGGCTAAATTTGTTACTATGGTTTCGTTTATTTAAAAAAAAAAAATAGAAAAATATAATTGTAACAATAAACATTTCCAAAATAGTTCAAACATTTAGAGAATTACGTGCACTACAAAACACTAAGTAAATTAATAAAACAAAAAATTTTTTTTTTTTTGAAAAGTGGTGAAGCGTACCTAAAATTGTTACTATGGACACGGTTATTACAAAAATAAAATGTTTACACTAAATATTTAAAAAATATACCAAAATCTAGCACACTATAGCCTGAAACAAAGCTATAACAAGCTATGTTCTGAGCGCTATTGATTGGGTAAACTCCTTCATCATTTATTAATTCCTTCCTTGATTTATTTTCTCCTATATGGTATGTTTATGTCCCGCTGTCTTCTAAGTTTATCTCTTTTGATATTCCAACGTACAAAATCTGTTATCAACCCGGAACTCTTAAACTATTCCTATAGACCATAAATACTATAAAACAATTTTTTGAGACATTTGTGACTGACCCACTTCAACTGTTTTATTCCGTTATGCGATAGATGCTGCCGCAGGCTGCGTTGATTGAACGGGAGTATTAATGTCAGACCATTCGGAAACTAAAAACACTTTCTAATCATGTTTAAACTAGACTGTTTAGCCTACATAGTTTGCATTAATATTTCAGTAGTTTTAGATCTGACACTAATACCTCAGTGCTTCCCTGCAGAATGAGTGAAACTACTAAGAAACGAAAAATATCCCTCCATGCAGTGCTTATCAAATCAAATCACTTTATTCCACATAATACATAATTGGTATATACAAGAAAATAACAAAGCTTATTCGTATGGAAATTTGTTATCTCGTAATAGAATAACGTTCTAGAAGTTCTGATAAGAAATGTCTGAGACCGCTGTCAAAGACTTTCATTTGCAAAGATGTATTGTATTCGGAGCTGGAGTTCGAAGTCCAGCTGACCAGTTTCAAGTCAGCTATCTTTATAGCGATAAGACATTTGATGGTTTTACTGATAACGCCGTAAATATGATTATCATTAGTAATTATGGATGTAGAATATGTATGAAATTGTTTTAGAAATTTATAATAAAGTGATGTCTTATTTTACCAGGCGTAGTTAGGGCTAAGAAGCCCTCTCTAACTTTTAGACTGGGGTGACTTCCGAACCACCACCGATGGTTGGGCAGGCGGACTGCTTGCAAGGACAGGATCGCTTAGCGGTCACCCATACAAGCAGCTGTCTCTTCAGAAGCAGCGCAAAGGTCCTTATAGGACTAGTTGCAATTTTCTAAGCTTATTCTCCTAAGAGTAAAAAAACTAATCGAGATGATCTAGTGATATCTTCAAAAAGTTGGGTAATCGCTGGTACCGTTTCCTGAGATCTACTTGAGTGTACATATAACGTTTCCTTAAACTCGGAACAAGTGTGTGTGCGACGCATGGCGCAATCTTTAGCGAGCAAGTTGTGACTTGCACAAGTCGTTAAGATTTCCGTGTGTGTCTACACTTTGACCTAAATCCCCAGCCGCTCTCTAAGTTTAAGCTGTTTGACAACAATAATTCCAGTAACTTCCGTACCATTGTGTCAGGTGACTGCAGATGCCACAAGTTCTAAAATGAAAGGGACAATTTACAGCAGCTTACATTTTAAACTATTTTTGTTTTATTTGTTGCACTTTAATGTATAACAAATACCGGAGATAATTTCAACATTAATTTAGTTGAGTGCATTAATTTGTGATTTAAAATAACACTACCAATATCTTTATTGAAGTCTTTTGACCCTGAATTTTTCATCAAACTCCATCAAGAGTGACAGCAACGACACAATTGCATATTGACAACATTATCTCAACAGTTCCTGCTGTTGTAGTGTAAGTGGTCAAAACAGCGATTTCTGCTAACTACGCTCTAGAAGCAGTAATTAGTAAAATGGGTCAGATTCCGTTATATGCCCCCAACGCTGAAAATCTTTTCAATGAACAATTCAACAAAAACAAACATTACCAAACAAAAACTAAACTCTTTATTGAAAAAAACACACAAAACTTGTTTTTATTCTTGATCACACTCCGCCACCCAAAATGCGAGTGCCTCCGGCCCGAAGGTGCTGCCGAAGCCCGCGCTGATGTCAACGAAAGAAAAACATCCCTCGAGATAGTACCTATCAGTAAAATATCAAATTCTAGAGGGTCTGATCAGAAATATAAATTGAATTGTAATGGAAAGGCAATTATGTACCGTGTAAAAAACTTAAATAATCATGTGATGCCGCGCGGCCTGCCGTAATCGGGATTCTCGAGAAAGGTAAGATAACAGCGACAACAATACCGACCGCAATACCTGGAAATGCTTGTTGATTGATGGAATGTTAGTTCTGTTGCTCAACTACATCGTTTTATGACGTTCTGTAGTAAGTCCATCTAATCTATACAAATTTAGATGTATTCAAATGTATGCCATAGTCTCTGGTGTGGTGAGCGCTTTAATCAGATTCATCCTCTCCCAATGCAGCAGTTAAATGTGTTATCTTGAAGTATGACTATCTAATATAAACCATTTCAGATATATTCAGATTTATGCTTTATCGTCTGATGTGGTAAGCGCTTTAAACAGATTCATCTTTCTCCTAAAGTCAAGCGCAACTTACGACACTGTACTGAAGGACCGCAGCAAGACCTAATCTTGTAAAGATTACATTGAAAAGGCGTGTATTATTAAACTCTCCATCGATAATTTAAAAGAGTTAATGTTTACAGACTCAGATAAATATTTCAAAGTAACAATAAGAGTTACATTATATTAGCACCGTTTAAGAAATGTGCAAGGTCTCGTGTTATTAACTTCAAATTTGACCAGAGCGTTATTGATAGAGAAATTTTTGCCTCATCGATTGTACAGTACAATATCGAAATGAATCATACACGGTTCGGAATCTACGTAATACAAAAGCTGAGTTGTTTGCTGTGTTTAGATAATGGAATAATTGATCTCAGTTCGCGATGAGATGGCGTGCTGTGTATCTTCTTCGGCTAAGACCATTATTCCTAAATTAATTCTTAAAAACTCCAGTGACGTCAATAGATAAAGGAACTCGTTTATTACTTAAGTAAGACTGATGAAACCATTTTCTCTTCTGGTGCGAAATCCCGACATCCTTTGTCACGCAATGGTATGATTATACTCCTCGCAGTGCCGGGAAGAATTCCAGGTTTTCTCGAGGATTTGCGTCAGAGGCTGCCAAGGACACTTGATTGCTGTCTGTCTGTCTGTCTGTCTGCCGCCGCACCACTCGATTGGTGTAATCCAGGAGTAATCAAGACCGACTTGTCGAATCTACCGCCAAGGTCAATTAGCCTACTCTTGCTTGTATACGAGTCGCACGTGACTCGCGTCAGACAAATAGTTTAATGATTCGGGTTGGAGGCGCAGTCTGCATCCACGATGTACGCTCTGGGCGATTATCTGACTAACAGGCAGATATTAACTTGTAATTAAAGTGAGATCATTAAATTACTTACAAAAGAGAGAAGTGATGCAGAAGAAGTGCACTATGCTACATGGGCATGTGGAACACATTTAACCGATCTCATACATAAACTAACTAAATTAGTATTTTAGGATTATTTCAGTAGTTATTAATTTTATATTCTAATTGAATCTTTTATACCAGTTTAAAATCAAGTTTAAATTTGGTCAAACAGGATTTAAATATGTTTCAAAACTTTCCAAAATTCATGTTCGATAAATATATAGGGGCTTATATGAAAGAATAATTGCAGTTATTAATTTGAAAGTAGGTCTTTATAAAACATATGAAGCTTTCCTTATAGAAATAGTTCAAACTTTCCAATTTTGTAAGAGCTCCAGTGAATATTACGTAGTAATTTTGATTTTAAAAATTCTGTTCTTAACTTAATGCCAGGCGTTGTAGCTAGATCTAATGCAAATTGCATTTTCCTCTTAAATTTTAAGGTAGTCCTTAGCCTTTTCTCAATATTTTAATTTTTCTAACGATATTCAGCTCACATAAGGTAAAATTGTAAAAAAACAATAATTAACTTGTGCGACACTATAACACTACAACACAGTGACACTATAACTCTGTAACACTACAACACAGTGACACTATAACTCTGTAACACTACAACACAGTGACACTATAACTCTGTAACACTACAACACAGTGACACTATAACTCTGTAACGCTACAACACAGTGACACTATAACTCTGTAACGCTACAACACAGTGACACTATAACTCTGTAACGCTACAACACAGTGACACTATAACTCTGTAACACTACAACACAGTGACACTATAACTCTGTAACGCTACAACACAGTGACACTATAACTCTGTAACACTACAACACAGTGACACTATAACTCTGTAACGCTACAACACAGTGACACTATAACTCTGTAACGCTACAACACAGTGAAACTCCACCACTGTAACACTACAACACTGCAAAACTTTGTTTGTAGTTTAGGTTTATTGGCTGAACGTCAGTGTAGCCACTAACTCAGGTGATCAGATATAAATCATTCCTGGGGTCTTTTTCGTTTAAGGGCCAGCACCTTACAAAGATCAAGCAGCAAGCGCTGCGCAGCGGGCAAGCATCGCGTGATCTGAGTTTTGAATAGGCAAGCTAGGGTCTTTTGTGCTGGCCCTTAAACGAAAAAGACCCCATTCCTGTATGTCTGTCTGTCTGTGCGGTATCTCGTACAACATTCTATCCTATAAGTGTTCTAATTGAACAAAAGCATAAAGTAAACAGGAAAAAAGGTTAAGCCTCACCTATCTTACTGGTAGTATGCCATATTCTAAATCCATTTTTTAATCATTAAAAGATTCTCAAAATTAAGTTTCTTGGTCTTTATTAAAGCATAGCATTTAAGTTCTATTCTGAATTTCGTATCCTAAAATTAAGGAAATAACATCGTCTAAATTAATATCATGTAAGATTGCATAGTCGTCTTTAATTAGTGATGGTAGAATAAAGGAGTGCGAAGATAATTCTTTCACTTTATCTCTTAAAACGTGTACTTCCCACAACTGAGTGTCGGGTTTTAACGATAAGCTGGTAACTTAATAGTTTCAGCGTTATTAAAGTGTAAGAGGATAGTCATGTTGCAGGAGCGTAATGAAAATATATAAATAAATTACATGGAACTACTGTTCTTAATACTCTTATAATGGAGCGAAAAGCAATTCGAGAAACTTTTCATCACTGATTGAAATTCTGTTGGACACAATTTAGTACGTAAGGTACAAACAGTGTTTCTATAATGCATGACCTTGAATGATTGATTTAAAACAAATAATAAAACACTTCGAGACTATTAGACTCACAATTAAATAGTGTAACTTCATTTAGAAAAATAACTTTTTTCATATTAAAAGTGAACGTTTTTTCATAAGTATTGCTTGATGGTGTTTAAAGTTATCGAAACAGTGGCTACTGGAGAAGAAGAAGTGAGGGCTCTTATATGTCTGGGAGTGAAAACTTAAGAAAATATAGTGTACTCCACGGCTTTAATCTCACATTTTAAGATTGTCCAACGTGGCAACACTGCTGGAAGGTCAATCAAACACTTAAAAATATAATTATACATCCTCTTCTTTCTCAAAATCTGAGTACGTTCCATTAAATACAAGGCAACACGAGATATTAGAAATAGATAGATAAAGATCAGCTTGCCTCGCTACTTGGCGCGATTCCTACCATTAACATCTCCCGGTACGAGTGAGGACCGGACATTGGCTCCAACATCACCAGAAGTTGGGTTCTTCCAAATTGGTCTAAGCCAACATGGGCAAAAAGTAGAGCAAGAACGGCTTGCCTCGCTATTTGGCGCGATTCCTACCATTAACAACTCCCAGCACAAGCGTGGACCAGAAATTGCCCCCAACATCACCAGAAGTTGGGTTCTTCCAAATTGGCCTAAGGCAATATGGGCAAGAGGTAGAGTAAGATCGGCTCGCCTCGCTATTTGGCGCGATTCCTACCATTAACAACTCACGGCACGATTGCTGACCGGAAATTGGAGCCAACATCACCAGAAGTTGGGTTCTTCCAACTCGGTCTAAGCCAACATGAGCAAGAGGTAGAGTAAGAATGGCTTGCATCGCTATTTGGCGCGATTCCTACCATTAACAACTCCCAGCACAAGCGTGGACCAGAAATTGCCCCCAACATCACCAGAAGTTGGGTTCTTCCAAATTGGCCTAAGGCAATATGGGCAAGAGGTAGAGTAAGATCGGCTCGCCTCGCTATTTGGCGCGATTCCTACCATTAACAACTCACGGCACGATTGCTGACCGGAAATTGGAGCCAACATCACCAGAAGTTGGGTTCTTCCAACTCGGTCTAAGCCAACATGAGCAAGAGGTAGAGTAAGAATGGCTAGCCTCGCTATTTGGCGCGATTCCTACCATTAACAACTCACGGCACTAGTGCGGTCCAGAGATTGGCTCCAACATCACTAGAAGTTGGGTTCTTCCAAATTATTCTTAGCGAACATTTGCAAGAGGTAGAGTAAGAATGGCTAGCCTCGCTATTTAGCGCGATTCCTACCATTAACAACTCTCGGCACGAGTGCGAACCGGAAATTGGCTCCAACATCACCAGAAGTTCTCCCAACTCAGGCTAAGCCGTTGTAACCAACTTTATTGAACACGATGCTCACTCACATCGCACCTTTGTGAGGCTCAATTTATAAATCCTTTAATCTTGCCCGAGGTGTGAAATTTGGGTGTGAATCAGGGCGCGATGTTTATATAACAGAAATGTGGTTTCTAGAGTCAAATAAACCTTTGAATATCTATCAGTTTTATCCTATTGGGCGTGTTTGTTCGTATGACCCGATTTGGGTATACTACTCACCACAGTATCGACTGTTTGCTCAACAGACAAATATTCCTTTAAAATTAACGTTCAATAACAAAATGCAAAATTAACATTACCCTTTTGATTCGCAAATGAACTAATATAAAAGTATACAACGTACTGTATTTGGCTCATTTACAACAGCATGAATAGAACCGAGACTACATCTTTTTCAGGGAGAATGTAGGTTATACCCTGTGTATATTATCCGATTGAGTGAGGTAAGAGTTAATTGAAACCCTGCCGTTTGGGGTGAATGCCAAACGTTAGTTGTAAACTTGTTCCGAGTTGTTGCAACGCTCCCCTGCATGTTTTATGTACGTAGGAATAAAAGAGTCACATTTATTAATTTACTTATATGATTTACTTCTCTTAAAGATTTTTTTTGCCAAGGTATACAACCCATTTTCGAATCGCATTCTCAGAATAATTTAACATAAATAAATAAATAAATAATATATATATATATATATATATATATATATATATATATATATATATATATAAAAATTATGAAAATCTGAATATAGTCATTTTACACATTACCTATATAATCTAAACTATTAAATAATAAAAAGATTAAAAAATCTATTTTTATTTTTATAAAGAAACAAAGTGTGATGTACAAAGTTATAGAAATTATGTTCTGCGATTCTATGCTAGCAGTGATTTATTATATTGTTATATTGTCACCAAGGACGTAGCCATAAAGGGGCCCAAGGGGTCCGGGCCTCCCAAATATTCAATTTTTTCAATGAACTTTTAGTAAATGATCATTATTATTCAAATAATTCTGCATTAATGATATGTGCTGCTGAAAGACCTTTCTCAGAAAAGAAACGGGTCAAGAACTTTTTAAGGAACAAAATGGGGCCTCATTCTATGTCCACTACGGGAAAATATCAGTTGTCTGCACCCCCCTCCTACAAAGTTTTCAGTGGCTACGTTCTTGATTGTCACTGACTTCAAACATTGACTTCCCACTTTGTTTTTCGTTTTACTCTAGAAATAAAATTGCCACATGATCCTACACGATAGTACTCTCATTATGTTCACAATTTTATTAATTCCGCTATTTTCTCTTTACTATAAAAGTTACTCACAAGACCATTGTCAAAATATTCGCTGACGCTTAGCCCAACTCCAACACCATAAAACGCTCCATCATCGAACTCGGAGTTACTTACATAGAAATGAAGCTTCATGCAAAATTAAAGTCTGCAGACCATTTCGTTTTTGAGATATTGTGCAGACAGACGGACAGATAGACATTTTTACAGCATTTTTACAGTGATGCGTTTCAATAAAGGTCATCCAATGACACTTGTTCCACTTTACATTTACACCATTCCCAAATTTGTATAATTAATGTTCTCCGAGTTGTAGTTGGTCACCTACACACTCGTAAGAACATTTCATTACAAAAGAGAACGAAGTTATAAAGATCGAATCAGGTCTTTTAGTTATGAAAACGGAATTAAAAACGAGGGGCATAAATGGTTTGTGTGAATTACTTCTTCTCGGGTTTTCTTGATCAATATTTCACATGATTCTAGAGGATAGAACGCCAACATTTGAAGAGCCCTCTGTTACCATGTAATTACTCAATTTACTGGTGAGATCCTTGGAACAGCATCAACAACGGATACAACTCTTATATGCCCGTCCTGTTCAATATATCTACCTTACATGTATGTTCCCATTAAAAGCACCGAACATGTTACTGTGTTTGTTACGTTCACAACAATAAAATAGTTTCTGGTAAAACTAAAAACGTGGTAATTTTTTGATGGGATAAAAATAAAAAGTTGAACATAGTTCAGGCTTGTGAGTAAAAGTATTAATACTGATTGGATAAATACTGACTTGAAAGTATCGGGTCCGATATTGCTCTCCGTAGAGCACCGAGAGGGAAGTCGGTAAAGCTCCATCTATCGATAATGTGGATCGTCTCCTGTGCTGCAGCCTGATATAAGTCTCTGTGCAGGACACCATATTATGACGATTCAAGGAGGCCTGAACTGTAGGCGACACAATTTCTATATTTATCTAAATTAGTAACGTCACTTACTCCTCGATTCCGAAAACAGATTGTCCTAGTAGTTTGCTGAGGAAAATAAATGATTGACGTTAGATTTGTGGTTGCTTAGCTTTTTTCAGTACGGTTCTGTGTGAATACAGATATTGTATGATGTTTTGTAATAAACATACTCTTTTCACAAAGATTATAGTAGGGTTCTTTGTGAGTGCAGATAATGTGTGATGATTTGTAGTAAACATACTATTTATTGTCTACAAAGATTGTAGTAGTGTCCTTTTTGAGTGCAGATATTGTGTGATGATTTGTAGTAACCATACCCCCTACTGTTCCACAAAGCTTGCAGTAGGGTTCTTTGTGAGGGCAGATATTGTGTGATGTTTTGTAATAAACATACTCTTTACACAAAGCTTATAGTAGGGTTCTTTGTGAGTGCAGATATTGTGTGATGTTTTGTAATAAACATACTCTTTACACAAAGATTATAGTAGGGTTCTTTGTGAGTGCAGATAATGTGTGATGATTTGTAGTAAACATACTCTTTATTGTTCCACAAAGATTGTAGTAGTGTCCTTTTTGAGTGCAGATATTGTGTGATGATTTGTAGTAACCATACCCCCTACTGTTCCACAAAGCTTGCAGTAGGGTTCTTTGTGAGGGCAGATACTGTGTGACGATTTGCAGTAACCATACCCCCACTGTTCCACAAAGCTTGCAGTAGGGTTCTTTGTAAGGGCAGATATTGTGTGATGGTTTGCAGTAACCATACCCCCTACTGTTCCACAAATATTGTGGTAGGGTTCTTTGTGAGGGCAGATATATCGTGTGATGTAAAGTAACCATACTCCTTAATGTTCCACAAAGTTTGTAGTAGTGTCCTTTGTGAGTGCATATATTGTGTGATGATTGTGTAAACATACTCTTTATTGTTCCACAAAAATTGGCAGTTGGGTTCTTTGTGAGTGCAGATTTATTCTGATGATTTGTAGTAAACATACTCTTTACTGTTCCACAATGATTGCAGTAGGGTTCCTTTGTGAGTGCAGATATATTGTCTTGATTTATAGTAAACATAATCTTTACTGTCCAACAAATATTATAGTAGGGTTCTTTGTGAGTGCAAATATAGTTAGTTACCGTACTCTTTACTGTTTCACAAAGAGAGTAGTAGGGTTCTTTGTCGGTGCAAATTTTGTGTGATGATTTGTTGTAACCATACACCCTACAGTTCCACAAAGCTTGCAGTAGGGTTCTTTGTAAGGGCAGATATTGTGTGATGGTTTGCTGTAACCATACTCCTTACTGTTCCACAAATATTGTGGTAGGGTTCTTTGTGAGGGCAGATATATCGTGTGATGTAAAGTAACCATACTCCTTAATGTTCCACAAAGTTTGTAGTAGTGTCCTTTGTGAGTGCATATATT
The DNA here is from genome assembly GCF_021130785.1 of Homalodisca vitripennis. NCBI lineage: Eukaryota > Metazoa > Arthropoda > Insecta > Hemiptera > Cicadellidae > Homalodisca > Homalodisca vitripennis. The sequence goes on from NC_060208.1 coordinate 13,944,132, forward strand.
GTGTGATGATTGTGTAAACATACTCTTTATTGTTCCATAAAAATTGGCAGTTGGGTTCTTTGTGAGTGCAGATTTATTCTGATGATTTGTAGTAAACATACTCTTTACTGTTCCACAATGATTGCAGTAGGGTTCCTTTGTGAGTGCAGATATATTGTCTTGATATATAGTAAACATAATCTTTACTGTCCAACAAATATTGTAGTAGGGTCCTTTGTGAGTGTAAATATAGTTAGTTACCGTACTCTTTACTGTTTCACAAAGAGAGTAGTAGGGTTCTTTGTCGGTGCAGATATTGTGTGATGATTTGTCGTAACCATATTCCTTACATTGTTTCACAAAGAAAGTAGGAAAGTAGTAGGGTTCTTTGTGGGTGCAGATATTGTGTGATGATTGGTTGTAACCATTCTCCTTACATTGTTTCACGAAGACAGTAGTAGGGTTCTTTGTGGGTGCAGATATTTGTGATGATTTGTTGTAACCATACTCCTTGCATTGTTTCACAAAGAAAGTAGTAGGGTTCTTTGTCGGTGCAGATATTGTGTGATGATTTGTTCTAACCATACTCCTTACTTGTTTCACAAAGAAAGTAGTAGGGTTCTTTGTCGGTGCAGATATTGTGTGATGATTTGTTGTAACCATACTCCTTACATTGTTTCACAAAGAAAGTAGTAGGGTTCTTTGTGGGTGCAGATATTGTGTGATGATTTGTTGTAACCATACTCCTTACATTGCTTCACAAAGAAAGTAGTAGGGTTCTTTGTGGGTGCAGATATTGTGTGATGATTTGTTGTAACCATTCTCTTTACATTGCTTCACGAAGAAAGTAGTAGGGTTCTTTGTGGGTGCAGATATTGTGTGATGATTTGTTGTAACCATACTCCTTACATTGTTTCACAAAGAAAGTAGTAGGGTTCTTTGTGGGTGCAGATATTGTGTGATGATTTGTTGTAACCATACTCCTTACATTGTTTCACAAAGAAAGTAGTAGGGTTCTTTGTTGGTGCAGATATTGTGTGATGATTTGTTGTAACCATACTCCTTACATTGTTTCACAAAGGTTGTAGTAGGGTTCTTTCTGAGTGTATATAATAACTCAATATAAATTTTCTCAGATAATCTTCTGAGATATAATTTCTCAACATAAATTTTATGTTTGTTCTATGTTTTAGTATAGAATTACTTTTGCCGTATTCGTATATCTTTATGAGACACTATTTTCGCAGGCCAGCTAATAATAATCTGGGCCAATTCTCGTATGCTGGAAAATTCATTAACTTCAAAAATGCGAATAAATTCCATACTCATTTTTCCAAATAGAAAAGGACTGTACGAGAGGTAGCATTAGGCTCGCACACAATTGTGTGCACTGAAACACAAACGCCAATACACAGACGATGGCTCCTGTTACTGTCAATCCCCAGCCAAACAACCTCGATAACTACGTTAAGGTCATATAACGACTTTTATTCTTCCAATTTAACATCCATCGACCCGACTTGTACCTCGCAGGCCTCTCTATTTACTCCGGAATGGCTCCTAAAAACCGAGCGTTTTTCGGCTCGATTACTCCATCGTCCTTCCTCCCTCAGTTCCTTTAACTCCGTCCGCCGGAGTAACTACAGTCCGAAATATTGTTACCTCCTGTACTGTTGAGATTAATTAAATTGGCACACATAACGTGTTAACGTGATCTCTTCTGTTTAAATTTGAAAAAAAGAGAACAATGTGTTATGTAACTATGTCTTAAAACTCTATTATTGAAATTTATAAACATGGTGTTCAGTAAGAGTGATCCAATACTTGTGGATTTGGACTACACATAAAAATAAGCAAAAACAGTTCATATGAAGGTATGTCCTAAAACATTTAGTTTTCCGTCTATCTGTCTGTATGCGATTTTTATAAAAAACATTTATCTTTTGAACCAGTTCAGATAAAGTTATGAAACTTGATAATTATATCAACCTTTGGTAGACCTTTTTGAAAATAACGTATATACACAATCCTTAAGTCAAATAACATATTTTTTTAACAAACGGTATTTTGAAACGGATAAAAGAATTTTGTTAGTATTTTTTTTAAAGGTCTATCAACGGTTAATACAATTCTTAAGTTTCATAACTTTATCTTAACTGGTTCTAAATATATTATTTTTTATGAAAAACACATACAGGCAGTTAGACGGATATAATATATATATATATATATATATATATATATATATTACGTGATTCTGATAAATATTTTTTTTAAGATTCTAATAAATTAATGGGTTTTTTGCTCTCCCACCACCCAGATAAAGCATAAAAACACGAGGCAATACTTGTATTTTTCTAGGAAAATGGTATAAATTTATAATGTGGAATTAAAATAAACAAAACTGTATTAGCTGTTACAGTCAAAAGCACAAGTCTGTGCAAACACAATTTACAACGTTTACTTTTTAGATTATGGTTACTACCAAATAATGCAAGTTGTATATTTCAGTTATTTCTTGGTAATGTTTCATTTTAGCATACATTGGACGTAAACAAATGATTTAATTACTAATTCATCATGTTTATTTTAAACTAAGTAAATACCATGTTACATTGGGAACGTAATATTAGTTTGTACACAAAAATTAATATAAATATTGTTTGGTTTTCTCTATTATCTTTTGTACCTGTCAAATATGTCCATAATCTTGTCCCAGGTTGTTGAAAATTCAATTTTTAAAGCATAGTAATAGAATGAACATCTAGTTCACGTAAATTTACCATATATGAGGGAACAGAACAAAATGTGTTGCCAACATGATGAGAAATATTTTTAATTGGTAATTCAGTTAACGATACAGTCGTCAACGTGACTCAAAAGGAGACGCAAATAAAGTAAATATATGTATAAATTATTCATAGCATTTCGTGGATTAAATGCAAATTCACGTAATATGGGTAGGATTTTGCCCCCTCGTGCTCTTTTTGAAAAACATTCAAATAAATTATTCTTTTTTGTTTAAGTGCAATGAATAAAAAAATGCATAAAACAAACAAACTGTGACATAACTATATCAAGGTGTTTTGTTTGCCGAAAATTGTATTTTCGGAAACTCTTTTCACTCGAGGGGCTAAAACAATTACACTTTTATCCGTCTACTTACTGCACGATGTCTCAAGAACAAACTAGCCAATAGACGAATATTTGGATGAAGCTTCATTTCTTTGTTTGAAATTTGTTTTTGACAATGGAAGGATTGTGAAGTAAACAGAATTTTTCCTAACACATAATTACAAACTAGGTTAAAATAAACAAATCATACCAGGGCGTGGTGTTACTGAGTTTTGTATCACTAAACGATGGAAAATGTCCGAAAAAAGTAAACAATGACTTCATTTATAAGTAAACAACATAGAGTTCCATGATGGTGCATTTCACTCCATTGGATTTAACTAAGCGTTAGCGAACAATATTATGTTGGTCTTATGAATAACTACGATGGCACCATAAAATCGCAGAATTAATGCAGTAACTGATTACAATCACACGTCTTTTAACACGTGTTGTAGTAATAGTAATAATTATTGAACTTGTTATAATCGAATTTGCTAGGGAAACTCAATGTTACGCCATCCAATAACGGTGCCTAGATAAATCCAAATCCGAATGGCAAGGTTCACTGCGAGATTGGGTCCGATAGCTCCACGAGCCGGGGTAACTGGCAATATTGCGACTTAATGTAATGTGCCCCATAGCTTCCCCATTATTGAGCTCTACTCACTTACTCGGTCCTTGGCATCATTCACTTACTACCAGAACTCACAGCTCTACACAATTACAGTTATTACACGTTACAATTATTGACGTAAAGTAAAGTATAAAGTAAAGTAAGTGATGTCTTATTTTACCAGGCGAAGTTATTGCTAAGAAGTCCTCTCTAACACTTAACCTGGGGACCAACGGCTTAAAGGTGACTTCTGAACCTTCACCAATGGCCGGGCAGGCGGGCTGCTTGCAAGGACAGGATCGCTCAGCGGCCACCCATCCAAGCAGCAGCCACGCTCGACGTTGTTTGATCCGGTTATCTTCCGACAACCGTTGTACCCGCTACACTGCGCCATTAGCGTACTTATGCTGTAACTGATAAAGTACATTCACAAACTTCAATTTAAATTTCTTGTTTTTAAAAATGAAGTGGAGGACTCGAACTGCCAGTGCGTTTGTTACCTGCGCTTAGCGCATCTAGCCAAGTTTGCGAAGTCGGGGATGGAGACATATGCTTGCCACTATTAGCGCGTGCTGTGATGTGTAACCCACTTTATTTTAAAAATTAGTAGTAACCCGCGGCTGCTTCGCACACAATTCCCTATTGGATAATTAGGGCAGCATAGGCATATCCTTTTTAAATTACATAACAAACCCTTCTGTGATAATTGACGGTCATAGGAATATTCTCCTCTACTGATCCATTGTCGAATAACTGGACTGTAGGCCTAAGTGTAAACAACAGTGTTTTGTGACCCTGAAATCAGATAGTAAAATAGGACATAAGTACTAATGAAATAAATCGAATTTCTTTGCAAATGACTTTGATATACGGACTTCTCCATTTAAAACCGGATTTACTTGCAAACCCCAGAATTGTATAACAAACAATTGCTGAAGGATGAGGATGGAATACGAAGGTACCAAAACAAGCAAAGAAACATATAAAACATACTCAAAAATAATTATCCATAAACCGAGACAGTATCAATAGAAAGGAAAAGATGGATACTTGTCCAGAAGCGTTATGTAATAAAATCATAACTGCATCGCACTATAAAAATGTAGAATCAAATTTTCTTTTTACGATTCAATTTATATGGAACTATATATAATAAGATATCGGGCCAAGAACTATTTGATGTTATTGAATGTTAAGTGTCCCTTCCTTTTTATATTGGTGGCCATTTTAGTTTATTGTTTCTTAACTTAAACTTATACATTAAAAAGATTTGTTATTATTTATATATAACTTATATTTTTCTGACCTTGTGCGACAATAATGGTTATTACTCAAGTAGTTTTAAGAGACGGTCTTCTGATTAACTAAAATTCTCAAATATTAAAGAATCACAGAAAACCCTTTCTCAAGAGTTTCGTAGCGAACATCACTTCTGTTACAGGTCGAGAAGAAACATTGCGTATAATAAAAAAGGGAAAGAAGCCATTTAAAACCTATTGTTAACTGTAAACCGGCAAGTAACACATTGCCAGTTGTAGCACGTGCCACACTCCACGTCAACTTACCTCACTAACTCCTGCTCTGCTGGGATACTGATTCCTTACTTTTGTCTTCTACGTATGTGTTCAGTGTTAACTGTGTGGTAAGTGACACATTGCCAGTTGTAGCACGTGCCACACTCCACGTCAACTTACCTCACTAACTCCTGCTCTACTGGGATACTGATTCCTTACTTTTGTCTTCTACGTATGTGTTCAGTGTTAACTGTGTGGTAAGTGACACATTGCCAGTTGTAGCACGTGCCACACTCCACGTCAACTTACCTCACTAACTCCTGCTCTCTGCTGGGATACTGATTCCTTACTTTTGTCTTCTACGTTTGTGTTCAGTGTTAACTGTGTGGTAAGTGACACATTGCCAGTTGTAGCACGTGCCACACTCCAAGTCAACTTACCTCACTAACTCCTGCTCTGCTGGGATACTGATTCCTTACTTTTGTCTTCTACGTATGTGTTCAGTGTTAACTGTGTGGTAAGTGACACATTGCCAGTTGTAGCACGTGCCACACTCCACGTCAACTTACCTCACTAACTCCTGCTCTGCTGGGATACTGATTCCTTACTTTTGTCTTCTACGTTTGTGTTCAGTGTTAACTGTGTGGTAAGTGACACATTGCCAGTTGTAGCACGTGCCACACTCCACGTCAACTTACCTCGCTAACTCCTGCACTGCTGGGATACTGATTCCTTACTTTTGTCTTCTACGTATGTGTTCAGTGTTAACTGTGTGGTAAGTGACACATTGCCAGTTGTAGCACGTGCCACACTCCACGTCAACTTACCTCACTAACTCCTGCACTGCTGGGATACTGATTCCTTACTTTTGTCTTCTACGTATGTGTTCAGTGTTAACTGTGTGGTAAGTGACACATTGCCAGTTGTAGCACGTGCCACACTCCCCGTCAACTTACCTCACTAACTCCTGCACTGCTGGGATACTGATTCCTTACTTTTGTCTTCTACGTATGTGTTCAGTGTTAACTGTGTGGTAAGTGACACATTGCCAGTTGTAGCACGTGCACACTCCACGTCAACTTACCTCACTAACTCCTGCTCTGCTGGGATACTGATTCCTTACTTTTGTCTTCTACGTATGTGTTCAGTGTTAACTGTGTGGTAAGTGACACATTGCCAGTTGTAGCACGTGCCACGCTCCCCGTCAACTTACCTCGCTAACTCCTGCTCTGCTGGGATACTGATTCCTTACTTTTGTCTTCTACGTTTGTGTTTAGTGTTAACTGTGTGGTAAGTGACACATTGCCAGTTGTAGCACGTGCCACGCTCCACGTCAACTTACCTCGCTAACTCCTGCTCTGCTGGGATACTGATTCCTTACTTTTGTCTTCTACGTATGTGTTCAGTGTTAACTGTGTGGTAAGTGACACATTGCGAGTTGTAGCACGTGCTCCACGTCAACTTACCTCACTAACTCCTGCTCTGCTGGGATACTGATTCCTTACTACGTATGTGTTCAGTGTTAACTGTGTGGTAAGTGACACATTGCGAGTTGTAGCACGTACACGCTCCACGTCACATTGCTACGTACACACTCCACGTCTAACTCCTGCTGCTGGGATACTGATTCCTTACTTTTGTCTTCTACGTATGTGTTCAGTGTTAACTGTGTGGTAAGTGACACATTGCCAGTTGTAGCACGTACACACTCCACGTCACTAACTCCTGCTTGATTCCTTACTTTTGTCTTCTACGTTTGTGTTCAGTGTTAACTGTGTGGTAAGTGACACATTGCCAGTTGTAGCACGTGCCACACTCCACGTCAACTTACCTCACTAACTCCTGCTCTGCTGGGATACTGATTCCTTACTTTTGTCTTCTACGTTTGTGTTCAGTGTTAACTGTGTGGTAAGTGACACATTGCCAGTTGTAGCACGTGCCACACTCCACGTCAACTTACCTCACTAACTCCTGCTCTGCTGGGATACTGATTCCTTACTTTTGTCTTCTACGTTTGTGTTCAGTGTTAACTGTGTGGTAAGTGACACATTGCCAGTTGTAGCACGTGCCACACTCCCCGTCAACTTACCTCACTAACTCCTGCTCTGCTGGGATAATGATTCCTTACTTTTGTCTTCTACGTATGTGTTCAGTGTTAACTGTGTGGTAAGTGACACATTGCCAGTTGTAGCACGTGCCACACTCCCCGTAAACTTACCTAACTAACTCCTGCTCTGCTGGGATACTGATTCCTTACTTTTGTCTTCTACGTTTGTGTTCAGTATTAACTGTGTGGTAAGTGACACATTGCCAGTTGTAGCACGTGCCACACTCCACGTCAACTTACCTTACTAACTCCTGCTCTGCTGGGATACTGATTCCTTACTTTTGTCTTCTACGTATGTGTTCAGTGTTAACTGTGTGGTAAGTGACACATTGCCAGTTGTAGCACGTGCCACACTCCACGTCAACTTACCTCACTAACTCCTGCTCTGCTGGGATACTGATTCCTTACTTTTGTCTTCTACGTATGTGTTCAGTGTTAACTGTGTGGTAAGTGACACATTGCCAGTTGTAGCACGTGCCACACTCCCCGTCAACTTACCTCACTAACTCCTGCTCTGCTGGGATACTGATTTTTACACAGTATACTGGGATACTGATTGAATACAGTATATATAATTTTAATCTATTTCCTCTACGAGGAATGGCTGAAAAGTAGGAGGGGTTTTTTATTAATACACAACCAAGCACATTACACACAGAGTCGAACATTCAATATTGTGTAATGCAGTAATCAAGCTTGGTCAAGGAAACTCCTTCGAAAACTACATTTTTACATTACACACAGAACTGAGCACTGAACTTTTAGGAAGCATCAATCAAACTTGGTCAAGGAAACTAATTTGAGAACCACATTTGTACATTATACATAGAACTGGGCACTGAATCTTGTAGGGAGCATCAATCAAACTTGGTCAAGGAAACTCCTTTGAGAACCAAATTTGTACATTTAAGTTTATTACACACGGAACGGACCACTGAATCTTGTAGGAAGCATCAATCAAACTTGGTCAAGGAAACTCCTTTGAGAACCAAATTTGTACATTTAAGTTTATTACACACGGAACGGACCACTGAATCTTGTAGGAAGCATCAATCAAACTTGGTCAAGGAAACTCCTTTGAGAACCACATTTGTATATTACACACGGAACTGAGCACTGAATCTTGTAGGAAGCATCAATCAAACTTGGTCAAGGAAACTCCTTTGTGAACCAAATTTGTACATTTAAGTTTATTACACACGGAACGGACCACTGAATCTTGTAGGAAGCATAAATTAAACGTGGTCAAAGAAACTCCTTTGAGAACCACATTTGTATATTACACACGGAACGGAGCACTGAATCTTGTAGGAAGCATCAATCAAACTTGGTTAAGGAAACCCCTTTGAGAACCATATTTGTACGTTTAAGTAAATTACACACGAAACTAAACATTCAATCGTGTAAAATTCAACAATTTTGAAACATTACAGAATGTCTCTACTTGAATTATTAACAAAATAGTGGTAAAATCCAAGTTTTGAATTACTTAATCTGATTCTGTGATTTGTTCTCAGGTATGAGATTCGAGATCTACTCCCGTAAGTACCCTTATTACCTCCTAGAAATCAAGTGATTTACGCTTAAATATCACCGAAATGATTTGCTTAAATGTTTTTCTACTATACCATTAAACAAAGTGACTGAAGATATTTTCCACGCGTGGATTTGACTGAATTTTAATAAAAAGTTAGAACGCATTCTTTCATCAGTTAAACAACAATGATTTTGGGAGGCGTTTATTATATCGAATTAGTGTTGCGATAGCTCAACTTATTGACCTATTATATGACATAATTCTTATTTTTTTACAAAACTACTATAACAAACAACCCTGAAACGTTAAGTATATAGACCAGGTGAAAACAAAACTACCACGTGTGGAGGGGACTGTAGTCAATTGTACGTGATTATGAGTACAGCAGCCGTGCCGCTCCACTCTGAGCCCGCCACTAGTATCTAAGTCTAGTCCGCAGTGACACAGTCCACGTGTGGAGGGGACTGAAGTCAATTGTACGTGATTATGAGTACATCAGCCGTGCCGCTCCACTCTGAGCCCGCCACTAGTATCTAAGTCTAGTCCGCAGTGACACAGTCCACGTGTGAAGGGGACTGAAGTCAATTGTACGTGATTATGAGTACAGCAGCCGTGCCGCTCCACTCTGAGCCCGCCACTAGTATCTAAGTCTAGTCCGCAGTGACACAGTCCACGTGTGGAGGGGACTGAAGTCAATTGTACGTGATTATGAGTACAGCAGCCGTGCCGCTCCACTCTGAGCCCGCCACTAGTATCTAAGTCTAGTCCGCAGTGACACAGTCCACGTGTGGAGGGGACTGAAGTCAATTGTACGTGATTATGAGTACAGCAGCCGTGCCGCTCCACTCTGAGCCCGCCACTAGTATCTAAGTCTAGTCCGCAGTGACACAGTCCACGTGTGAAGGGGACTGAAGTCAATTGTACGTGATTATGAGTACAGCAGCCGTGCCGCTCCACTCTGAGCCCGCCACTAGTATCTAAGTCTAGTCCGCAGTGACACAGTCCACGTGTGGAGGGGACTGAAGTCAATTGTACGTGATTATGAGTACAGCAGCCGTGCCGCTCCACTCTGAGCCCGCCACTAGTATCTAAGTCTAGTCCGCAGTGACACAGTCCACGTGTGAAGGGGACTGAAGTCAATTGTACGTGATTATGAGTACAGCAGCCGTGCCGCTCCACTCTGAGCCCGCCACTAGTATCTAAGTCTAGTCCGCAGTGACACAGTCCACGTGTGGAGGGGACTGAAGTCAATTGTACGTGATTATGAGTACATCAGCCGAGCCGTGCCACTTTGAATCCGCCACTCATATCTAAGTCTAGTCCGCAGTGACACAGTCCACGTGTGGAGGGGACTATAGTCAATTGTACGTGATTATGAGTACATCAGCCGAGCCGTGCCACTTTGAACCCGCCACTAGTATCTAAGTCTAGTCCGCAGTGACACAGTCCACGTGTGGAGGATATTATCCCTCCTCATGTTACATAGGACTTTGACAGGAAGGGGCTCGTACTAAACATCCAATCATTCCGGTAATGGAAAAAAAACGCCAAGATTCTTTATAGTCTAAGTGCAAGGAAAGTCTTCATGACCTTTATATCCAATGAGAACAAAATAATAAACCCTTACTATGTTCCATTGAAAACCATGAGAAATATTTTGTGTGAGGCGAGTAAAAATGCTACTTTATTTACTTATTGAACAATCAAGTTATTCTATTTAAAGTTTGCTATGGACGATGGATGGTTTGAAGGATAATACGATTTGTGTTATACATTTTGTAACATATAACGATGGTAAATGTGTGTAACACTATTATCCTTTCAATAAAATCATGATTGGTGTTCATCCATATTCAGATTTAAATTAGTGATATTCCTTGTGTATCTCTGGCTCTCAGTGATGCATGGAATGGTTTAGTTTGCTTCACGAAGGATATTGGAGAGCTATTCAATAACTATTGCAGTTCTAACGTGATTTTTATTGTTTAAAGAAACTTCAGTTTTATCATTTCAAACTTAAATTTAGGTACTTATAAATGTATAGTTGTTAAGCGAAGTACAATACATTATATACAAATATATGTTTAAAATGTTCAGATAGCTGTTCTTCGTAGAAACTTATTGAAGCAGTTAATACAAGAATTGATAATAATTGTTGAGTATTAATTAATGATAAATGATTTTTGCATCAAAGGATGGATGATCTGCAAGAAAGGCCATAGTGAAGTACGCTAACCAACTTGCAGTAAAACATTTAATCACTGCTGTCGTACTTTATCCTTAAGTAATGGATATTCCTCGGTCAAAGGATGGGAAACTCTTTATCAATGTCCGGCACTAATTTAACTTTTAATGGAATTTCTGATTCATTCCTCGATCGCAGTTCTGCGTCTGAGATCGACATGCGACTGTGGGTGGAGTTTAACCAGCAGCTGTGGAAGTTGGTTATTTTTGGATTCACATATGGAGAGGTGGACTATTGAGGTAAATAATTCTTAACTCTGACAAGGTGAAATATTTATCGATCTTTGAGTCGATTGCTCATTTAAATTTTGCTGTCTGAAATAAAGTACGCGCGCGCGCGCGCGTGTTTATAAATCAATCTTTATTGCAGAGAATTAATTACACGTATAGCAAATCTAATCAAATTTATTTCAGAACTTACAATCAAATATTGTACACTTTATAAAGGGTGTTCATTCGAAAACTCGAAACTCGTATTAAAAGAATTATGGCCTAAGTACAAAATTCTGTAAACGGGAGTGTCTAGTACTAATTGGGGGAACAACAAATATTATTTTCAAAATGGGGGTGCTCACCCCCATGCTCCCCCATACCCATAGCCAAAATTTGTCCATGTCTTGAAAATCGCTGCTGAGTGCAGCCGCTTAACCATAGAAACTTTTAGAAACGTTAGGCAAGAATTTGAAAATAGGTTATTTTTTTGATTGAACATCAATAGCTACCAATTTGGTTTGAAGTTTACAAAGGATTTACAACAGTATTCAGTGAGTAATTTTGTTGTTATTAGCACTAGTACAGTAGTTTGTAGACTAATAATTTTTGTGTAAGAAATTACATTATTGGCTGCTGATACCAAACGGCTTGGCCAATATCAATTTTGTTTTACCAACATACAGCATTGTATTAGCTTCAATTAGAGGTGTCACAAGGTATTAGTTGCCATTTCAAAATTTTGGCTTTTGGTACGGGGGACATGGGGGTTAGCACCCCCATTTCGAAAAAATATGTTATTCTCCCAATTAGTACTATACACTTATGTTTACAGAATTTTGATACTTAGGCCATAATTCTTTTAATACGAGTTTTAAGTTTTCAAATGAACACCCTGTATACACGAACATGGACCATAGAGGCTTGTGTGTGAGGCATGTGTGACATGTCGATTTCTTGTTGCTGTGCACAGCGGTATTATAATAATTAACATATTAATAATAGTAAACCATTTGTTTATTGTTAAAACAATCACTATATCTCAGATCTAAAATAAAAATAAACAACTGTAATTTGTCACGCACGGACCTCATAAATTAAGCCACAATACTGAATTAATCTAAACATTTTGATATCAAATTATCGAAAAAACAAAATAAGGTATGTTATTTGCTACAGAATAAATCATTGTATTGAAAACAAAAATTACTAACGTTAATTAAAGTTAAATTTAGGCTATTACAGGTTTTATGAACCATCAGAGATAGGAGGCGAAACGGCGTAAGACGGCCATAGCAAAACAGTAGAACAGTTTGTTACGTTACTCCAGTTAATAGATGTGACCGCCTACAAAATATTGGAACAATCTCCAGAAACAAAGGATCTTTTTAATAGACCTCCTAGAATTATTTTCAAAAGACCACCAAATTTGAAAAATCTATTAGTTCATCCAAAATATATTAAAGATAAAGACAACAGTCAAAATTTCAAACACAAATGCCATCCATGCAATAAACCACGCTGTGGAATATGCAGTATGATGCAATCTACAAACTGTTACAAAAGCTGTGTAGCACAAAAAATATTCTATAGCAGAAGAAATCACATGTAACAGTGAAAATGTAGTATATAAATTATCCTGTCAATATTGCCCTAAAGACTACATTGGAGAAACATCTACGTCACAGGCTGAGGATGAACAATCATCGTGCCCGATGTTCGACATCAAAATTTACTTAGACCCGTATCTGCACATGCTGTCCAACACAATAAAACCTTTGAAAATTGTTTCTCTCTAATTGGCATCAAGAAGTTTCAAAATTATGACAATAAAGACTACACCAAATTATTACTAAGAAGATATGAACAAGCTAACATAATGGCTCTTCAATCAAAATCACCAGTTGGATTACATTTGAGACACAGTTAATTTAAATTTAAATTTATTATTCAAACATTTGATCTATCTCTGTGTTTAGGAAAGGTTACATGTTTAATTAATTTACTTGTTTTGATACCATATGTTTTTGTTATTTGAAATGTTTTTATAACCTTAATTCTTTTGTTTGTTTATATTTTATTATATACATGCTTTTGATAATGTTACTGAAAAGTAACGAAATATTAAGCATTTCGATTTGAAGAAACGTGTTTTGTTTTCTTAGTCTAGTATATAGATGAGAGCAAACGTCGATATTAAAAGTTTAGAGCTAAACTCTTGTACATTCTCCCCACATTAGTATCACACTCAAACATACAATTCAAAATTCATTCATCTTACATCCTTCCCCAATTTTTCACCTACAAGCGCCGAAGTCAATCTCCTAGTTGGTTGATCTCCCAGCTAAATGTATAAAACTCGCTAACATTACACAATACTTTTGACGCTAAAAAACGTTCCAAACGAATGTTTGCACATTGGGTGTTGCGGTATTCTTTATCCAATTGGGCAGCTTGACGATGAAGTGAACACCTGCCTGTGAGGGCAGGTGTTCGTAGACCATCGTTCTGTGTCTACCAGTTCGGTAGTATTCCCTGCCTCTGGTCTCATACGAATGAATGTCTTGGCTAGTTGTCATGGCACATTTAGACACACACAACAGAGTTTTTTGTGTATTTTTGTGTGTTGGTGAGTGGTTTAAATTGTAAAGGTTAATACAGTAAAAACTCATAATATTATATAACTTTTTAAAAAATAATGAAAGTTGCTAAATGTAATTACAAACAGTGTGACACCTAGGTCATAAAATATGTCGGTTAACAATGTTCGATATAGGATTTTGAAGGTTTTAATGCACGGTTATTGATCCGGTAAACAATAAAAATTTCCCGTGCGTCACTGCAGTAAAAAGCTTACATACAAAGTATTTCTTGGTTGGATTTTATGTTTTAGGCATTAAAAGTTTTATTAGCTTTATCACCTTTATATTTATTTGAAAAGTTTCATAATCTTATTAGGCTTTAAATTAATAAGTGTTGAAAATTTCAACGTTCGCCGTCTTAAAACGTGATATGATAACTTAACTTTCTCTTTAATTCGAGACTGTTATAAATATAATTGTATGAAATTTCAGTTTGTATCTTTACTGGTTTCTGAAATACAAAAATAAAACTAAAACACCCATATACATAGACAGACTAAAGAAAAAGAGATAGACCATTGGTCTCATTATTAAAGTTTAGCTCCTTCTGGTCTATGGGACAATATCCTTAAATTTGTAGCCTATAGTATTTTTTGTCCTACCTGTAGAATATTATTCAATAAGTTTAATACTTTAAGTAGTATATAGTATGTATCTTCTTCTAAAACTTCTTCCAAAATTAGACTTTGCCAGTTAACGAAGTTATACAAAAATAATGATTATGAATGATTTGTTCGAATTGGGATCTGTTCACACTGCGCCCTTTTGGGCCTAAGTGTAACTAAATGTGTAGTGTAATTTTAAAATAGGCGTTCAACCGGTGTAGCAATCTTTAAACATCCACCCTTTTTCTTATATTGTATTGTTACCATCACAATCAAGGTTAGAAGCGTTATAAATAAAGAAACTAAAATCAACACGATTGTTTGTAACTTGATGTTATACCGAGATAAAAACTTAAGACAAGCAATGTTTCCTGAAGTAATGAAGGTTTAATCTTCTTACCTGGAAATCAAGGTTTATTTTCAATCCTTTTTGTAAGAAGATTATGAGAAACGAAACCCTGTTACCCGATGAAATTGCACCAAGCTTTAATTAGTGAAATCATATCTCTTTAGCTCCCTTAAAATTGCATCTAGTTACGAGTTGTATCCAGTATTATTTGCAGAAAACGTTCTCCGCACATTAAAGTTATCTACCCAAATATAAAGTAATTTAATGGCGAGTTTCTTTGTGTTCGTGTCTGTCTTTATCACGTACAAACTACTAGACCGATTTTACTAAAATTTTGCACTGACATTCTTAGAGTTCTTGGTTAACATATCCTTGTATAGGTCTATTAATCTCTCAGAGCTACGCCCACTGGTTTCAAAAGTTGCGAAATATTCCATGTTTGTCTCTAAAATTGCATTACAGCAAACAAATACAATAATTAATATTGAAAGAGCCTGTTAAATTCAATGAACTGTTCAGTGTAAGCATTGTTTCATAGACGTTTAACCGTATGTTTAATTAATTCAACAACTATTTTCAATTTGTTTACCTTTACAGTGTTAAAAGCATGGAGTAAAATTTAACAGCAATAACGCTACTTCTTATTTAAACATTTTCTGCAACCGCTGTTCAGCACAGAGTAAGAAAACGTCCAGATGAGAAAAGGAAAAGTTTGAGTAAAAATATACTTGTAACTGTATATTTTAACAAATATTAAGTATGCAATGCTTTGTCAGTACTGTAGTTAAGATATCAAAGATAAAAATACTATCTAACTTTTATGTTTTTTTGAACATTTCACAAAATTAATCTCCCATATATTTGTTCTTTTAGACATCGTATTATCGAATCGTATTAGACATTTTCAATTAAAATGGAAACGTTAAATTTGGAAAGTATTTAGTTTTTGACCTGTACTAACGTATAACCATATAAATATTAAAAACGATGTATCTTTGTTGGTGTAAGACTAAAGTCGATTAAGATTTATTGTAGATGCTTTTAACCCTTTGTTTCTGAATTGTCCATTACTGATAAGGAACTTGAATTTCGAATATTTATTTTTAGCCCTCCTTGTGCGAATCACGTTAAAATTAGGTCTAAATGACTTAGACATATTCCTCGCGCCCCGTGTTCAACAGTAAAAAATTTCAACTAAGGCGAAATTTCATATCTGTATGTATGATTTCGGAATATATTATTATTTTGGAATTAATATCTTTATACTAGACATCTATATACTAGACTAATATATTTGATCATAATTATGTACTGGACTAACTTAGTTTATTACACGTAACAAACTTTTCTGCTATTTTTGCTATGGTCGTCTTGTGTCGTTTCGCCTCTCCGATGGTTTTAAATACTTGTAATAATCCAAATTTAACCTAATTACGTTAATAATTAATTTCGTTTAATTTAATTATTTATACTATAGCAAATAACATACCTTATTACAAACAAAAATTGCTTACTCAATTCGGAGTTCCCATCCCTGGAGCAGCCGCCCGAGTATTAATACTAATTACAACCAGCTCCTTGTCAAAGGATCTGCTCTTGCAACAGACTTTGGTGTTACCCCAACTTAAATAAACGCTTTCGGCGCTACCAAAACATTTGCACTTGCCAGCGGCATGCGGGCGCTCGATTCTTGGGCGCGAACTGTTCAGAACCTGTCGTCGCTGTACTTCCGTCTATAATTAATCGATTGCATCTCCCTTTAGATCAACTTCTTTTGTATCGTAACAATTTTTTTAACGACCTACTTGAAAAGATACACCTTAGAATTATCAAATCAAATCAGATTGTTATTGCCGAAAAAGTTTACAACGCATGAAAAAGTCAATCTTTTACATTTTATTTGCGAAATTTTTGTCATACACGCTACCAGAAATCTCACTCAAACATACAAAATTTCCAAACTTACATACGTCCAAACATTCGCCAATTATTCCCACTTCCAGCGACGGAGTCAGTCGGTCTTTTTAATTGGTGGTCTCTCAATCATATGCTAAAACCTCGCCAACATTTTTTAACACTTTGGCCTATGGAGCATTTTTTATTGAATCAGGTAATTTATTGACGAAATGAACACCTACCTGTGAAGGTAAGCGTTCATAAACCACCGTTCTGTGTCTACCAGTTCGGTAGTTAGTTGTGCCTCTAATCTCATACTCATGTATGTCTCGGCCATCCGTCATGACACATTTAGACACGCAAAACAGTGCTGCTTCGAAGATTAGAGATTGGCTAGCGTCAAAAGTTGCTAAGTTTTGAAGTCTTCCTTGCAAGTCTTTCTAAAATTCAAGTAATAATGCGGATCGCTTGTTTTTGCAATTTGAACACTCTCATCAATTAATTGTTTGCACAAGCTCCTCACAAAACTAGCCGTAAGTGAGATTTGGGTAAATCAAGCCATAATACGCCGTCATCAAACCTGAATAGGGCAGTATTTGGCTAGAGACCTAAAACCACAAATGCCAGAGGCCAAATTTGAGCAAACGGGGTCGATGTGTGATTATTTAAAGTCAACCCTCGATCGAGGTATATTCCCAGCAATTTCGAGCTGTAGACATCTCGTTAGTTACATAATTATTGCAAGTCAAAACCTCATATTAGGCACCATAATCTTGTTTCTGTTCCAAATCGCCAAATTTACAATCTGATTCCAACCTTTTCATTCTTTTTTGACGTGACAACGTCTTAAATTAGGTTGCGGCTCGGAGTCACTCATGAAAAAAATGTAACGCCCGGTAACGTTACGATGCCCGTCCAGTGGGTCCGCCGCACCGGATCCGCACGGGATAAAGCAGATAACTGTGGGTCCGCCGCACGGGATAAAGCAGATAACTATGTTTATTCGTGAAAATGTGGAGTGCTTAGATTCGTCATTTACAACAACTACAACAATAAAGGTAAATAATTGTACACTGATATTTCATTATCGTAAACTATGATTGATTGATTAATTGTTAGATTGACACAAAAGTTGAGAAACTGAGTTTATAGGTTATGTCATACTATTGACAAATGTACAACAATAAAGGTAAATAATTGTACACTGATATTTCATTATCGTAAACTATGATTGATTGATTAATTGTTAGATTGACACAAAAGTTGAGAAACTGAGTTTATAGGTTATGTCATACTATTGACAAATGTTGATAGTGTTAAGTAAATTATTAGTTTAAATCACTCTGCAATCAATCGTAATTCAGTCGATTGAGAAGAAACAGCGCGTATTGCTAGTCAAACATTTAAAATAACAAATTATAACCTCTAACCTGTCATAAAAGTGCGACCAGACAAACGAACTAAACCGACCAATCACCACGCGCGGAGTTAGAATTTAACTGTGTTTAGCAAGAATTTCAAATTCCAATTTTAGTAAATGTTTTATTCAACTTTACCATTTACAATAACAAATTTTAATTAATTTCAAATTATGTACAATGTTTTAGTAAACAAAATATATTTCTATAGTTAAAATTTGTGCAATTCTTATTTTCATTCAATTCCTTGTTCCTATTGTGCAATTTAATAATATTCATATCAATAAATATTCTACCGAGAAAAAGACGTTGTCACGTAAAATCTTCGCCCGTAAAACCGACTTTACAGGCAACCATAATTTTTTCTTAAATGTTCTTGACTGACATTGGAAAACTAAGAGTACCCGAAAGGTGCTTAATAAATATAACGTGTCGTAT
The DNA here is from genome assembly GCF_021130785.1 of Homalodisca vitripennis. Classification (NCBI taxonomy): domain Eukaryota; kingdom Metazoa; phylum Arthropoda; class Insecta; order Hemiptera; family Cicadellidae; genus Homalodisca; species Homalodisca vitripennis. The sequence continues at coordinate 13,962,801 of NC_060208.1, forward strand.
TTAGCACAAAGACATAATCTTGTCGTCTGTAGAAAAAGTAAAGTAAAGAATTCGTTACCAAGCGAATTTTGGCTAAGAAACCCTCTATAACACTGAACATCTGGGGACCAACGGCTTAAAGGTGACTTCCGAACCACCACCAATGGCCGGGCGGGCGGGCAGCTTGAAAGGACAGGATCGCTCAGCGGTCACCCATCCAAGCAGCAGTCACGCTCGACGTTGATTCTGTTATCTTGCGATAACCTCTGTAGCCAAAAATGGCATCGTAACGTAAAGTCAGAACTAGTGTAAAAACTATACAGTTCTTCTCGTATCACTTCGTAGTATGTTCTTATTGTTTTTGTAATACATTACAAAGAAGATTTGTATCACTCTTAAACAAGATTGAAATGACACTATTTAAAGCAACAGTAAGCAATAAATTTTAATCCTAGGTTTCAAAATTTCTAGGTTACTTCATGCAGTTTTGCTATGTTAATTCTGTTAACTACGTATACTGACATACAATTTCTGAAAGATTAAATGTGCAGTTTTCCTATTTCGAAGAGACGTTTCTCAGCCCCAACAAACCTTAGTTTTCCTCTGCTACGAGCCAAAGAGCTCAGAAGTGGCGCTCTCTTTGAAGTCTTTCAAAGCGATGTCGGAATTTAATAATATTTACCAATTTCGGTTTACTTCGTTTACCTGACAAGATTTGTTTTTCTTCTCATAACTTCCTTTCTTGTTCGCGAAGCTTTGACACATTACAGGATTACAGGAGTGTCAGACACTGAGATCGCCCCTTTCCCGAGAACACTCCAAACTAGTGAATTAGTTTCTCCTTGTAACTGACTTTAATTATATAAAAACGCAGTAATTTTTTGTTTGAAGGTTATTTTTGACGATGGAAAGATTGTGAAGGAAACAGGATTTTTCCGGACATTTGCCATCGTTCAGTGAAACAAGAAATCAGTAACACTACGTTTCGAGATCTGCAATCTGATCTCTTCTTCAGGTAAAGAACTAACCGTCGTAGGTGGTTAGTAGACGAGTGAAGACGTATTGTGACCTGTATTCCGTAGTTCAGTTTTAATGATTAATGTTTTGTATAGTTTTTCATTAAGTGCATGTTTATAGAGTTAGTGAATATGACAAACAACATGTAGGTTGTGATTCCTGACTAAGGCGTGCCACAACGCTTTGGTAAGATTTGTTTATTTTAACCTAGTTTGTAATTATGTATTAGGTTAGTTCTTTACCTGAAGAAGAGATCAGATTGCAGATCTCGAAACGTAGTGTTACTGATTTCTTGTTTCACTGAACGATGGCAAATGTCCGGAAAAATCCTGTTTCCTTCGCAGTAATTTTGTGTGACTTTGTAAATTTTACCAAGCAAACAGGCCGTGTTATTTTCAAAGTATTTCACAGTTACTGACTGTTAAACACTGTCATGTTTTAAAGGTACGTATAGTGATTCAATATCGTATGGATACGCATGTACGTGAAACTACAAGAGCAGAAATTTACGTTAACATTATTCATCACTTGCAACGTCCGATGTTGAAGCAGTCATCAAAGACGTGTACTCTACAGATTATCTCCCCAGCTCTTGAAAGCTAATGCTGCAACTAATCAGTTTAGGCTTTAAAGTTAACTGTGTTGACCGTCCAACTGCTTACACGGCTAATTACGCTGTAAACACGTGACTTTCCCTTTCTAAAGACTCGAATTAATCCCTTATTTTGGTGAATTATAGCTATGGTCTTACCGTATTTTTGCATTTAATTCGCCAATTATAATCCACAACTCTCTAAGTATGCATAGCGTGTATTTTTAGTTATACCGTATTCAATAACGTGTTTGTTTTCACTGTCATTGATTATGATGTATTTCGACATGAAATATGATGATCTTGTTCGTAGGGGTGATTACATCGTAATTAATTGATTACTAATGTCATGTGATAAGTCACAGAGAAGAAATCACCGAATTCTGTAATTAGAATATTTAAACCATAAAATTAATAACGCATATATAGAGACACTAAGAGAATAAATTGCTTTGTCATCAGGGATTAATTACTATTACTGAGTCATAATTGATTATTCACTAAGCACTCTGTAAAACGTGTCGACTAAAGACTAATATCTTTTCACCTTATAGGTACAAGGAAAACAGCTTTAACAGTTCAAACAGTTCAACAGTTCAAAAAATCTTTATTTGGCAATAATTTTACAGTCATTTCGAATTTTCATTCCCATGTGCTTCAAGTAGCACGCGTGGGAAAAACAGTTACGATAGTATACACTATACATAGCCCTCAATCATAGTTATACAATGCTATCATGCTATATATAATAAAAGATATGCCTTATTTTTCCATTTTATGTGCTTATTCTTTACAACTTTTTATTATATCTATTAATTTAACATGAAAGACTCTTAACATTATTCTTCTGTCGATTTTCATAGAAATTTGCAAATTATATAAGTAAAGAATAACAACAATATAGACTATATAAATATAAAATAACAACAAATATAACAAAATGCATCCAATAAAGCTTTGCACAAACTTTTCTGTAAATCTCTTATAATAAATAAAAGGCATAACAATTGACAAATGCAAATAAAAAACAGTTGACAGCTTATGAGTACCTCAAGGTACATTTGATTCTGATGGTAAGTGAACGATCTAAATATGAGCAAGACAACAAAATAATCAACAATACTTAAGTAACAATGATAACAAAGTAAATATGCTTAAATATTACACAAATACATTAACAAACACAAAAAATAAATAAATAAATATTATATTAAGATGACAATATGATTACATAGATGTATACACATAAATATCAGTGGTTCTGACGGTTTACAAAATCTAACGCAGAATCCTTAAATTTTATTCTTATGCTCTATAAGTATATTATTTCCCTTGAATATGATAAACCTGTTAAACAGAGTAGGCCCCAAGTAGCAATATTGATGTTTACTAATTTCTTTATTACATCGTGGAACCATTAGAGCAAGATTTTCAGCAGATCGTGTTATCCTTTCCCTTTGTAATATAGTAAAATTATTTAGATATGTATGTGTGTACATTATTAATCCATATTCATGCAATTGTTGAAATCTTAAAAGGTTCCGTTCTTTAAAAATATGGCTTACTCTGTCAAAACGCTTTAAATTACTAATGGTTCGAACAGCATTTCTCTGACACACTATGACAGGTTTTAATATCGTTGGGTAAGTTCTTCCAAAATGAATTATACCATACCTCAACTTACTTTCAAACCATGAAATATATAATTGTATTAAATATTCTTGTCTTATATAGTACAGGGAGTAATTAATGTTTCTTAGCTTTTTGACCAGATAATTAATATGGTGATTCCACTTTAAATGCTGATCCACGTAAACACGCAGATGTTTAACAGACTCGACTACTTCTGTACTAGAACATTTACATTCATATTTACATTGATGCTGATGACAATAAAAATCGAAGACTTCTTTCAACTCTGATTTTTCTTTGTTACAATCAAAAAACATGATGCATTTAGTTTTGGATACATTAATCAGCAATCTATTATTTACTAGCCACTCTTAAACCTTTACTAAGTCATTATTTACTTTTAGTTTTAGTGACTGTCGATTGTAGGCTGAGCACACAAGTTCCGTGTCATTGGCATAGGCAAAAACAGTTGAATTAAAATTAATATCTAACAGGTCGTTTATGTACACGCTTTGGTTATGTCCCTCACAAATATTAGCGCAATTAGTATGAGGCCTTTACACATTTACGTGTAATTTATATTTCTAGCTGCCCTATTCATATAAAGTGACTAAGACTCTCACCATATAATTTATCCATTTCATCGGTTTTGATGAGTTAGCAACAAAATTCCAAACCGATTTAAGAGAGTTTCCTCAGTTTTGTAATGCGCAAATAAAACATACCGCGATGAATTTTGATTGAATTGCCAAGCGCAGAACAACACCTCGGCCTCTTTCATATTCCGCGCGAATGGTGCAGATAAAATATGGCGGGAATAATGCGATGTTTTAGCGCGAGTGAGGGAATAGAAACATACTGCCGTGGTACGTGCCGGTAGGTTATACACTGTTATAGAGGACGTACGTGGAACCATCAGTTCTGTGTTATTGGGCTGCGACGAGGGAACTTTATTTTGAACCTCGAAATAAATTGGCATTGTGATACGTTCACAGCAAACTCTGCTGTTGGAAATATAACTGTTACTCACGGCTTCGCTCGACTTCTGTACTTGTGTTTTGCTGTTAAATATAACTGTTACTCACGGCTTCGCTCGACTTCTGTACTTGTGTTGGGCTGTTAAATATAGCTGTTACTCACGGCTTCGCTCGACTTCCTACATGTGCTGGGGGCTATTTAACTATTACTCGCGGCTTCGCTCGACTTCCTACTTGTGCTGGGCTGTTAAATACAACTGTTACTCACGGCTTCGCTCGTCTTCATACTTTTCTGGGCTGTTAAATATAACTGTTACTCACAGCTTCGATCGACTTCCTACATGTGCTGGGCTATTTAACTATTACTCGCGGCTTCGCTCGACTTCCTACTTGTGCTGGGCTGTTAAATATAACTGTTACTCACGGCTTCGCTCGACTTCTGTACTTGTGTTGGGCAGTTAAATATAGCTGTTACTCACGGCTTCGCTCGACTTCCTACATGTGCTGGGGGCTATTTAACTATTACTCGCGGCTTCGCTCGACTTCCTACTTGTGCTGGGCTGTTAAATACAACTGTTACTCACGGCTTCGCTCGTCTTCATACTTTTCTGGGCTGTTAAATATAACTGTTACTCACAGCTTCGATCGACTTGCTACTTGTGTTGGGCTGTTAAGTACAACTGTTACTCACGGCTTCGCTCGTATTCATACTTTGCTGGGCTGTTAAATACAACTGTTACTCACAGCTTCGCTCGACTTCCTACTTGTGCTGGGCTGTTAAGTACAACTGTTACTCACGGCTTCGGTTAACTTCTGTACCTGTGTTGGGCTGTTAAATATAGCTGTTACTCACGGCTTCGCTCGACTTCCTCCATGTGCTGGGCTATTTAACTATTACTCGCGGCTTCGCTCGACTTCCTACTTGTGCTGGGCTGTTAAATACAACTGTTACTCACGGCTTCGCTCGTCTTCATACTTTTCTGGGCTGTTAAATATAACTGTTACTCACGGCTTCGATCAACTTCTGTACCTGTGTTGGGCTGTTAAATGTAGCTGTTACTCACGGCTTCGCTCGACTTCCTACATGTGCTGGGGGCTATTTAACTATTACTCGCGGCTTCGCTCGACTTCCTACTTGTGCTGGGCTGTTAAATACAACTGTTACTCACGGCTTCGCTTGACTTCTGTACTTGTGTTGGGCAGTTAAATATAGCTGTTACTCACGGCTTCGCTCGACTTCCTACATGTGCTGGGGGCTATTTAACTATTACTCGCGGCTTCGCTCGACTTCCTACTTGTGCTGGGCTGTTAAATACAACTGTTACTCACGGCTTCGCTCGTCTTCATACTTTTCTGGGCTGTTAAATATAACTGTTACTCACAGCTTCGATCGACTTGCTACTTGTGTTGGGCTGTTAAGTACAACTGTTACTCACGGCTTCGCTCGTATTCATACTTTGCTGGGCTGTTAAATACAACTGTTACTCACAGCTTCGCTCGACTTCCTACTTGTGCTGGCTGTTAAGTACAACTGTTACTCACGGCTTCGATTAACTTCTGTACCTGTGTTGGGCTGTTAAATATAGCTGTTACTCACGGCTTCGCTCGACTTCCTCCATGTGCTGGGCTATTTAACTATTACTCGCGGCTTCGCTCGTCTTCATACTTTTCTGGGCTGTTAAATATAACTGTTACTCACGGCTTCGATCAACTTCTGTACCTGTGTTGGGCTGTTAAATATAGCTGTTACTCACGGCTTCGCTCGACTTCTGTACTTTTATTGGGGTGTTAAATATTTAATGGGGGGGGAGGGGCACGTGTTTAACATGAATATGTTTAGTTGAACAGATATTAGTAGACATAAAATTTAAAGTGAATTAAAAAATAGTTTTATTTGTTTCTGCTTTTACAGTACATTTTGCATGCGTTTATATTATTTTTGTATACAGTTTGTAAATATTGTAGGAGACGACTGCAACTCATGTAAATTTATAGGAGGTTTATATACCAATTAATTTATATGCGTCGATGTTATTCGTCATAACATATTAAGCAGAAACATCACTTTCAGACGTAGTATACAAGAAATACCTTTAGTTGTTCATTTAGTACCGTACTTACCGAAAGAACTTCGTACTTACGAAAATGGTGAGATGATGTAACTTCCTTTCTTTAAGAAGTGTGAATTTGCTATCAACATAATACTCAGATTTTGTATACGCTATATTACCTTGGTCGGGTGTGAATTGGACTTTAAAGCTTGAGGATGGTTTGAAGGTCAGAATTTGTGGCCAGGGTGTATTGAAATATGATTTTATAATCCGCATTAACTATGTGTATGTTATAATCCGTTGTAAAATAGTTTTAATTATGAATGTATTGAATTTAGTGTTAAAGGCTGAATTTCAGTTTCCTGTCCAAATAGCGAACCCAAAAATTCAATTAAACTTATATTTTGAACTAATATTAACGGAATTTAAGAAAACGTCGACCTAACTGTAATCATCCACGTTTAAAACGTGTGCCCATCAGACATCACGTATCCGGTGAAAATGAAAATTTAGTCAACTGGATTTTCAAAGATATTGTGGCGCGCCGTAGTGGTAGACAACAGCATTATTGAAGTAGAGCATTAAAGATGTAAGAGGATTGCAAAGAGTCTCCATCGTTGAAATGTTACAAAACAAATGAAACACGACGTTTTCATTTATAAGGAAATTGCATTTTGGATATTTACAAAAGTTTTCATTGCATGTGTTGGGTCTTGGTGTTAGGTTCCATGGATGTATTGACATACAAATTCAACTTTTCCGTATTTAAGTTTGTCTTTGGCACATGTCAACTCAATGTTTCTTGAATTAATAATTTGGACCCTTTATTTATCGTATGGTTCGGATACGAATGAAATACCACATTACCATGTCTCTAAATGGTTTACTTGATGACTCCGTTTTCTAGAAATAATTTAAGCCCTGTTACTTTCATATTTCAATGGTGGGAAGGAACGGTTTAGAGATATTCTCGTGGATTTAACACATCAAGGATTTAAATTTTAGTCTCGGTATACAAGTATGAAATGGTAAGTTAGGGGTGCATAGTGATGGAAGAAATAAATAAGAGCTTCATTCAAAGCTACATGGCGGCTGGAGATTGATAAAGAAACCGCCCTCTCTGTGACCGCCAGAATCCTATTACTGGACGACAGACCTGATTTCAGACGTATTTGATGGAACTTGTTCCAAATGGAAACGTGCTTCAATCGACCGACAAGCGTTGAAATACTGCGCAAAAGATACCAGTAAATAAGTAAACAATTCCTTCTTACTTTGCTAAATAGTTAAAAGATGTGTTACATTGTACAGATATGGAATAACCTCGAGAACTCTTTTTTTGGTTAATTTAAAGTTTGATATGCCAAAGCCGTAAACAAGTTGAGCTTAATTTAATTTATTCTTAAATATTTCAAATGTTCTTTGTTTTACTGAAAATGCAAACAAACGCTTTTGGTAACGTCTACAAGTGCTCGGCAAAGACATTTTCCCTATTACCAGAAGTTTACTGAAGTTGAAGACTTCCAGTCTCTCTATCTTGTTGGTTTAAAATGACGTAACTATTGTTTACGCATCTGACGGTTGGTTTTAAAGTAACGTAAAGATGTATCATTTTACCAGGCGAAGTTACGGCTAAGAACCCCTCTCTAACACTTAACCTAGGACCAACAGCTTAAAGGTGACTTCAAAACCACCACTAATGGCCGGGCAGGCGGGCTGCTTGCAAGGACAGGATCGCCCAGCGGTCATCCATCCAAGCAGCAGCCACGCTCGACGTTGCTTAATCTGGTTATCTCCCGATAACCGTTGTACCCGCTATACTACGCCATTGGCAAGTAAGCGGGTATGAGATAACGTTTTAAGCGTGTCAACGGAAATAAAGTTACTCTATAAAAAAGTTACCGTGTAATCTTTCCATAACTTCCCATTTCAACCTCCTCCCCATACAATTTTAAGGCGGGATTTTAACAATTCTGATGGAACAGCACTGGACAGTATGAAAATGATTCCCTTTTCATATTTGAAGTACGATTATGGTTTATCTACATATATTCAATCTGGTACAGAATTGTATTGTAATACTTAGGTGGAAAAGACAAAAAGATAAATAAATACGTTTCCAATACTCATTACTACTTCAGAACGCCTTCACGATAATGTATGTATATATGTATATGTATATAATGTATGTATATACATATATATATATATATATATATATATATAAATTTTTTATTAACTTATCAATTGCCTTTTACGTATTGGTAGATTAATAATTTGCTTTTGCAGTATTAAACTCATGAACTATAATGATCTGACGACGACCGTAGTGCTCATTAAAATCATTGGAATACATTGTAGTAATACATGTCATATAAATATTGGCTTATGCCATCAATATTCTGGAGGCCCTGGCGCAGTCGACTGCCTTGTGGCGTTTTCCCGCCATTTCGTGAGCTGTTTGTTCCGTTTATCACATCTGCAGGAGCTGGAATTGGAACGCTGGAACCGCTCCGGGGCGGGGATAAAGTTGACTTATTGCTAGAGAAAAGTTCGTCAGTTCTAGGTCTCACGACAAGTCTTGCCGTAGGCATTGTGAGACTTCTGTTTTAAGACGAGTCTTCTTGTGAGAATGTTAGCTGGTATAAATCTGCAATGTTAAGTTTGAATTATGTACCAACTACAAAGCAACCCAAGTTACATATGTTCTAATTCTTGCCAGTACGAAACAAATAAGGTTCACACTATTGAAATAATTAAATAATGACAATTTATTCCTTTTATAAAAAAAAACAATTTAAAATAACACATTTCAGGAATATTAGTTGGCCACGTTTGCCAGTAATTGCGGCACAACCTAATTACAAAATAAAAATACAATACCGAGAGTCAAGCTCAAAACATGAAAAACAACTCGTCCCCCAAAAATACAGTAGCTTAAAACTCCATTACAGTAAAACAGAGAAAGTGTAAACAATTACTTACAGAAACTAACTTACAAATATAAATTTACACAAAATAAAATAGTTGCAAATATTCAATGACTAAGCCTAGATATAATATAGAGAAAAACGGCCTTATAACTTAAACATGACACAAAGAAGAATTTTGCACAGAGTGCATCAAAAACGTTAAATTATTTTAGAATAAATTTAAGTTATTACAACTTTTTATGTAATCTGGTAGTAAACTGAAAAACTTAGGCCCCGTGTATTGATATGAATGTTTAAATCTGTAATTATCCACTTTAGGTAATGTAAATACTCTATGATAACAGTTTCTAGTTTTGTAAAATAGATCATTTCTATTAGTACTTCCACTATTATCATCTTGTGGTACAAAAAACACCATGTATGTATGATATAGTTTGAAAATACGCAAAAAATTCAATTATTAATGTTACTAGGAATAAATAGAATTTATTATACCCCCGTACCGTGTATTGTGTAATCTACTGTACGTGTTGCTAAATATACTTTTAACACTGATTGGCTTCTGGAATTGTATTGTTTGTCAAAAAATGTGGGGAAACTGGGTAATTATACCCTGCAAATACAAACCTTCAGTTCACCGAGCGTGGCAATTACTTTACTGGACATCCTGTATTTCTTACTGATTGTTAGCGAGTAGCTATTATAAATACAGTAGGCCATTATAGCAAGTCATTACAGGCATAATAACTGGCAACGCATCCTGCCGTTCCTAGGGCCTAGTTTATGCCCCTTCTGATTTTGTATAATTTATAAAAAAAACCAATTAAATGTACTCGTATATAATTTAACACTAGTGGGTAAACAGCTGTTAACTTGCTAACCTTTACTCTCAATGCTATTTGTTATTAGGCTATACAGTTAGGTACATAGCATACATACGTACATTTTATAAATATAAAACGTTAACGAGCGCCCATAAAGGTTGTCTCTAACTATGTTACTACTAGTGACATATTTATGGTAACCTAATCTAAACCTACTTATATTTCTAACAATTTAGTTTTTTAGATCACCGGTAAGAAAACTCTCTCCAAAAATAGTTGCCCTCTGAATAATATCAAAGCACTGCAATCCATGAGCTTACAGTCGACACAGATCATCTTCCATTTTATTTCTTGCATAATTTATTCTTATGTTGATCTAAAACATAAAACGGGCAGTACGATATTTATAATCTATATTCCTGAGTTATATGTGTAGACAGACATTTCATGATACAATAAGATATGCAACGGTTTGTTTGTTTTTATTGTATAATACATAATAAAAGATTTGTACGATACAGTATATACAAAGAGGATACGTAGTCCCTAGAAGTATACATTAAAATAAACTATTCACTATTATTTAACCCTTACAGTCATTGTTATATATCGATGAGGGTAGGGTACGATAAGCGGACCCGGTCTTTTAATCGATATTGACAAACAATATTACTTAATTATAACTTTCGATATAACCAACCGATTATGATTTTAGAACAATAACTAACTTGTATCTGAGGGTAGGGTACGATAAGCGAACTAGGTTTTTTATATCGATATTGACAAACGATAGTACTTAATTATAACTTTCGATATAACCAAACGATTATGATTTTAGAACAATAACTAACTTGTATCTGAGGGTAGGGTACGATAAGCGAACTCGGTTTTTTATATCGATATTGACAAACGATAGTACTTAATTATAACTTTCGATATAACCAAACGATTATGATTTTAGAACAATAACTAACTTATATCTGAGGGTAGGGTACGATAAGCGAACTCGGTTTTTTATATCGATATTGACAAACGATAGTACTTAATTATAACTTTCGATATAACCAAACGATTATGAGTTTAGAACAATAACTAACTTATATCTGAGGGTAGGGTACGATAAGCGAACTCGGTTTTTTTATATCGATATTGACAAACGATAGTACTTAATTATAACTTTCGATATAACCAAACCGATTATGATTTTAGAACAATAACTAACTTGTATCTGAGGGTAGGGTACGATAAGCGAACTCGGTTTTTTATATCGATATTGACAAACTATAGTACTTAATTATAACTTTCGATATAACCAAACCGATTATGAGTTTAGAACAATAACTAACTTGTATCTGAGGGTAGGGTACGATAAGCGAACTCGGTTTTTATATCGATATTGACAAACGATAGTACTTAATTATAACTTTCGATATAACCAACCGATTATGATTTTAAAACAGTAACTAACTTATATCTGAGGGTAGGTTTACGATAAGCGAACTCGGTTTTTTATATCGATATTGACAAACGATAGTACTTAATTATAACTTTCGATATAACCAAACGATTATGAGTTTAGAACAATAACTAACTTGTATCTGAGGGTAGGGTACGATCAGCGAACTCGGTTTTTTATATCGATATTGACAAACGATAGTACTTAATTATAACTTTCGATATAACCAACCGATAATGATTTTTGAACAATAACTAACTTGTATTAACTATAAACACTTTTTCATATAATAAACGTATTTTCTTTTATAGATAATAACAAAGTTTAGAAACTGACATTTCAGCCGACCTGCTTGCAGATCATCTTTGTGAGTATTGTACAGAAGAGAAGTTCGGTTTTCCCGAGAAAATGCTTCAACAACTTCTCTAAACCGGTTAATCATTGCTACCCAGGAGAAAACATAAATAATTACGCATATTTAGTATTTCCTGTTATAAATGTTTATGTTTTCATTATTTCATTATTATTGTTTTCCTATTTCCAATACTAATTGTTTGATCGTTAGAGCTCATTTATTGTTTATAAGAGTATATTAATTATTGTAATTTAAAATATGATTGTGATTATGACTATAGATATCTTGATATGATTTATATACCCATATTCGATAAATGAGTATTGAGTATCGATGATTGTACTAATCGATATAAAAAACCGGGTCCGCTTATCGTACTGATGATGCGACATCAGCAGGTATTTTCAGTTTTCACCGAACAAAAAGTTATTTCACTGTGGTTGTGCACAGCAGTACTTTCCAGCTCTGCTCTTTCCACCATCAGATCCCATGTTGTGGCTCACTCGCATTATTGATGGTGCCACAGGCAGAAAGGTTAACGCTACCGCATAGCTTACCAGGGGATATTTATTGTTATGAGCGGGACATGTGGCAACACTGCAAATATTTGAGCCACATTACTGTTTCCATATTTTATCTCTAGCGCAGATTTGATTTACATTGGCCGTAATCGCGTCGGAATCCGGATGGGATGTGGATCAAAGTCGATTCCATTGTTTGCAGCGCGGGAATAAGAAGCGAACTACTATTTACTTCTTGAATACAATTTAATTCACTTTACTACATGTAAATACGGTGATAAATTAATGATTTTAAAGATTATTAATTTCTGATATTAGATGAGAACAAGCATTCTCGGAATTCTGTTAATTTAAAAGTAAGGAATTCTTAGGCAATTCAGCATTTACTTTGAAGCCTTATTACATTACAGGATAGAACATGAAACTGAGCATTGATGAACAATTTAATTACATTTTTACCTTCGTAATATAAGGTACTCGTTTGGTATTTTATTTTAAGGCTTGTAATTTTATGTTTTAGATTAATTTTAGAAACCCAATTGTTTATTCATATGCTGTAAGAGTACAGAAATTAAAGAGAGAGTATTGTTCGCGACATGAGTACATAAAACGTATATATAAACTATAGCTAAGAAAACTACTGCATTACTTGTTACGTAAATTTGGTTACTTTTGTAGATTGGAGAGTTTTAAATTTACGGAATTCAAGAGCAGTATTTTTACTGCTGTTTTGGAAATTTAACAAACAAGTTAAAGATGAATCGTATTTTCTAATTGATTTACCTTTTTTTGTTCTTCTTTAATATGTGTTATCTATTAATGGTACGGGTAAGCTTCATAGAGAACTCTTGATTTAAGTGTAATTTGTTTTTGTTTTTTAATATGTTCCCGTACAAGATTTTTAGGTTCCCTGTGGTTGTTTTTTGCATGACTGTAACTCCGTTTGTTGAGATATACGTATTAAGAGTTATTGAAACAGTTGTTGTTAATTATAAATTTGATTCTTGCACATCAAGTTTTTCGTGTTGGTAATTTCCCTCTGCTTAATTTAAAGTACATTCTCCAACTACTTTGGACAGTCTGCAAGGTCTGCAAAGGTTCTGCCAAATTTAGGTGTTGAGCAAAAACACGTTTATTACACTGTAGCTGTCTCCGCTTCGCTCCATGTTGCTGTCGGGGGGGGGGGGGGGGGGGGCGTTTGGCCAACCGTGATATAATGCTATATGGAATTCGTTAAGATATAATCCCTATTAGTAATCCACTTCATATGTGATAGCTTGAGTAAACTGTTGTTAATATTTACTGCTTTAGCAGTACGCTGTGCGAATGTAGTGGAAGCATCACTGACCAAAAATAAAGAATAAGTGCAGGTAGAAAAACTAATGCACGGCCAGGTCAGTTTTGAAAAGTAGGACAGTTAGTCCACAGGTGTCGGCGTGGACTAACTGTCCTACCCTGCAGAAAAGTGACGTCAGCCACCCTCATCAAACTAGGCGTGGACCTACAGTCCTACAATCGTTTCCGTGAGCCAAAAACTTTGGGCTGAATTACCTGATTCACGCTTCATTGCCAATCGCAATTTTCTACCTGACCTGATGGACAGGTACGAAATCCGATGTTGACTTTCTTGTCCTCCAAAAGATGAAAAGAACGAAAAAGAGAACTCGAGGTAACAATCGTCTAATTGTCGTTGGACTCTAAAAACTACCCTCTTGAAGAAATTTGGAAAATCCACCCATCTGAGATTGAGTAAGAACTTAACCTATGAGCTTTTTGGTTAATATGAGACCATTTTACTATTAGTCCTGCAGTAGTAGCATTTTTCCGACCAATGCAAATGTTGACCTTAGTAGTGAATGAGATTTTTTACTATGAGCTCTGTAGAATCAACTTCCCGGCAAATAAAAAACTAATTGACCTATGGGCTTTATTGTGGATGAAAGTTCCTTTTACTATGATCCCTGTAATTTAAGTTTGCAAACCAAAGAAAATCTTGACTATGGGTTTAGTTGTGAAAAAGATTCCCTTTGACTATGGATTCTGTAGAATCAATTTCCCGGCCAATGAAAAACTACTTGACCTATGGGCTTCGGTGGACGTTAGTTTTACTATAAGCCCTACAGTAGGACTTTTCCAACAAATGAAAATTTTGATCTATGGGATTGGTGGTGCATGAGAATCTCTGTTGACTTTGAGCCTTGCATTGTCATTTTTCCGAACAATGACAATCTTGACCTTAAGGATTTGTCAGGGATAAGGACCACTATGAGTGCTGGAATAGCATTTTTCCAACCAATGAAAATCTGAATCTGAATACCACACATAAAATAATTCTCGAAGTAATGTCGTGAAGTAAAAAAGCAAAATACAGATGTACCCAAAACATTTTATACAGTTTAAGTTAGAAGCCGAGCTAATGCTTTTTATATTATAATATAGTACGCAAGAATACGCAATATTATTGAACAAATGGGTATACTGACATATTCATATACGATTTCCTCTCATAAAAGCATTTACAGCAACTTGAATCTGTCAGTCGTGTATGAAATATGTCACTATTATTCTCTGCAATGCTACAAAACGTTGCTGAACATTTGAAATGTGTATTTATTACTCTTAGGATATTTCTCCGACATTGAGTTCTCTATAATTTGACAGCGAACGATCACAAATATTGCACGTTTCTGTTTCGGTTTCGGTATGGACGGAATGTTGCAAATACAACTTGATTTGGTTCTGAGCTTCAGTTTTCACTTTCGGATGTGACGTCGAGTTCAGTTTGGCAAAATTAACTTTTTCATGGCCTGAGTGGTTCGAGCATCAGTAAAATTTGAATGTTTTTGGCAATGGAATGAACTTGTAATTACAAATAAAAGTAATAAAAACCGGTAATTACAATATACATTACATCATAACCTATAGTACTGTCTGTCATAGTGATTTGTCTGATCGTAATGCTTCTTCTGGATAACACAGATGTCGATGCATGTCCAGAGATAACATAAGAAAGAGTGTTGAGTTGGAGTATAAAACTTTACCCACAACTAACAGTGTGTTGGCGGTCACCACGAATATTTATGATTTGTGTGGATTCAATGACCTATATTTCTATTAAGAATATTATCTGATAGTTTTGTATGGACGATTAAATATTAATAAAAATTACGAAGAGAATCTTGGCGAGGTGATGGCTCTCGTAGTAAAACCCAGTTGTATTTTGGAGCTGAAAATGTTTAATATGCCCTTAAGGTATTAATTGGGTCATATTATCTTATAATTATATGGTACATATGTTGCGGATATTTAAAAGGCTACGGTATATTCTTTTTGCTTGGAGGTCCTTTTCCTGGTTTGGAAAAATGTCCTAATTTTATCAACGTCGCATTTCACTGCTACACATTGATAACTGTCCAACATTTCTGACAAACACTTGCATAAATAATTGAAATTTTATATTTAGCAGACGTTCTCCCCATTTTTTTGTTTCAGAAACATTGGTCATCCAGTCTTATTTGACTTGATTAAAAAATCTCTAGAATGTCTGACCTTGCCGTTATGTGAGGATGGTTGCACTGTACAACTACTGACCATACCTGTGTTACTTGAAACACTTTGCTTTTGTGTATATTTATTTTCTTAAATAGATGTTGAAATGTATACCAAGGTGTTCATCATTGTTATCTATTTTGCAATATATGTTTTATAGAAATGTCGATTGAGACACAAATGGAATTTTAAATGGTTTCTTCATAGGATCACTTGAAATAAACATCATTTACTGTTTAACATCAAGTAATGCAACAATTTTCAGTGATAACACTAAATTTGATACATCCAGGTACGTTTCGGATTCACGTTATGCTTAAACGATGCCAATAGACGAAATTAAAGTTTGCGTGAAGAAACTTCTACAGTGGTATATTCTTTAATACTGGAGCACAGACTGGAATGAAAGGGGAAATCAAGCAGACAAAAGGGAGAGGCATCGTTTAGAGATGGCAAGATAACAAGAAAAATGACCCGACATTTTCTTCAGTTAGTGCCAGTTAAGGGTGAGCTGATACTGCAGTGAAGTGAAGACGGGGTGGTGGTAGATAAATACACGGCCTTAGTGGACTGTCTCATGTTCGAGGCTTACTCACTCAATTTCCACACACCCTATTTCCTTCTTATAAATGACCGATATAATAACCGCAAGTTATTAATATTGTCTACAAAATTTTGTTGCCTTTTTCTCCCTAATCGCAAACAAAACCATCATCAATTCATAGGAGTGAAATTTCAAATTTCATCCGGTTATGAAACAAACGTAGTCTCTCTATAAACAATCAATAAACTATACAATTTAAGATATTCCATTTTTATAATGAGGTAAGTTGTCGAGGAAACATTTGTTTAATAATTAATACTATTTACTCAACAGTAAATAATTAACGTTATAAGTTTTGTGAGGATTGTGTACAAATCCTCATATAACTTAATTAATAAACCACACTAAAATTGTCTGAATAATTGTAATACTAAATCTTTTCCCCTACGCCACTTCAAGATTTCAAGTATTTTTATAGATTTTAATCGATTACTCGGATTTACCTTAAATAATTTACAAAATAATTGACTTGTGGAGTACATATTTATTTTTACCATATAGGTTCACTCAGAGCATTTCGTGTATAACCCTGCATCGTGGATTTATTATATTATCAATAATAAAAGTAAAATTAGGTGGCTCAGTAATGAGATATAATTAATTAGGCTAGACAAGTTCCAGAATTACTATTTTTAAGTAAACAACAAATTTTAGTCATGCACTCACGTGGTGTCAATTTGTAGTCATCTGAGAGCCAAGAGTGTCTGGAAATTACAGAGCATTACTCTAAATGAATATATATGGACCTCACGCCTCAGAGCTCGAAACGAATCTGGACCTCACGTCTCAGAAGTCCAAAAAAATCGTTAACTCGCGTCTCACACCTCAGAACGAATCTGGACCTCACGCCTCAGAGCTCGAAACGAACCTGGACCTCACGCCTCAGAAGTCCAAACAAATCTTGAACTCGCGTCTCAAACTCAGAACGAATCTGGACCTCACGCCTCAGAGCTCGAAACGAATCTGGACCTCACGCCTCAGAAGTCCAAACAAATTTTGAACTCGCGTCTCAAACTCAGAACGAATCTGGACCTCACGCCTCAGAAGTCCAAACAAATCTTGAACTCGCGTCTCAGACCCTAGAACGAATCTGGGCCTTGCGGCTCAGAGCTCAGAATTAATCTGGGCTCACATCTAGATTGATTAGGAGTATCGTGATTAGGCATCCATGACATTTTTAATAATAGGAGGAATCAGTTTTTAATACTTAGTATAGTAAATTATGTTAGCATATAAGTGGAAAAATTTAATATCGTACTTAACATGTCATCTGAATTAATTTGAAAGATTATAATTTAATTTATGCATGTTTCCATCAGAAAATATCCGTATTACGTCCATATATGTATTAAGAATTGTAAGGGACTTATTGTGAAAATGGCTCGGATATGGTTCTAGGGAAAATATTAAAGTACGGACGGTCACAAATGATTCAAACCAGGATAAGGATTTGCGGTCCAAGGGACAGACTTAGAATCCCTTTATCAGCAAGCATCTTGTTTGTCATTACTACGTAAAAGCAGAAGTGGAGAAACCCTAAGCTTTCTTCTTTACTGGAGAATTTTCATGTGCGGATTTGGGAGTGCAAATAAAACATGTGGAACAGGTTATAACTGTATTACTTATTCATTGGTAAACATAATATGTATCAGTAAAAGTTTAACTATTTCATTAACATTTACATTTAGTATCGTCCCATATCGTTATTTATTTTTGAAATCATAGTTTATTGTTAAACCTTCTGAAATAAGTCATTTTTAATGTAGTTTCTTAGTTTAGTATTACTTCCATATGTAACTTTGCCTTACAAGGTTTAGCAAAAGCAACGTAAAATAGTAAACAATTTCTAATACTGTTAATACTGCCTAAATCCATAATTGTTAAACTCTCATGTTCTAATATGAATGTTGAGTTTAGCTTTCTCCTAGTCCGAAATCTGACGCTGTCGAAGATTTGACTCCTGGAATTTGGAGTCGGACAATGACAATACCTCTTCACCTAGATTACATATTTTGTAGTCAAGGTATCTCTGATGTCAAAACGATGGAAAGAGTTAATTTTGAGCATCGTCGTTGCCGACTTTTGGGTTCTTCTGACGAACATAATTCCAGTTCTGAAGTCGGACAAGTGACATTACCTCTTCACCTAGATTACATGTTTTGTAGTCAAGATATCTCGATGTCAAAACGATGGAAAGAGTTAACTTTCAGCATCGTCGTTGCCGACTTTTGGGTTCTTCTGACGAACATAATTCCAGTTCTGGAGTCGGACAATGACAGTACCTCTTCACCTAGATTACATATTTTGTAGTCAAGGTATCTCGATGTCAAAACGATGGAAAATAGTTAGTTTTGAGCATCGTCGTTGCCGACTTTTGGGTTCTTCTGACGAACATAATTCCAGTTCTGGAGTCAGACAATGACAGTACCGCTTCACCTAGATTACATGTTTTGTAGTCAAGGTATCTCTGATGTCAAAACGATGCAAAGAGTTCGTTTTGAGCTTCTTCCTCGCCAACCTTTTTGGATCGTTACACGAACATTACTCAAAGATTCCAGGACTCAAGTCTGTAACAACGTCAGATTCCAGACGCTGCATTAAGAGGAAGGTGAACTGGAGCTAAACCCAACATCAACAT
Source organism: Homalodisca vitripennis (assembly GCF_021130785.1). Classification (NCBI taxonomy): domain Eukaryota; kingdom Metazoa; phylum Arthropoda; class Insecta; order Hemiptera; family Cicadellidae; genus Homalodisca; species Homalodisca vitripennis. Next base: position 13,981,929 of record NC_060208.1, read on the forward strand.
CCACATTCACATGATCTGTTTTTGTTGTATTATTTTAAAAGTACGAAGTGTTTGGTTTCCTAGTTTCTAGAATTTTTTATAAAATCGTTTGAACGTCTATTTAGTTATTGCTGTTTGATAAACGTGCGGTTCTATTTGTCCAAGATGTCAGAAACGCGTACCTTGGCAACACATTTTCATCCATTGTACCTTCTACACATTCGTGACATGTGAGTGAACCAAGAGCAGGTATGTGTTCCTTTACAAACGGCCGAGAAGTCGCGGACAAAACAGGAGATTGCATCTATTCCAATTCGCGCAGGTCAAAGAACCCATGAAGAAATGATTGACCGCCACTGAATTGAACTAAGGACGCCCAGGAATGCGTATTTCAGACCACCGAGCTCATTACTGAGCTCCAGAAGCGACCTTCAATAGAAAGTACTCTTGTAGATTCGTCATCAAAATATTTGTTTGAGGTATACAAACAGTCCCTATCCCGTCTATGTTAAATTTTACATTTTTGGTGCTGTTCCCGTGAATTATTGCAAGGAGTATCTGGTAGCAAACAGCAAAGTTGAAAAACATGAAATATCGTTCTGATTATTGAAAAATCCTTTGCTATTTCCATTATTTTAGTATAATATGTGTGTATACTAAAAATATCTACAGTAAATTTTTGCGAATCTTTTCCTTCACATGATTGGAATTTACCACTAAGGATATTTGTCAAATTAGGCAAGTTCTTACTAAAAAACACAAGTAAATAGTGAATTAATGTATCTAAACACAAGTTACAAGAAACTGCAAAAGAATATTTTAGTACTAAGTAAAAGTTGAAAATTTTTCAGGGTAGCAATCTTTAATTATCTTTTCTATAACTGGATTCCTAATCAGTCAGATATTTTTGTCAGCGATAAACGATAAATTTGTGAATAATATTTACAATACCTTTTTTTTTAATATGTCGTAACTACATCAATATCATTGGAATTTACCACCAAGAATGTTTGGCAAATTTTATGAGTTCTTGTTAATAAACATAAGTAAATAGTGTATTAAAAAAGTATATAAACACAAGTTACAAGAAACCGCAAAAGAATATTTTAGTACTAAGTTAAAGTTGAACATTTTTTCAGGGTAGCAATCTTTAATTATCTTTTCTATAACTGGATTCCTAATCAGTCAGATATTTTTGTCAGCGATAAACGATAAATTTGTGAATAATATTTACAATACCTTTTTTTTTAATATGTCGTAACTACATCAATATCATTGGAATTTACCACCAAGAATGTTTGGCAAATTTTATGAGTTCTTGTTAATAAACATAAGTAAATAGTGTATTAAAGTATATAAACACAAGTTACAAGAAACCGCAAAAGAATATTTTAGTACTAAGTTAAAGTTGAACATTTTTCAGGGTAGCAATCTTTAATTATCTTTTCTATAACTGGATTCCTAATCAGTCAGATATTTTTGTCAGCGATAAACGATAAATTTGTGAATAATATTTACAATACCTTTTTTTTAATATGTCGTAACTACATCAATATCATTGGAATTTACCACCAAGAATATTTGGCAAATTTTATGAGTTCTTGTTAATAAACATAAGTAAATAGTGAATTAATGTATCTAAACACAAGTTACAAGAAACTGCAAAAGAATATTTTAGTACTAAGTAAAAGTTGAAAATTTTTCAGGGTAGCAATCTTTAATTATCTTTTCTATAACTGGATTCCTAATCAGTCAGATATTTTTGTCAGCGATAAACAATAAATTTGTGAATAATATTTACAATACCTTTTTTTTTAATATGTCGTAACTACATCAATATCATTGGAATTTACCACCAAGAATATGTGGCAAATTTTATGAGTTCTTGTTAATAAACATAAGTAAATAGTGTATTAAAGTATATAAACACAAGTTACAAGAAACCGCAAAAGAATATTTTAGTACTAAGTTAAAATTGTAGATTATTCAGGGTGACAATCTTTAATTATCTTTTCAGTAAATTATGTTTACAGCGATTAACGATAAATTTGTGTATACTAAAATAATATTTACAATACCTTTTTGTGAATATGCCGTAACAACCTTCATATCATTGGAATTTACCACAAAGGATATTTGACAAATTTGATGAGGTTTTTGATTAAAAAAAAAACACTTTAGTACCAAGTTAAAATTGAAGGTTATTACAATCTTTACTTACCTTTTCCATAACTTGATTCCTAATCAGTGAAATATTTTTATCAGCTGCGATTAAACGTGGTCTAGTACTTTGATTTAGAAAAACTGTAAGAATCTTGGAGCTGGATGTGTAATTCCTAGGACTGGAGCGTAGAGAGGATGACGTCATAAGCTCATACCTATGAGGACTCGGCGCAGGATTATGTAAACTACTTACGTCTGAAAATCCAGTTCAGGCGTCCTTTCTATTTTCCTTTCATGAAGTCTGTGGAAACTCCAGACCTTCTTTTATAAAGCGCTTTATTCGTTAAAGTATTATGTTTACTTCTGACTATTTACTTAGACAGCTGAACTGTTACTTAGTTTAGTTACACAAAATAACGAAACTTGGTAGAACAAAACAGGGTGCAATATTCATGACTTTCGTTTATAATATTCAGAACGAGTTTTACCCACAGCTAAAAAGATTGTTTCTTTAATGGTAATTAAGTATTTAATTCTAGTCACAAACAAGTTACTTATAGGACCTAATATGGCGTTCTAATAATTTTTATGAAAATATAAATCATTTATACATTTTCCCCATTACGAATAACATGAGAATGCATAAACGAATTCAACATTATTTTTGAGAATTTAAAGGGCTGTGAGAATTTTTAGAAGAGGAATGATTGGCATTTTGAACTAAGTCATGTCAATTAAATTTACCGTTTTGATTAAGTCGGAACATTTTACCTAACGTAAATAAACCAATATTACTTGACCAATATTGTTGTGGTAGTTTATTCGTGCATCTGCACTTTGAAACAGCGTTACAACATATGTATGCAGTATATCTTATGCTTTATTCAGTGAAATAATATTAAAATGTAATATGGGTATAAAATAACATTGCATGAAAATAAAACAGCATAGAAAAGATAACTGTTATGTTAGAAGATAAAAATATAAACACTTAATTGCCAATCTCTTCATTGACAAATATATAGTGTGCAGCACAATAACGTAACTTATTGGAACTTAATGGAAAATATTATTTCATGAAATATATTTGACAAACGTTTATTTAACATCCAGCGGCAAGACAAGTATAAAGATTTACAATTTAAGGTGGACGCTAATACGCATATTAAAAATTAAAGTAAATCGTAAATGTGTTTTCCAGTTTCTCACTCTTTGTTTTATTTACAAGATATGTGCAAAATAAAAAAAGTATTTCCATAATTATTCGTGTTAGCGCTTCTATGCCTGACTCCCAAAGATTATATACATGTGAGTTACACTAGGTAGTCCGTACATCTGTGGTTTGTTTCATACTGTTAAAAACCGTTTAGTTTAAGATAGGATTTAAATCCTCGTTATCTCCATTGCAGTCCAAAACGTAAAAGTATATATATATATATATATATATATATATATATATATATATATATATAAGCCATAAGTCATATATTTGGCCATTAAATACATTTTTGTACAATAGGCTACGTCATACAGATACATATAAATAAAAGCAATTAACATATACAGTTAAAACTACCTACAGACTAACTTTGAAAGACTAGACTAGATATATCACTTTTAAAGAACTCGTCAATTTTGTAAAAAGGATTGTTCAACAGCCAATTGTATAAAATATTTCTAAAACTATTGAAGCTACTATAATGAGCAGAAATGTGCAGTCTATTAAATAGCCTTATGCTAACAATTTCATAAGAGAATTTAGTTTTACTTAACCTAGCAAAAGGTACATGAATTTGGTGAGAATTTCTAGTAGCATAAGAGTGAACATGCTCATTGAGGACATAATTATTAACATTATTTTTTGCAAAAAATAGGCAAGATAAAATGTATAGATTTACAACAGTTAGTATTTTACTGCAAATAAAGAAGAGTCTACAGTGCTCAAGACAATGGGCGTTGTTGAGAATTCTGACTGCTTTCTTTTGAATAATCAATACTTCATTTATACTGTTACAGTTACCCCATAATAATAGTCCATATGTAATTACACCTTGAAAAAGGGCAAAGTAAACCATTCTAAGATAGTGTTTGTCTACACAGGGCCTCAAATGGTACAACAGATATATGAGCCTGCTCAATCTTTTACATACATTATTTATATGAGAATGCCAGGTCAACTTTGAATCCAGAGTGATCCCTAATAAATTAACCACATTATTATTACAATCAGCTTGAAGTCTCAAGGAGAAAACCATATTTTGAGTTTTTTCTAAATTCAACAACAGAACATTTGATTTATACCATTCATCTGCTTCATCAATCATACATCTTAGTTTAAGCTCTCTTTCATTTTGATTATTTACTGTTGTAAAAAAAGTGACATCATCAGCAGCAAACATTACTGATTTATAACTCACATTGTACTCCAGATCGTTAACCATAATTAGAAATAAAGTAGGGCCCAGAACTGATTCCTGTGGCACGCCAAACTTTACCTCAGAATATTTGGAAAGATTGCCATTAGTAAAAATGTTTTGTTGCCGATAACTGAGGTAGAATTTAAACAAAGAATTTTGAATGCCTGTTACACCATAGAATTTAAGTTTTCTCAACAGGATGTCGTGATCGACACAGTTGAAGGCCTTGGAGAGGTCGCATAGAACTGCGCAGGTGTCAAAGCCTGCATCGAAACCAGCCAAGACGCCCGAAACAAGTCCCCCAACCGCATCGGTTGTCGACATCCCGGCTCTAAAACCAAACTGACTACAACTAAAGAGATTATTTGTTTCAAAATATAAGTTAACCTGGATTTTAATGATGGCTTCAAAGACTTTAGAAAAAAACTGGTACCAGAGAGATAGGCCTGTACGATTTAACACTTCTATGATCACCCTTCTTAAAGATTGGCACAACCTTTGACACTTTTAATTTACTAGGAAAGATTCCCTCTTTAAGCATTGCATTTAGACACATGGTGAGAGGGACATTCACTCCACTGCACACCAATTTCACTAAATTATTTGAAACATTATAAATATCACAGCTTTTGGAACTTTTTAGCTTTAAAATTACTTTCACAATATCACTATACTCTATAGGCTGCCAGGCGAAAGACTGATGTGAAGGTAAGTGTTGCACCTCTAGGAGCTCATCTGGCTTTGTATTTGCTGCGGGGATTTTCTCTCGGATTTCATCCACTACCGAAATGAAGTATTCGTTGAAAGAATCAGCATCCGAAGTAGCATGTTGTTGTTGTTTCGGTTGAGTCTCATGTTTTATAATATATATAATATATAATTTATATATAGTTATCCCTACAACGCCTTGAACTGCTAAGTGATGATTCGGAGGTAGCGAGGTTTAGTGTAGAAAAAGAGTTCTATTTCTACTGAAATTCTAAACCATAACAGAACAGAGGATCGTACACAAATTCTGCAGATAGTAGAGGAACGTGAGGTCTGAACTTGTAGGAAACCTTCGCCTTCTTTCTACTCGTGAACTAAGGAAGCGGACGTTTACCCGATGTAAAAATGTGGGAGTGGGCTTTTATCGTACTCTCGCTAACCATTAGGGCACGTCCTGTACAAAATGGTGCGACTAGTGTTTAAAATATTTTCATAAATCTGCCAGAAGAGTCTCCGCCAAGATATTTAAATTTTGAAGATTGTTTACAATCGGTTTAGGTTGGATATAACAACTTCAAACGAACATACTTCAATTCCCCACTGAAAGAGAATAAACATTAAAACTCAAACTTATCTTTAGGAAAGTAAATTGTAAGAATTTGACAACTGTATTTGTGTATAAGTGATAGGCTTGCTTTGGACTTAGAGAACTGCTGTTACCCAATAAATAGGGGAAGAATAGACATAAATAAAGCCAGTGAAACAAAGTTAAACTTAAGCCAATTACAGTCTTGGAGAGAAGCCCCCGGCAAAGTTTAGTTCTCAGTTTCAATAATAATAATTGGCCACTTTCCCTGAAGCCCGGTCGATTGCCTTGGGATCGGCGCATAGGCATAGTGCTGCACTGCATTGAGGAAGTCAAATTGTACAAGAACCGTTTCATAAATTTGCACTAAACGTGTTTTAAGAGATTTATTTATTATTTTATTAACACATTGAGTGAGCTTGAAATATAACACATAATGTGCTTTATCGTATTAGTGTTATTTCCTTGTAATTCTAGAAAATGAATGCATAACCTATCATCAAAACTTTACGATCGAACAGTTGCACATAAATAAATAGAAATAACCGTGTGCTTGAGCATTGATTTGCAAAGATTCCCATAAAAAATAAAAATTCTAATTTACGAGTAGTTCAGGATTATTGGTAGCCTATGTCCTTTATAGACTTAGAAACTATTTGACCAATCATTATGAAAACATATATGAATATGTATTTTTCCACGGAGAAGGTTTATATGCTATGCCCACTGATGTAACTTGCCACCAGCCGGCGCTGCAAAATATAAAGATTATCAAAGCGCCTGCACATTATAAACTGCAATTACGATAGTTACGTATATTAAATAGCCAAACACTATTTGAAGGCATTAAGTTTTGATTTATATTTGTCTTTAGAATTCATTTTTGGTTGAACTTAAAGCTTTATTGTTAGACCACTTTATAATAAAGTACATGTACGTGTACAATGGCTGTAAATATACACTTTTAACATATTTTCTTGATCGTGGCAACAAGGTAAACTATTTCTGCATCGGCGTTGTAAATATAATTCACTTGCACCAGAAGTACTCATACACGGGCAAAGCTAATAGGAAAAGCGTGCGAAGCCGCGGAAAGAGCTAGTATTTAATATATTATTAGTTCTATATGAATGAAAGTGCTCCTACGTAAGTACATGCTGGGAGTGCCGATGGCCGAGCGGTCTAAGACGTTGGACTTTATGTCTAAGTTAGAGATAGCTCAAGTTCAAATCCTGTCTGTGACCGTAGCACTTTTTATCAGTACGATCGACCTTGTACTGTATCGACTCTCCCTCATATTCTGTTTGATAAGATCCTCGCACAGGCCAGTGGCCCATGAGGACGGACAGAGTAAGGTTTAAATGGGATCAGTCTCTCCTAAAAAATATAAAAAGATTCAATTAAAAATAACATGTGCCATATGTAAATGTTACACAAGTGGAGGGATTACCCGTAACTGTTCAGACAGTGATGTAATAACGACTCGCATACAGACCACCCACCAATCTGGTGTAAAATACGTGTTAATAGCCAGTCACTGTTTTTGTTAGTAACGTTACACCTTTACACCCCCTTCTGCAAGCTACACCACCTTTCATTATTTACTTTATCCTTCTAATTGTTACAGGTGTTCACAATTGCTCGTTTTATAATATTTTATTTTATACTTTGCGTTTTAGCATTAAAAATGCAAACTTTAGGTAACGATTAAAGGCTGTTAATGAAACAATAACAATGTAAACCTCGTTCACTCAGTTCATCAAAATTTGCCATGAAATATGTACACGGGTATCCGCGCCGAACCGCAACTCGAGTTTTTATTTCATTGATAACAGATTTCCAATGACTCGGTTATGAAGAATGTAACAAAAAGTTGAAACCATAACTTCACGCCCTAGTCTTGTTTCAGCTTAATTTCAGTGGTATCTCTATGAATTGATTACAAATCAATTAAAGCTCATTACCGAATTTAGTAATAACATTTTAAAACTAACATGATTACTTTTTACTCACTTGTGAATCTAATTCAACAGATTATCTATGACTCGGTTATGAAAAATGGAAGTAAAAGTTGAAACTATAACTTCACGCCCTAGTCTTGTTTCAACGGAATTTCAGTGGTATCTCTATGAATTGATTACAAATCAATTAAAGCTCATTACCGAATTTAGTAATAACATTTTAAAACTAACATGATTACTTTTTACTCACTTGTGAATCTAATTCAACAGATTATCTATGACTCGGTTATGAAAAATGGAAGTAAAAGTTGAAACTATAACTTCACGCCCTAGTCTTGTTTCAACGGAATTTCAGTGGTATCTCTATGAATTGATTACAAATCAATTAAAGCTCATTACCGAATTTAGTAATAACATTTTAAAACTAACATGATTACTTTTTACGCACTTGTGAATCTAATTCAACACGTTTAAAATTAATTCTGCAATATACAATTTTTCACTGCAGTATACAATTTTATACTATAATATACAATTTTGTATTGCAATAAACAAATTCTTCCGCATCCGGGAGACCTTAAATGACAGCGCCGACTCTCCTCCCACGACATTTGAACACAGCAGGTCGTGAAAGGCGAAGGTCCCTGAAAGATATATCTGCATAATGTGAGATAAATCAGCAAAACTATTTAATGAACATTTCTTTCGTGGACTTAATAATTTGTGTGAGGGTAAAACCATGATTCCTGTTTCCAGAAGTACTCCCCTCTGGCTTAAAACAAGTCAGATCTTCTCTACTCGATAAATATGTAGGTCTCTACAAAATTGCTGAACCCCAAAATGATTTTTTTTTATAAATCCTCGAGACTCTTGTTTCTCTGTTGTATTTGATCAGGAACTAACTTACCCTGCTCTGGTATGAAAGGTGAATTTAATCCAGGATACGAAGATAATTGGGCACACACTATAGGTGTGGGAATTGAACCATCGAAATTTTCTAAACCTGTTCAGTATATCGAAAGTATACAAATTCCTATGAATATATTATATCCTCTATCGGTTTGTTTACCGTCACTATTGTAGTGATTTTGCTTGGCTCTTTCTCTAAAGGATACTTAACTAAATCACTCAATATTTATTCCATTTATATTATGAAATTACTTTTAAAACTATTGGAAATTGTAGTTATCATAAGCTTCCCTTTTAACTTAATACAAAATTAATTTTTGAACAGTTAGTAAGCGATTGAGCATTTAACAGTACGTTACGTAATTAAAATATTTAATTCACCTACAATTATATTTATTTACACAATAAAGATGCATTCAATCAATTAACAATGTATCGTCCATGCAAATGAGAATTTTAGAGAAGACGTATTTAGGTTCCGTGAAATTCTTCCATCAACACCTTGGACTAGGTACTTTATCGAATATAGTAAAAATAATGTTTTAATTTCTGGTTATTAGTTATGAATAAATTATAATATGACATATATCTGTAACAACGTGATGACTCATATACAACCCTGTGTCTGCAATAAAAATGTAACACAAAGCGCAACCGAATTGAACATTTATGGATATTAAATATTTTCTTGCATGGACAATTTTGCCCCGTGTGGGAGCTTTTAATTCAAACAATAAAGTAAAATGTTACAGGGTTGTAAATGCATGAATGATATATAAGAACACTTTTTTCATATTAAGTAAGGATATGCGTAGTGGTATTTTAATACAATTAGGTTTTCTTTTATTTAAGATTTCACATTTTCTCCTTTGCATTTGTATAAAAAAGAGACCAAGATGTACGGAGTTTAATTCTGGCTATTGAACGGTGAAATACAACGATAACGAATGAAGTTCCGATTTGTAAGTACGAAATATCGATTATTCCTTGTTATCGATGTATCGTTCCATAGAGCGTCGGTTACCGGCCACGGACGCGGCGGCATTTTGTTGTTCAATAGACGTCGTGATGAGCTGAAGGCCGTGTCTTCCACTATTTATGCCTGAAAGTCAAAGTTAGGTGAAGGTCATGCCATTCTATCCTACGCTGTTGTCCACTCTTCGCTGGTTTTTTTGTACGACGCAAAAACAGTGAATACCTTGCCAATGAGGGGACAAAAGCTGTTTTATAAGAGCTTTTTAGCGGCAGTCAGCCCACGGAGCTCTTAAGAAGCCTCACAATACACTCACCGAAAGCAGTCGTGTTAGTATCTTGTAATTCCTGAACAAAAAATAATTAAGAAACTGTTTTGGAATATTCAGATTAGCGCATGCTTTCTGAAATGTTAATCTCATGTGTCCATCTCTGTGAATTAATATATTCAGTAAACGCTATTTCTTATACATGCTTTTCCAAAGCACAACCCCCCTCCGCCAATTGGGTTTTTAACGAAAATTTATAAACCAATATGCATGGTGGATCGTCATAAGACTAAAGATAATGGTTTTTGGATTTATGAGAACTTCATAGGATTCGGGGTATCCTAAAGGGGGGAAGTAAACATTTTACACCGTAATTTTCTCCCATTCAGTGAAATTAATTTTGAAAGGCCCTTCTAAAATAAGAGAAATGCCGCAGGTCTATCTAAATCCAGTACAAATTGTTGGCTTGTCTAAATATTTAGTTTAAATGTACTATAAAAATCAATACTTTTGTTTCTAAATTCATGTCAGGTTACAAGGTGGGGTTTTAATTTAATTGAGTCCATTAATTTTAATGTTATTTTAACAGTAATAAATCATCAAACTGATTTTAAAATTAAAACTCTGGCGCTATTTTGAAACATTTAAAAATGCTTTTCTATTTTCCGTCATTGAGTTTGCTCTTATAAGTAGTATGCTTAAGTAAATGCGACAGATTGGTTTTGAATTTTACATATACTGAAATAAAAGTAAAAAATGTGATAAAGTAATAAATTCCATAGATCAAAAGAATTGTGGTAATATAAATAACGTTTCCTTATATTATGTGATATGTAGCAGTGATGTGTAAATACAGTATAACATACAATCTCCTCGCAGAATTATAAGAATGAGCGATTGCCAAGCGCACAAAATTGTTAATGAGAACTTGTCCAGATTGTTCGTTCCATTGTAGGCTTAATAAGGTCAATTGACGACTAACGAGGGGGGTCCGTAATTACAAAACGCTTGACGTTTGATTGCGATTGGCCTCTGGAGTGATTGATGGGTCACAAGCAGCGAGCTTTGCACACAAACACCTTTTAGCGGATTGTATCTTGCCTTTCTGCAATGTACGATCGTGTGTTGTGGCATTTTGTGTATTCCCGCAGTACCATTTGTGTCACTAGTAGTTAAACTACGCAAGTGGATTACAATCATTGTAACTGTACTAGTCACACAAACATCTCTTTGTGGATTGTGCCGTTCTTAATGTCCAATGTACGATTGTTGTGTTGAGGCATTTTGTGTATTCCCGCAGTTACCATTTGTGTCACTAAGATAGTTTAAACTACGCAAGTGGAGATTTACAATCATTGTAACTGTAACTAGTCAACACCAAATCATCTCTTTGTGGATTGTGCCTTTCATTATTTCCAATGTACGATTTGTGTGTTGAGGCATCCATTTTTGTGTATTCCCCGCAGTTACCATTTGTGTCACTAGTTAGTTAAACTACGCAAGTGGATTTACAATCATTTGGTGTAACTGTTTTACTAGTCACAACAAAACATCTCTTTGTGGATTGTTGGCCTTTACTTATTATCCAATGTAACGACTTGTGTGTTGTGGGCATTATGTGTATTCACCGCAGTACCATTTGTGTTCACTAGTTAGTTAAATCTACACCAAGTGAGATTTCAACAATCAATGCTGCAATTTGTACTATTCACACAAACAGACCATCTCTTTGGTGAATTTGTTTATTTTTTGCCTTCCTTTCTCCATATTGTACGATCGTGTGTTGTGGTTATTTTTGTGTATTCCCCGCAGCACCAATTGTGTCACTAGTAAGTTTAAACTACACAAGTGGATTACCAAACATTGTAACTGTACTAGTCACACACAACATCTCTTTGTGAATTGTTCTTTCGTTCTATAAAGTTTTTTACGAACGTCGGGGTGTTTGTGGCATTGTGTGTATTTCCCGCATCACCAATTGATGTACACTAGATAGTTACCACTACACAAGTGGATTTACAAATCATTGTTGTATTTAATTGTACTAGTGCACACAGAACATCTCTTTGTTGAAATTGTTCCTTTCCTTTCTATCCACATTGTTACGATCGTGTTGTTTGTGGCCATTTTGTGGATTCCCGCAGCACCAATTTGTGGTCGCACTAGCAGTTAAACTACACAAAGTGGATTACAATTATTGTAACTATTGTACTAGTCACGACAAACATTCTCTTTGTGGAGTGTTCCTGTTCCTTTCTGCAATGTACGGTAGTATGGTTGTTGGCATGTGTGGTATCTCACGCAGCACCAATTGTGTACACTAGTAGTTTAAACTACACAAGTGGATTACAATCTTTGTTAATTGTACTAGTCACCACAAACAGCTCTTTGTGGAGCTGTTCCTTCCTTTCTGCCAATGCTACGGTAGTATTGTTTGTGCATTTGTGTGTAATTCCCCGCAGTCACCAATTGTGTTCACTAGTAGTTAAAACTTACACAAGTGGATTACAATCATTGTAATTGTACTAGTCACTACAAACATCTCTTTGTGGAGTGTTTCCTTTCCTTTCTGCAATGTAACGGTAGTATTGTTGCTGGCATTGGTTGTGTATTTCCCGCAGCACTGGGGCAATTGGTGTCACTAGTAGTTAAACTACTCACAAGTGGAATTACAATCAGTGATAACGTTACTAGTCCACACAAACATCTCTTTGTGGAGTGTTTCCTTTTTCCTTTCTGCAATGTATCGGTTAGTATGTTGTCGGCATTGTGTGTATTCCTCGCAGCCACCATTTGTTGTCACTAGTTAGTTAAACTTACGCAAGTGGATTACAGTCAATTGTAACTGTACTAGTCACACAAACAACTCTTTGTGGATTGTGGGCCTTTCTTATTTCCAATGTACGATTGTGTGTTTGAGTGCATTTTGTGTGTATTCCCGCAGTAGCCATTTGTGTCACTAGTAGTTTTTTATTTAAACTATACGCAAGTGGATTTCCCAATCAATTGTAACTGTACTAGTCACACAAACATCTCTAGTGTGGGGGATTGTTGCCGTTCTTATTTCCAATGTACGATTGTGTGTTGAGGCATTTTTGTTGTATTCCCGCAGTACCAATTTGTGTCACCTAGTAGCTTAAAAAACTACGCATTGGTGGATTACAATCTATTGTAACTGTACTAGTCACAGGCACAAACATCTCTTTGTGGATTGTGCCTTTCTTATTTCTCAATTGTACGATTGTGGTGTATTGAGGCATTTTGTGTATTCCCGCAGTACCATTTTGTAGTCACTAGTAGTTATAAACTACATCAAGTTGAATTACAAATCATTGCAATAATTGTACTAGTCACACAAACATCTCTTTGTGAATTTGTTCCTTTCCTTTCTCCAATGAACGATCGTTGGTGTGTTGTGGTATTTTGTGTATTCCCGCAGCACCAATTGGTGTCCACTAGTATTGTAAACTACCACAAGTGGAATTACAATCAATTGTAATTAATTGTTACTAGTCACACAAAACAATCTTCTTTAGTGGAATTGTTCCCTTTCCTTTCTCCAATGTTAAGCGATCGTGTTGTTGTTGGCATTTTTGTTGGATTCCCGCAGCACCAATTGTTGTCACTAGCAGATAAACTACCACAAGCTGGATTACAATTTATTGTAACTGTACTAGTCACACATAACATCTCTTTGTGGAGTTGTTCCTTTTCCTTTCTGCAATTGATACGGTAGTAAGTTGTTGTGTCATTGGTGTGTATTCTCCGCAGCCACCCAATTAATTGTGATCACTCTATTAGTTAAACTAACTACCCAAGTGGATTTACCAATCATTGTAATTGTATAGACAGTCACCAGACAAACACCACTCTCTTTGTGGAGTGTCCTTTCCTTTACTGCAATGTACGGTAGTTATGTTGTGGCATTGTGTGGTATTCCCGCAGCACCAATTTGGTGTCACTATAGGTTAAACTATCACAAGTGGATTACAATCATTGTAATTGTACTAGTCACATACAAACATCTCTTTGTGGAGTGATCCTTACCTTTTCTGCCCAATGTTTACGGTAGTTATGTTGTGGTGCAAATTGTGTGTATTTCCCGGGCAGCACCAATTGTGGTTCACTAGTAGTTAAACTACACAAGTGGGATTACAATCATTGTAACTGTAGCAAGTCCCACAAAACATTCTCTGTTGTGGAGTTGTTCCTTTCCTTTCTGCAATGTTAACGGTAGTATTGTTGTGGGGCCATTGTGTGTATCCCGCAGCACCATTTGTGTCCACTAGTAGTTAAACTACACAAAGTGGATTAACAATCATTTGTAATTGGTTTAACTAGTCAGCACAAACATCTCTTTTGTAGATTGTGCCTTTCCTTATCTCCCAATGTACGATACTTGTGTTGTGGCATTTTTGTGTATTCCCGCAGCAGCACCATTTATGTCATACGTAGTTATTTAAAACTACCCACAAAGTGGATTTACAAAAAATCATTGTAATTGTTAATAGTCACACAAACATCTCTTTCGTGGATCTGTGCCCCTTTCTTATCTCCAATGTACGATAGTGTGTTGTGGCATTTTGGTGTAATTCCCCTGCAGCACTTCAAGTGTGTAACTAGTTAGTTAAAACTCACACAAGTTGAATTATCAATCCATTGCAATTGTACCAGTCACTCGACACTAACATCTCTTTGTGAATTGTTCCTTTCCTTTCTCCAATGTACGATCGTGTGTTGTGGCATTGTGGTGTATTTCCCCGCAGCACCAATTGTGTCACTAGCTAGTTTTTAAAACTACACAAGTTGGGATTTACAATCAATTGTCACTGTACTAGTCACACACAAACATCTCTTTGTGGAATTGTTCATTTCCTTTCTCCAATGTACGATCGTTTGTTGTTGTGGCATTTTGTGTATTCCTCGCAGCACCAATTGTGTCACTAGTAGTTAAACTACATCAACTACACAAGTGGGATTTTACAATCATTTGTAACTGTTACTATGTCACACAAAACCATCTCCTTTGTGAATTGTTCCTTTCTTTTCCTCCAATGTACGATCGTGTGTTGTGGCATTGTGTTGGTATTACCCGCAAGCACCAATTTGTGGTCACTAGTAGTTAAACTACAACAAGTGGATTACAATCCATTGTTAATTGGTACTATGTCACACAAACCATACTCTTTGTGGTATTGTTTCCTTTCTTTCTCCAATGTTACCGATCGTTGTTGTTGTGGGCATTGTGTTGTATTCCCCGCAGCACCATATTGTTTGTCACTAGTAAGGTTAAAAACTACACAAAGTGGATTACAATCATTGTAATTGTACTAGTCACACAAACATCTCTTTGTGAATTGTTCCCTTCCTTTCTCCAATGTACGATCGTGTGTTTGTGGCATTGTGTGTATTCCCCGCAGCACCATTTGTGTCACTAGTAGTTAAACTACGCAAGTGGATTACAGTCATTGTAACTGTACTAGTCACACAAACATCTCTTTGTGAATTGTTCCTTTCCTTCCTCCAATGTACGATCGTGTGTTGTGGCATTTTGTGTATTTCCCGCAGCACCAATTGAATCACTAGTAGTTAAACTACACAAGTGGATTACAACATTGTAAACTGTACTAGTCACACAAACATCTCTTTGTGAATTGTTTCCTTTCTTTCTCCAATGTACGATCGTGTGTTGTGGCATTGTGTGTATTCCCGCAGCACCAATTGTGTCACTAGTAGTTAAAACTACACAAGTGGATTACAATCATTGTAATTGTACTAGTCACACAATACATCTCTTTGTGAATTGTTCCTTTCTTTCTCCAATGTACGATCGTGTGTTGTGGCATTGTGTGTATTCCCGCAGCACCAATTGTGTCACTAGTAGTTAAACTACACAAGTGGATTACAATCATTGTAATTGTACTAGTCACACAAACATCTCTTTGTGAATTGTTCCTTTCCTTTCTCCAATGTACGATCGTGTGTTGTGGTATTTTGTGTATTCCCGCAGCACCAATTGTGTCACTAGTAGTTAAACTACACAAGTGGATTACAATCATTGTAAACTGTACTAGTCACACAAACATCTCTTTGTGAATTGTTCCTTTCTTTCTCCAATGTACGATCGTGTGTGTTGTGGCATTGTGTGTATTCCCCCGCAGCACCAATTGTGTCACTAGTAGTTTACACTACACAAGTGGATTACAATCATTGTAATTGTACTAGTCACACAAAACATCTGTTTGTGGATTGTTCCTTTCTTTCTCCAATGTACGATCGTGTGTTGTGGGCATTGTGTGTATTCCCGCAGCACCAATTGTGTCACTAGTAGTTAAACTACACAAGTGGATTACAATAATTGTAACTGTACTAGTCACACAAACATCTCTTTGTGGATTGTTCCTTTCCTTTCTCCAATGTACGATCGTGTGTTGTGGCATTGTGTGTATTCCCGCAGCACCAATTGTGTCAACTAGTAGTTAAAACTACACAAGTGGATTACAATCATTGTATTGTACTAGTCAACACAAAACATCTCTTTGTGAATTGTTCCTTTTCTTTTCTCCAATGTACGATCGTGTGTTGTGGCATTGTGTGTATTCCCGCAGCACCAATTGTGTCACATAGTAGTTAAACTACACAAGTGGATTACAATCATGTGTAATTGTACTAGGTCACACAAAACATCTCTTTGTGGATTGTTCCTTTCCTTTCTCCAATGTACGATCGTGTGTTTGTGGCATTGTGTGTATTCCCGCAGCACCAATTGTGTCACTATTAGTTAAACTACACAAGTGGATTACAATCATTGTTAATTGTACACGTCACACAAACATCTCTTTGTGGATTGTGCCTTTCTTATCTCCAATGTACGATCGTGTGTTTGTGGCATTTTGTGTATTCCACACAGTTACCATTTGTGTCACTAGTAGTTAAACTACACAAGTGGATTACAATCATTGTAATTGTACTAGTCACACAAACATCTCTTTGTGGATTGTGGCCTTTCTTACCTCCCAATGTACGATCGTGTGTTGTGGCTTTTTGTGTATTCCCACAGTACCATTTGTGTCACTAGTAGTTAAACTACACAAGTGGATTACAATCATTGTAATTGTACTAGTCACACAAACATCTCTTTGTGGAGTGTTCTTTTCGTTTTTCTGCAATGTACGGTAAGTATGTTGTGGCATTGTGTGTATTCCCGCAGCACCATTTGTGTCACTAGTAGTTTAAACAACACAAGTGGATTACAATCATTGTAAACTGTACTAGTCACACAAACATATCTTTGTGGATTGTGCCTTTCTTATCTCCAATATACGATCGTGTGTTGTGGCATTTTTGTGGATTCCCGCAGCACCAATTGTGTCACTAGTAGTTAAACAACACAAGTGGATTACAATCATTGTAATTGTACACATCACACTCGCATACTCTCTTTCTAACTATGCAGGTCATTCACACTGATTCATTGGTGAGAATCATACGCGATGTTAATTTATATATTGAGGAAGAGGCTACGTCCCTCGATGGTAATAGGGGCCCATAAATATTGGAGCTGAAGGTCGGTTAAGTGCATTTTTCAGGTAAACAAAAAGATTGCAAAAGATAGCTTTGTATGGTTATTCATTAAATGTATCAGAAATTGTGTTCAAGATTCGTATTCAGACGAATAAGGTCGTAAAGGCCGATTTGTATGACAGACCTCGCACCCTCAGGCAGTAATGATTATGTAAAGCATACTGATATTATATGTAATTAAGTAATTCATTCGCTAATTTTTTGAAATCATTTATGCAAGCACGGACACATGCAATCTAACAGGTATCACGGAATGAACGCTACCAAGTGGCTCTAAAACCAACATAAATTACAACTTTTGTTGAAGAAAGTAGTAGTGTCTTTAGCCACATGTGCTTTTTGTAGACTACGAGGTTCTAAATGTGAATTAAATATACATTTTCTCTGTGAATCTCGATTTCATGAATTACAAAATTTATTTCTAGTAGCAAGCATTTTGATATAAATACCAGGAGTTTGGTATTATTTATATATTTTCTTCAGCTAATTATTTTAACTCTCATTTATCTGGTTGGACTTCCAAAATCTCAGTCCAAATGTTCTTTTAACTGTTCATTGTAATAATTTGTTTGAGGTATTACTGAAAATCAACTAATAATACTTAGAAACCATCTAAGTATTCTTATTCAAACAATATTTGTTTGTTTAGTTATGCATCCTGTTGGAAACCTATCTGCTTTAAACAAAACAAAACTAAACGTATATTTAAACGAATATTTTCTAGATATAATTAGAAAAATTGGTACAGCCGTTCTAGAGATTAGCGCTTATATTAACAGATAAATACATTTTTTCATTTATTTTTATTTATAAGATACTAACAGTTACTAGCTGCTTTGCTCGCAATTTCGTACCTGTATGAGCATTTCTGGTTCGAGTGTATTATATATCCGACGCCAATGTTGAGTTTGCCTTCTTCCCACGATCAAGACATATTAAAAAGTGTATATGTCTTGTAGTAGATCTTGTAGATCATTTTAATTTACCTAGATGTTAGTATTTGTTGTTCCATTGCTGGTTTAGCCTCTTTTTTATTAAGAAAATACTAAAATAATGAATAATGAAAATTACTTCATGATGGTCATTTTTGCGCATATTTATAAATTGAATTATGGACAACTTTAAATTTTTTGTGGGCTGATGTTTCTTGTGAACCACAGCATAATTATAAAAATACATATGCTATACGTACATGTACAGTACTTTATTATGAAGTTGTCTAACACTCAAGCTTTAAGTTCAACCAGAAATGTATTTTAAAGACAAATGAACATCATAACTCAGCAACTTCAAATAGTGTTTGGCTATTTAATATACGTAACTGTCTCGTAATTGCAGTTTATAATGTGCAGGCGCTTTGAAAACTTTTATCGTTCGCAGCGCTTCCTGGTGGCGAGTTACATCAATGGGAATAGCATATAAACCTTCTCCGTGGAAAAATACATATGCATACAAATTTTCATAATGATCGGTCGAATAGTTTCTGAGTTTATCAATGTCATATATACAAACACCCTCTAATATACAAAATAAATATACATATATATGTAATCTCTTGGTGTTATTTTTGGTTAGTTTCGGGTTAAAAAATAAATGGTTCATGTTGTTCTAAATTCCAAAACGTTACAGCTGCAGTAAATTTTCCCGTTACCTTTGTTACCTCAGTTACAAACCAATCTGAGGAAGCAAGGAGGAAATGAAACGGGTAGCGCAGCCAGTTCTCGGAATGTATGGGATTGTCGACCGCCAATGCATAACAAACAAGGCTCCACAAGGATTAAATTAGCAGAGGAGTGTCACTTGCGGTATTATACCGGATAATGAACATTCAGCTTGGATTAATTTGCTACCGGCGGCAATAATAACTTGCTCTTCAATTATAATTACGACGTACTTACAATAAGTAGCTTATCAAGAGGAACTTGAATTTTTAATGCTAGTATTTAAAATTTAGTTGGTCTATAGAACTATTGCAGCTGGTGAATATAAATACTCACAAATGCCTATGGACGCACTCATAAGGAAAATTTTGAAATTTTAGAAAACTTGATGTTAGAGAATCATTGAATTTGAATTAAAACATCCTCCAGAATAAAAAAATATACACGAAAAAATTTAAAAACTATGAGTCACGAAATATTATTCAAAATTCAAAAGAAATCATTTTGTAATTTCCGTAAAATTTGGATTGTGGTTGACCCAACTCCAAATTTGGGGTTATAAACATTGTGTTAAATTACAAACTACGCATTTCAAGATGTAAAACAAGCCGTACAAGATCTAATAATAAATTATTTTTAACAAGAACTCAGTGGCAGTCTTTAAAAGGGTATAAAATGAATGGCGCTGTTACGATGTAAGACCATAAGACATAATTAGGTCTATAATTAACAATTAGTGGCGATGCTTGGCTCTGGAAGCAGTTAATTACAAGAAAAGCCAAGCCCGGTGTTTATTGCCAGCTACAAAACCCAAGTGACACTCCTCTGCTTTGCTAATTTAATCCTTACGGAGTCTAGTTTGTTACGCATTCCCGGTCTACAATCGTATATACTTCTAACGACCTCATATGTCTATACGTTCACATTAAAGACATACATATTTTCCACCGGATGAAGTTATACAATATAATAAGAATTATTTAAAATTGCGTGATATTTTTAGCATAGTCGCAAACCTCTTGATTGTCTTTTGTTCGCCCATCAATTTTGTTGTTTTTAGTAATTGAAATTATATACATTTTTTTAACTATGAGAAAATAAATTTCGATCAATTAGTTCACAAGATGAATATGGTATATTTGTTAGATACAAACAAACTGAACGTTTCAATGGAATTTAGATGATTCGTGATTAATTGTCAACTCGATTGACTGTCAGCAAATCAGTAATCACAAAACGTTTGACGGTTGACTGGAAACAGACGATTTCAGACGAGCTGATACCATACAAAGGCGGATTTCACTAATTGTTTTATTATTGATTTTAATCACTCCTCGAAGTACTGGAAATCACTTTATTCTCAATGTAGAGCCTCATACATATGGAATAAAAATGTAGTTTTTTATGCTAATAAACTTCTACTTGTGCTAGGTAGGTGTTCGCTTATTCAGATAAACTTTAGTATTTGTTTACATAATTGAAGGTTCTATATATACAGGGTGTTAAAAAAGTCCCGCACGGGCTTGATAACTCCCGAACGATTACAGGTAAATCAAGAAAACTTGGTATATTATTAAAGCACCCATAAATTTACTTTTTGAAGTAACTACCATTTTTTCATATCAGGGGGGAGGATTACAAGGAGTCAAGAAGAAATCTTAAATTAGAGCATAGGTCGAGTAGTACATCAAATTAAAGGCCTTTCTTAGTAGAGTACAATGCCGCAAAACCCACCTCAAAAAGGCCCACTCTTTAAATAATTACGCCGGTTTAAAGTTTGAAACATTTACAATGCATATCCTGTTCCATATGGGTTAATATTCTTGTACTGGCTCAAGTTGTGAAAGTTAAACTTAATATATGAGTACTGGACTTAATAAATAGTTTATAAGGTAGTTTAGTGACTCTTCACATCTAATGGAGGATGGTCACTAACTCCAAGATGTACAAGAGTCCACTACCTACTGTTTCTTTCACCTTTTTTTTCACCCTGTATTTTGCGTTATTCGCTTGACCTATCAATCATCACAACTAAATTGCGCTAACCCTAACTGGTGCATATGTAATTGTTGTTTGATTCCAGAAAAATGGAACTGCTGCCAGAAGTCAGAATTTTTGCGATAGACGGCAGTCTGCAAGCCGCATGTTCTTCCGTGAGATCTGATGGGGGGGGGGGAGGGGTCGGAAAGATTTTTCCCGCGCTGTTCGGTTCCCATACTTTCTCTTCCGTACGATCCTGTGAATACCAATGTGAACCGTACCCGCTAAATGCAGTAGCGTAGCCTAAAATGTCGTGTTGGGAGCTGGGAAGCATACGTATAACCGCAATTGTCTCTCCCGCAGGTTGTGTCTGTAATCGTGTATCAGTAGTATGACGGGGGAACGCAGAGTTACAACACTCCAATCGTGCACATACACCGTTTCTCACAGGCACAAATCGGTTTTATGTCAGGGTAGGGCAGGTAAATTTAACGTCTAATATCAAACTGGTCAGATTCCGTTATATGCCCCCAATGCTTAAACTTTTCAATGAACTTAGAACGTTATAAAACGATGTAGTTGAGTAACAGAGCTAACGTTCCATCAATCAACAAGCATTTCCAGGTATTGCGATCGGTATTGTTGTCGCTGTATCTTATCTTTCTCGAGAATCTCGATTACGGCTGGCCGCGCGGCATCCATCACATGATTATTTAAGTTTTTTACACGGTACACAATTGCCTTTCCATTACAATTCAATTTATATTTCTGATCAGCCGCTCTAGAATTTGATATTTTACTGATAGTTACTATCTCGAGGGATGTTTTTCTTTCGTTGACATCAGCGCGGGGCAGCACCGAAGGTGTGTGTGTGTTTTTTTCAATAAAGAGTTTAGTTTTTGTTTGGTAATGTTTGTTTTTGTTGAAATTTTGTGTGGGTGTGGTCGATATAATACGTAAGTACCTTTTTTTTCTTAGCTAGTAACCAATTGTAATTCATTATAATCATCCGTAAATGAAAAATTAGCGTTTGGGGCATAATGTTAGTTCTGTTACTCAACTACATCGTTTTATAACGTTCTAAGTTCATTGAAAAAAATTTAAGCGTTTGGGGTATATAACGGAATCTGACCATAAAACTAATTAATAATTGAGTAAATAGTTGAAATTTGCCTAATATCCAATCGTATTCACATTGTATAAGGTAGGTAATGATACTATTTATTTAATTGATATCCTACTTGTATACAAGACAACCAAGTTTATGTTGCAGATTAGGGTAAGAATTTATGTATTTTATGGTGTTGATCTGTTACAGTCGTAACGAGTTCGGGACCCTGGCCCCCTAATTGTTACACAGTTTGTTTGAGTGTTGCGCTATGTTATGAATAAAGAAAAATGGTCCGTTAGACTTTATAAGTACTGCAACACAACAAAGTTACCTGTTACAAGGGACTTTGTCTGTAGACATAACCCTCTCGTTTACTTGGCTGAAACATTTATCTAAGGCCGGACAAAGAACATCTCAGACATGTCCTATCTCCTCTGTTCTCCCCCCCCCCCCCGACCGTTACAAGCCTGGACGCACCCCGCCGTTAATGTGAATCATGTGGCCCTTATCATAACGCGGGAAGTATCTTCGGAAAATATGGCGCTCGGAAAACAACCTTCTTCTGCAACACCGGCGTCTGTTCTGCTCGGCTGACTTAATAAAGGCGACATACGCTTCAATTGGGTATGTTAGGTCCGTCTACGGCCTTTAAAGTTGATTTTACGACAATTTGCTCACATATACGTATTTATTCCATATCGTGTTTTTCTTTGCACACCATCATCATGTGCGCACATCTGTAGTTGTGGTGGTGGTGGGAGGGGGTTAAAAACGCACCATCAGTATTTAAAATGTACAGTATTGTGCATTGTTTCTAGATTCGCTTTAACTTTGGTTTGGTACACGTATCCGAAATTAACAAACACTGAACTCACCTTCAAAACGTGATGGTAATTTTAGTTTTGTTAATATTTCACTTACTTACCTTAACTATTTGTAAAAGTGTTTATCGAAAAGTGGGCTTTGAAAAAACTAAGTTGGAATGGTAAACTTAACTAAAAAGACCTAATTACGGAAGTTGCCGTAAAAATATTGAATATGTGATTGAACTTAGATCCTGTTTTATACGAGTAGTTTAGTGTTCTTGTGTAGTTTTTTCCCATAAACCCCGTCTACAAAATGTGACTGGCCTTAAATCATGTTTATACGCGTAGTTAAGTGTTTTTGTGTAGTTTTTATCTAGAAACCCAGTTTACAAAATGATACGGCTAATTTTACAGAGTGTTAAAATTATCCATTTTTTTAAATATGGTTAAATTGGTTAACGCACCCACAAATGTTGCTCTTGTTTTTTTTTTACTTTTTTCGCACCTGTCCTTTTGTCTGTATTTTATAATAACATTAATGCCATCCAAAACTGTTAAAGTTATGGCGTTGTAAATTTCCATGTGTTTATTAGGCTGGAATTTCCTGCTAAAGTAAAATGTAATAAACACTGACGGGAAAATAAAACATTGGAAACACACATTAAAGAGAGCGGGATAAATGGCTAACTGCAACTCTCGTGAAATCCACCCCAGTCAAAGCAGAGCGCTCATTTATTTTAAATGCTAATAAGGTGGCAATTTTGAAAATATTAACGATTTATTTTTTCATTTCAGCAGAAAGTAGCGTCCTAATAAGTTACACCAACATGCAATGTCACAGTGCAGTAAATTAAACTGTTTATGATTACAGAAAAAAATCATTCCGACACACAGGCGTTCAACATATTGGAAAAAGTTCATAGCTCTATGTATCAGTTTTACTTATTTTATCTTATTTAATTATATCCCAATAATATTTTACCACATTCTTTGAACACCCTGTACTCTTCCAGAGTAGTTCTAAGTGCACCCTTCATTTCAAAACAAAATGTTTAACTTATTAATAACTTAAATTACAACTCATTGTTTTTTTCTTTGCAGGTAATCCAGTGTCCTAGCAGTCAATGATTTGGTATGTTTTTTTTATATTTTGATGTGCATGATTGGTACTATTTTTTCTAATCAAATAATTAGTTTTTCAAGAATAGACAAAACATGGGGTTTTAAACGTATTTAAAATATCTCTTAAGAAGAATTGGTCTTCCTCTTAGTACTAGCTCGGAGATCCTTTCTGTGCTATAAAGGAGATCGAACTAAAACTAAAATCTTACATTTGGAAGCGTTATGTAAAACATGTAAAGTTCAAGCAAAAAAACCGATGTGGTGTTTCGATATTTTTCTGAAACAAACCGCGAATAAAATTCATTTTTCAGAATGATGGGACGCGTGCTTTAATGGCCTTGTTGACTATCGTTATTTCATACTACACCATTACAACATTAGTAAAAATTCCAGGTTCTCAATTGAGTATAATTTTACTAGTATAAGTACAATACGTAGTTTGTATTATTACTCACGAGAATTTGAAATGTATGAAATAATAAAACACTGTTGATGATACCTCAAGGTCAAGGTCTTGGTGGAAATGTTACCTCAAGGTCAAGCTCTTGATGGAAATGTTATCTCAAGGTCAAGATCTTGATGGAAATGTTGAGCTCCAGTTCACCTTTTTGGTGCTGCGTCTGGGATCTGACGCTGTCACAGATTTGACATCTGGAATCATGTTCGCCTGAAAAGATCCAAAAACTTGGCGAAGAAGATAAAAATGAACAATTCCAGATTCCAGGAGTCAAGTCTGTGACAGCTTCAGATTCCAGATGCTGCACTGAAAGCAAGGTGAATTGGAGCTAAACTCAATATTCACATTGAATTAACCCTCCCCACCTTAGCTATATGTCAAGGTCTGGTGACATCATGGATCATTGCCAATAGACTCTTCAGACCTGCTAAACACTGAAGGGACTCTTTACGAGTCCTCAGTGTCATTTAAAACAATGGATTCAGAGGTACAAGGTCTCCTAACTTAATGAATGCAGAGATTCAACGTCTCGTAACATAATGAATTGCAGTTCATGAGGTAATAAACTAGGAGTTGGAACGACAATTGATTTTGGTTTATCGATCGTTAGAGCCTGCTTACGTACTATACAACACATAATTTATCTATTTTTTTCAGATACCTAGCTAAAATATATTAACTTGCATTTTCTAGTAGAAAAGTGAAAAATCAGTTAACAATTCCTTTTTTGTGTTTCCTCCAATTCAGTCGACATCCGAGTAGTACATAAAGTAGTACATTATCCGAGTAGTACATTATCCGAGTAGTACATTATCCGAGTAGTACACAAAGTAGTACATTATCCGAGTAGTACACAAAGTAGTACATTATCCGAGTAGTACACAAAGTAGTACATTATCTGAGTAGTACATAAAGTAGTACACTATCCGAGTAGTACATAAAGTAGTACATTATCCGAATAGTACATAAAGTAGTACGTTATCCGAGTAGTACATTACCCGAGTAGTACATTACCCGAGTAGTACATAAAGTAGTACATTAGTAAATTAAGTTACATCGAGTAGTTACTTAAAATAGTTTTGCTCCTTACTAAAATCCTGGCTGTTTACAAAACCTGATATCGGTTTTTAACAAGTGTACTAATTTAAAATTTATGCAACCACTTATTACATTACTTACATCATTATTACATCATATTTAACCTGATTTTGTAAAACTATCATAACCATAGTAGTGTGTGCGTGTGAATGTTTGTTTTAGAGTGGGTGGATGTTCTATCGTATGCATGTATTTGTAAGTTGTGATTTTTTTGATATTTGTATGTAATTTTATATAATAAATTTAATTAAATTTCCAATTATTTTAATTTGTTTGTTTATACATTCTTTGAAAAATTATTTATGATATTAGTGCATAAGATTTTATTTTTGTATTTTTAGGTTTTTTATTCTTTACATTGTCCAATTACATTCTAATAAGCACTTTATACTGTATACAAATCTGCTATACGTCTTTCTTTTGGTTGTAGTTTTGTTTGTAGTCCTGAGCAGACGTTGCGGAAGGCAGCCTGTTGACTTTTTAGTTCTTTTATGTGAGAGCAAGCTATAAGCTATAAATTGTTTATTCATGTATTGTCTGTTGGTCAGTGGTCTTGATTTTGGTCAGTGACTTACAAAGTTTGTCATTTATTGTGAACATGTAAATTTTGGAACATAAAAATATTGATGTATTATTATTTATTACGGTTCCACAAGGACTGTGTTGAAGCATGAGATTGATTTTACAACAGAATATCATGCCAGCCTGTATGAATCCATTAAATGTACTTAAATAAAAATATAATTTTCTAAAGTACACAAATTGAAACGCGAATGTCGGCGAATATCGATCACAGATTAACCGACCTTGTTCGTTGTTTAATCATGAATGAGACCAGTCCTCCATGATGTAGGTGTGGGGAGGGGTGAGGGGTTGGAGAGGCCCATCCTGTATGTAAATTGTGACAAAATTAGACGCCGCAACCAGAGCAAAGTCGGAATTAAGCTTGTGGCCTGTAATCCGCCCGGGAGGGAATCTTGTTGCGACGGCGGGAAATACACATCTGTTGTTTTGTCGTCTTTGTGATCATTGCATTAATTTGCCGCCGATTACTAAACGATTTATTTCTTATTAGAATTAAATCGTAGAGGCTACTCTTAATGGACACTTTAAATCATGTTACTTAACATTATCCTCTTGTAGTTTTCCGATATAATAATAAATGAAAATGCTTTCAGTAACGTGATACGAATTTAGAGTTTATTTAACGAGTGGTAATGGCTTCCATTAATGCACGGGGCTAAGCCGATTTGAGATAATCATCTGAGTGCTGTTTTTATTGTGTTTATAAGAAAATCAATCTCAGGTTTTATCTGTCAAACAACGGTTGAATTTATGTTGGCTTGGTACAAAATCAACCTCTCTGTATTGGTTGATGCCTTCTTTTACTGGTAACCTTAACCTTGTGATGTTCTTATTTTGTGCATTTAATGGTGAAAATAATGGTTAATTTAAGTACACATGTGCTGTACTGTCATAAAATTAAACAACTTAATAAAACTAGTTACAGTATTTCAACTGAATTAAATGTATTAAGGTACGTAAGAATGTAGGCCTCTCGTGTTAAATAAAACGAGTTATAATATGCCAACAAAATTAAACGTATATTGTTACGTAAGAATGTAAGTTACTCGTTGCTAAATAAAACAAGTTATAGTATGTCAACCGAATTAAATAGACTATGCTGTTTGTTACCACGGTGGCCACACAGTGACGGGGAAGGAAAGGCTGCAGGAGTTGACCTATAAAGGACTGGCCGGCGACTCAGCGGCTCCCCACGCAGGTCACTGACCCCTCGAACACCTCAGTTCTTGCCCGTCACGGACATCGTGCAGGCCACTCGCGGTTTTACTCCCAGAATTCGGGTCACCATCCCATTTCTTGTAGCACCCCGGCATGCGGGTCACCCGTCTCAGGCTATGCTCTAGCCTTTGTCAGAAACACTGTTTTCTCCAAACAAATTCTGGGTCAAAATAGCGAATCTGTACAAAACTCCTACAGCCACTAATAATTATCGAATAATGTTCTTCCATATTTACTAACAAGTAATATTCAGCAAAAAAACGTTTACAGCGTATCTATGAACCCAAATGAATAAAAGACTTATTTTAAATTTTATCGTAGCTAATTATAAACTATTATTTAAAGTGCCAGAGTGGAAATGGAAATACATATATTCTTAAACACACGATGGAAGTTTTAAAAGGATAACTTGATTTCTGACGCAATGTTTCGAGGATTGGAATTTATCCTCTTTGTCAGGTGGAGGGGGTATTAATACATAAAGAATATACCTAACAGAAGACGTAAAGAAGGGAGAGAAAAGGGTTTAAACATACCCAAAAACGTTGTGTTGCACCTTTTATAACCTACAATGATGATAAATGTCCAAAATCTTGTTATATGTTTAGTGTTATTACTGTATTATATATTACTATATTTACTATATACATAAATTTAGGACGATTCATTCAATGAATATTAGTAAATTTGTATTGGTTTAATTTTGAAAGTTTTATACTCGCTATTATATTTATTACATATACATGGAAAAGTGGTCATGTTATTAACGGTTTTAAGACTTTGCAAAGATTTATTACAATTTAAAGTAGTACAAGTGACCTAGTAAGGCTAGTATGAGTTCACATGAATATTTATGCGGTACGTAATAATGGACGATTTGCTGCTTACTGTAAATACTGTGAGAGGAGAAAAATGAAAAGAGTTGAAGAAATAAAACATAAGAACCTGATGTAGTAGAAACTTACGTATAAACATGGAACTGGCCAAAGCGCTGAAAAGCGATTGCGATACTACCGCACAAAGTTTCAATATCGAATAATCGTGTGACAATCGATTGTGCAAGAATCGTTGTTTTATATATCCGAATGATATATAATACGATCCGTTCATTGAAGACGTTTCGAAAATTATAGCTTGGTCGCTTTTGGAAACGGATAATTCTTAATCAGCCTATATACTGTATAGGCTACTGATTGGAAGACGAAAGCATTACATCTGATTTACTACTTAGAGACATCATAATAATTAGAGAGATAATAAAATTTGTTATATTTATATATTTAAGTAAGCTTAATGTTATAATTTTATAACTGAATGAAACAACGACGCCGTGTAAATGACACAAACGTAATAAAGATGCACTTATTACGTTTCAAAACACGTTTTATCCGTAGAAACTTTACAATTTCTCTATTACCTTAGTCGGATTGCTTCGTCTTTTCTCTGTAATATGAAACATCACATTTAATATGAAAGTTTTCCCATCAAATCTGTTCCACTCGACACTGCCTGCAGACATCATATTATTAGCATTGTTGCTGTTTCAAAACTCAAATATTTCATAAGTTTAGTTGTGGATTGTCTGTTATTTTGTTTCATAATTCCATTTTTAGAGTTCACTGCAAATAATGTACACAGACGAAATGTTACCTCAGTGTATACATAAAAGATCCTTTGGGGTTCAAAATCTTTCCGTGGAGTTTCAGACATGTTGAAATGATTGTAGGATATTTCCAAATATATATATATATAAGCTATTGACACAAGCTGTCTGTACGGTTTTGATAAACTAAAGTACAGTAGTAGCCATTTCAATTCCGATTAAAATAATCATCTAGATTTTCAAAAGGTAAAAAAAATTAAACCCAGCCCCCAGATTCCAATCCTGGAGGCATCAATTGTAATTTTTGAAATTAAAAATTTGCCGAAAAGTTAATACAATACACTTAGAATAGGAGCTTAGAAATCTGTGATTTTCCTCTTTATAGGGAGCCAAATACCATTTTGGAAACAAAATTTGCGAAAAATAACAATATTTGCAGAGATATCGCCCAGAAAATGTTCTGTAACCTTCCTGTCCAAGATGTATTGTACTAGTCAAACGTGCTGAATTTGATTTAAGTGTGAACAAATTGCTGTCTACAACATGAAGAAGTAATAAAATTGCTTCTAAAATCCAGGATAGACCCTCCCAGGCTTATTACAAGCCCCTCCCCCCTATCAGTGTTTGGAACAACCAAGAATAAGAACTGTACAAGAAACATAACAATGAACTGACATTGTACTTGATCTTCCATCTCAGCTCCAGTGTCGAGTAACTGAAATGATCGACCGAAGTAATCATGTAATTGTGTCATTTGTAATGTAAAATACAAGGTAAATATTCGGACCAGTAGTAACTAACTGAGTGAGTGAGGAAGGCTTACGTCGAACATTCAGGGCTCGTCCATAAATTTACAACTGCGCAGTCAATGTTTGATAGCTCTAATTGATTGATCACCGACTCCGGCGTTCCCTCTGTCAAAACCTGTAGGCTTTTAAAATTAACTTATGTTCATAAACAACGCATGGCTGTAAGTTTACTTCACGACGCGATGTGTGCACATTGTATACTAGAGGTGTCAAGGTGAACTTCATTAATATAATTTAATTGTCAAAATAAATAATGCCATTTAACTCAGTGTTTCGCGCGCGCCCACACACACACACACACACACACACACACACACACACACACACACACACACACACACACACACACACACACACACACACACACACACACACACACGCACACACACAAATCTACACCGAAAATTAACTTTCTTGTGTGTTAGCCATAATTGTACGGCCTAGCACGTTGGTTTGCTTATTGTTCAGATCTTCAGTAAGATTTTTTCTGTAAATATACAAAGTAAAAGTAAAGTAAAGTAAAGTAGTCTTATTTTACCAGGCGAAGTTAGGGCTAAGAAGCCCTCTCTAACACTTAACCTGGGGACCAACGGCTTAAAGGTGACTTCCGAACCACCACCAATGGCCGGGCAGGCGGGCTGCTTGCAAGGACAGGATCGCTCAGCGGTTACCCATCCAAGCAGCAGCCACGCTCGACGTTGCTTGATCTGATTATCTTGCGATAACCGCTGTACCCGCTACACTGCGCTATTGGCTTATTTATATACGTGTACGTGAGCTAAATGTATGACTCTGCGTTAGCCAAATACAATATCACTTTGTGTACCAAGAAGGAACGGCGGTGTGGTTAGACTGCTCGTCCTGTAGGTAAACCAAATGATCTATCAAATGTTCGTGTTCCATAATCGAACGGGTTTGAAATTGTTTAGTTCAACTATTGGTATCGGGAAAATTAAATAAAAATTTGTCGGCCTCAGAAACTAAATTTGATTTTACAAACGTGGTTTTGATATTATTTCTATGAGATAACAATTAAGTAAATTTTCTTTATTGTTGACTCCATCTTTCAATAGAAAAAACTCAGTAAGCAACTGTATATTCCTTCTTACTGTGATTACAGGGCATTTACCAATCTACAAGTAACATGTTTATTGAGTGACATATAATAGATTTCCCATTCTAAAGTTCAAAAGTTCACTTTAATTCGGAAACTACCTGTAAGTAGGTGTATGTACATATACAAATTTGATTTGTTGTGAAAAAGTAGCATTCTTAAGTTCATGGCGTATAACGGGAAAGTTGTGGCAGAAAAACGTACAGCTATAATGCAATGATTTTAAATGTCGCGCAAGACTGTCTGTCTTTGAACCAAAAACAAAGACGATAAAGAAAGTTTCGTGCTTATAAACCATGTCTCCATCCAGCTGGAAAGAGCAGCAAGTTTGTACTGAAAGCATCTGTGAGCACGTCCACCCTCCCTCTGCTTCTTCTTGTCTTTGGCTTTAACTCGTACTTCACTTTTATGGCGGGACTTTATATTTATTGATATTCTTCAGTCAAGCCTGTACCAGCTGTGCCACCTTGTTTACATTTTACTCATCCCTGTTTTCCTTCCTTTCCATAATTGAAGGTCGTTATTATGAGAACGCCATAACGATTGTGATGGTTTATTGTAATAGAAACTAGTTATTACTTTAAATATAACATCTGGCAACTACGTGTTACAGTAAATGAAAGTAGACATTTTTATTTATAAACTGACATAACTTTCAAGCGTCCCACGTACTTGATAGTGGTAGAATTGTGCAATGAGGGTTGTGTATAACCTCCTTGACTGTAACTGTTCTAAATCAGCTGATGTTAAGTTCGTTAGTGAGCTGAACACAACTGGCCAAACACATTATTTGCGTGATTACTAAAATCAGCAGTTTTAAACTAAACAAATATCCTCATAATATTAACGTTGGAGTTTTGGAATTCCGTGGGGCAGACGCCTATAGTCGGCTGAATTTCAGATGCAGGAAAGGTACGTTTAGTGTGTAAGAACTTTCGATTTATACAATAACGTATATAATTAATAAATGTGTATACCTAAAATCACCGTACAGTAATAAAGAAAATGTTTTGATACTATAGATTTCTGTATAGAGGCGAATCAGGGTCAATTTACTTTCCTTATATTTGGTCTCCCTTATTGAACTTTAACTGGCAATATTATATCCCTAAGTATATAAATTACGTATTATAATCATAAAAATTAATAGGATTACTAATATCCCATTATATTTTTAGTTACTATGTAAAGAAAATTATTTACATAATTGGAAACAAAAAGATTAAACAAACTACGTTAATACTAAACAAAACAAACAGTACACATTCACTCGGCTCACCACACACTCAAAGCGCTAAGAGTCTGGAGGTCGGCTGTGCTGTGTATTGGTAGGACATTGTTCGCTAACTCGTTATAATTTGTTACTTGTTATAATAAACGTTACTGCGAGCTGTATAAGTAGTTAATAAAGGCAGCGCGGGGGTGGAAACGACTTTGTAGGAGTCACAAGGTTTTCTTAACACAGAATAATTCCATTACTAAAACCGCATTATCCAATTGTGCTCTGTTATGGCCGGGATAAGGCGGCCGGTGGACTAAAGCAGTTGATATTGTTAATTCATAAACTCACCACCGAGCGCCTGCTCGCCCCTTAAACACTCCCGCTTTAATAACAAACTTTTCACCATCAGAATTCATTTTAAAACCGCGATACAAGCGCTTGCCCCGGTCTCTTACAGAATTAATATAACTTTATTACGGCATTCGTCCTTTTGTGGAAACGTTCTCGTTTATTTGCACTGCGCGATTTACAACCGTGGGATGTTATTAGCGGATTCCCACAGGGAAATAGGAAATGTTTCCCACCTCTGGGAGGGTGAAAGGTTCCTTTTTACAGTTTTGATAAACCTATTGACAAACGCGTGCTGTGTAATTTAAATACACCTACTGACAAACGCATGCTGTGTAATTTAAATACTTGACAAACGCATGCTTTGTGATGTAATGACACCTATTGAAAAAAGCGCACTATGTAAGGTAAATGGTCCAATATCATGTTATTCGCACTAGTTATATTGTATGTCTGCAAAGACATAGTAATATGGTAGCTGAATGTAACAATATATTTACAAATTAATCACCTTATATACTACAATTAGTGCCTAAAGGTATTTTGCTATAATTTTCCTGTACATGTGAGAAGTAGAACAAATACTTTAGGAAATATTTCTACAAAATTGTATTTTTCGTTTCAACTAATTTTTTTTCCAGTTCCCCTATAAGTAAAAATGCTAAAACAATGATATCCAGAACCACCCGTCCACTATTTATATAACGAGAACGATATGAGCTATGATCTTCAATACAATTGTTGTCTATTGTATAAACAGGTAGTGGCTGTGGCTGGAACTTAAGTAGTTTTAAACCATTACCATTACACACGCAGACTCCAAAAGGGCAGGGGATTAGGGCCAGCCACATTTTTTTATCCTATTACACTGGCCAATGGCGCAGTGAAGCGGGTACGGTGGTTATCGCAAGATAACCGTATCAACCAACTTCGAGCGTGGCCGCTGCTTGGATGAGTGACCGCTGAGCGATCCTGTCCTTGCAAGCAGCCCGCCTGCCCGGCCATTGGTGGTGATCGGAAGTCACATTTAAGCCGTTGGTCCCCAGTTTAAGTGTTAGAGAGGGCTTCTCAGCCCTAACTTCGTCTGGTAAAATAAGACATCCTTTACGTTAATGTAAATTTAATCCTAAAGTGATTGGTATATATAGATTGTAAGCATATTAAAGAGAAAAATGTACAAAAAATACGTTATGATACTCTGAAATTGTCACAGAGTATTGCTATGTCCTGGCTTGAGGCCAAGACGTTCCTGAATAACCCGGGACGGAGAACCCACTCGCCGGGATAACTTCAACTCTCTGCGCTCGTGAGTGTTAGGGTGCGTGCGTGTAAGTCAACCCCCTAATAATGTAAATAAATAAGCTAGCAGCTATCTGTTAAAATTAGCTCAAACTGTTTCAAATAATAGATCTCCCTAAAAGAAATGGGTGTCACGTGAAATGGAATTTCAAAAAGTGTATATGTAAACATAGGTCAAGTAGTACACAATTTTAAAGTCAATTATTTAAATGTGTTGTTAGATTTTTATCTATATTTTTGAAATGCCGGCAAAATGTACTCAAAATTAGGATTTTTCTACTGTCCTCAGTTCCAAATTAGGATTGCTGTTATCATTTGATTCTTCTTAATTAATTACTCATCGTAAAAATACGTTTCAAACAGGAAAAATATACCTCACAAGAAAAAAAAGGAATTTGGGTTTTACCTATTCAAAATTTGGAGTAACTTCAAAATTTCAAATGGAAAGTAATGCTCTGTTGGAACTTGATTTTAAAGTACTTTGAAACTAGACACATTTGCATTTACAATTTTGCTACATCTCTAACCGTTCTAAATTGGCGACCAAAACCCTTTTTCAGAAATAATTAAAGTACGGATTAAATTTAAAGGTATTGATATAAATTATGGCGCAAAAGTTTTTACCCATCCTGTAGAAAATTAAGAAACCCAAATTTAAAGTTGCTGAAATGGAAATGGTTGCAAATTTAATACTAATTGTGGGATCTGTCTCAAGATAAAAGAAAGCTGATGCACAAGTTATTATTTCTTAAATTGTCTTAAACCTGGAACAACAGCTTCTATTCAGACCAACAATATGTTTTTAAGCGTCGTGTCTAGTAATAGTAATTTGATACGACTTTCCCTGCATTGTACAGTGTCCAGGTAGAGAAGGCGTGAAAGGATTACCGCACTGGTCACTCACACCCGGCATTGGCTAATCCTCTACTCGCCTTCTCAGCTAGAACAGAGGTAATTGAATATAGTGCTTAGGTACCGTATGGATACAAGTCCATCCTCGGTCATTGTAAAGTAAAGATGTCTTATTTTACCAGGCGAAGTTAAGGCTACTAAGCCCTCTCTGACACTTAACCTGGGGACCAACGGCTTAAAGGCGACTTCCGAACCTCCACCAATGGCTGGACAGGCAGGCTGCTTGCAAGGTCAGGATCACCCTACCCAGGGGGGATGTAGAGTGGTGGGCTTGCATTGTCACCCTACTAGGCGATAAATGAAACCAAACAGGAACGGGTTTTGGTTACCCATACCCAAAATATATTTACGGCCTGTATAGGATATGAATACGCTTTTATAGAACGAAAGCACTACTTAAGAGAACTTTACAGAAACGTATTATTACTTTTAAATCGTAAATACATTTTAATAGCTACAGTCGACTCTCGATAACTCGAACCTCAATAAGTCGAATTCTTTGATAACTCGAATTTTTTTCCGTTCCCTTGAGAAAACCTGCCTAAGTCGAAAAAAAAACCATGCGTAACTCGAATTAATTTTGCACCCGAATTTTACCTCAATAACTCCAAGTGATAGAAAAATTATCTCTATTACTCGAAGTTCAGTACATAAGTCGAAATCTTTAAATACATTACCTCTACAACTCGAAATTTTATATTGTATATACATATGAATTGTAGGCATACATTGCAGTGTGACAGTAAGTACAAATGCTGTATGTAGTTACAGTACATACATTAGTTTTGTAAAGGATGTAGGGAATAAAAAACATAGTTTATTTGTACCTCTATAACTCGAATTGTATTTTGTTTACCTCTGTAAGTCGAATTTAGTGAAATATTACCTCTATAACTCGAACTATTCTTAAGTAGAACTACACGTAACTCGAAGAAAACAGCCCTTCCATTGAAATTCGAGTTATCGAGAGTCGACTGTACTTATCACTTATTTTTACCGTACAATTAACACAAAATTGTCTTAAAAAATTAAGTTTAAAAGTAGTATTTTAGATATTGATTTTAAAAATGAAAAATTATTGAGACAATGTAGAAATTGTAGTAACAGATAAGTCTGTAAGCTCACGGTAGTAAGCCAAAACTGGAATTACTAATTGTGTTTTCACTAATTTGTTGCTTTGACAATTATTATCCAGACCATGGAAATTAAATGGTTGAATTAAATTTTTCAAGTTCTGCGATCTTTTATAAAATATTATGGTGAATAATATAACGAGAAATAGTTTATAATGAATGTGCATGACATACTTGGACTTATAATAACCAATTTGAGTGTCTCCAGATTTTTCGATGATTCCATACTATATCCAGAGGACCAATCGGATGTTGACACATCAACGTTTAGCGGCACAGCGAAGGTCACCTGAAGCCCTGGTCGAGCAGATCGGGTGTTACGATGTGGAGTATAGATAGAGCCCAAGTGTGCAGTTGACGCAGTCCGGTGTAGCACCACAACCAAGGTCACCTGAAGCCCTGATCGGGCAGATCTAATGTTACGATGTGGAGTATAGATGGAGCTCAGGTGTGCAGTTGACACAGTCCGGTGTAGCACCACAACGAAGATCAACTGAAGCCCTGATCGGGCAGATCTAATGTTACGATGTGGAGTATAGATGGAGCCCAGGTGTGCAGTTGACACAGTCCGGTGTAGCACCACAACCAAGGTCACCTGAAGCCCTGATCGGGCAGATCTAATGTTACGATGTGGAGTATAGATGGAGCCCAGGTGTGCAGTTGACACAGTCCGGTGTAGCACCACAACGAAGGTCAACCTGAAGCCCTGATCGGGCAGATCTAATGTTACGATGTGGAGTATAGATGGAGCCCAGGTGTGCAGTTGACACAGTCCGGTGTAGCACCACAACGAAGGTCAACTGAAGCCCTGATCGGGCAGATCTAATGTTACGATGTGGAGTATAGATGTTAGTGTGCAGTTGACACAGTCCGGTGTAGCATGCACTGAAGCCCTGATCGGGTAGATCTAATGTTACGATGTGGAGTATAGATGGAGCCCTGGTGTGCAGTTGACACAGTCCGGTGTAGAGGTCACCTGAAACCACACACCCACGCGCGGGCAGATCTAATCGGGCAGATCTAATGTTACGATGTGGAGTATAGATGGAGCCCAGGTGTGCAGTTGACACAGTCCGGTGTAGCACCACAACGAAGATCAACTGAAGCCCTGATCGGGCAGATCTAATGTTACGATGTGGAGTATAGATGGAGCTCAGGTGTGCAGTTGACATAATCCGGTGTAGCACCACAACGAAGATCAACTGAAGCCCTGATCGGGCAGATCTAATGTTACGATGTGGAGTATAGATGGAGCCCAGGTGTGCAGTTGACACAGTCCGGTGTAGCACCGTCAGCCAAGGTCACATGAGGCCCTGGTCGACCTTGGCCGTTGCGCTGCGCTGTACCTGGCACGGACAAGTATACCAACCGTGTGGTCATTCATGGCGTTGTTTTTATTGTCGCCAACAATGCCAATGCGAATGTTCCCTTTACAGGCCACTTGAATTCCAGGTAATTGGCTAAATCATACTATAGTTCCTAAGGGATTTTATTTCATCTCCTGAAAAGGGATATTTTACAGTGAGTTCTCTTACGCGTTTCCAATAGTAAGTGCACAGAGAACCAAAAGATTGTTTCGAACTTGAATTGTATAACGATCACAAAAGGCTGAGTTCTGTTTTCCTTCCTAATTTTCCCGGAGAGAGGTACTCGATCCAGACTATTCCATGCTGATAACTGTTCTCGGCGTATAGGTATTGAAGAGTATGAGAAGTAATATTTGGCAAGGTTCTACTAGATATACAGGGAATATGTACTGTTGTAACAACAAAGTCAGTTATGTTGTAAAACTAATGTGCATAGTTATAGAATTGAAACGTTCATTAGATCTGATACTGAGTTTAGCACTCCGGCGGTTTGTGGTCATACTTCGAGAAATGGATTTAGGAAATTCATGGTGAAAGTGTTAAAGTAATTAATCATCAAGCGCGATCACAGATTTGGGTTCAAGTCCGTGTGAATTGTCCATAAATTTCCGAAACCCCACACATCCGGTGAACCTGTAGACAAAGTGGCCGAATTGGAACGTGCAGAACATTACTAGGCAACCGAAAAAACTAGAAACTGTGTAATCTCAAAGATATGAACAAAGAATGTAATCAGAATCTTTGTTTCTACTTGCCTTAATACAACTATACATCCTACGTGATGGAAGTACACGATTTACAGGATGAACACGAAGATCAGATAGTGTTAAATATATGGGAAAGAGCTCATAACACTTGAGAATCACAAAGTCTGTATCTGTTGAGAACGTGATCGCTTTTCCCGAGAATAGGGAACTCGTAAGAAAACAAATGGAGATGTTTGGCTAAAGATATTTGTGTTCGTATATTGGACTTTATGGTGTTTGCGATGCAAATATTAAACAAGATTGTTGTTTTCTGAATAGTTATTTTGTTTTAATAAAATTACTAAGCTTACATACCAACAATTTGCATGGCAATTAATAACTGTCAGGAACATTCATGACGGATTAAAGATAATCGACCAACACTGTAAAAATAAAAGAAAGCCGACGTAATAGTTCGCTAGATAAGTGAACATCTAAATTGAAGGTAATGTATGTAAATTTAGCTAGCTATTTAATTTCTTACCACACAAATTTTAGTTTTTCATTCCCGCAACAGAGTTCTCATACCAGTGTTCCCATTTTGACATTTACTTTTAGATTAGTTTCAAGCACAACTATCACAAATGAATAAATATTTAAGCTGTTTCATTTATAAAATAGAAACATTCAGTAGATCTGATACTGAGTTTAGCACTCCGGCGGTTTGTGGTCATACTTCGAAAAATGGATTTAGAAAATTAGTGGTGAAAGTGTTAAAGTAATTAATCATTAAGGGCGATCACAGATTTGGGTTCAAGTACAGATTAAACCGTAATGGTTTAATCTTTCGTTTTAAATAATTAAACATCGAGCTATTCAATTTGTATGTTTTCTAAAATATACGTAGTAGCCCTTGTTGTAGTCTTCATTCTTAGGAAAAATTTCAGTTACCAGAAAAATTGCATTTCCCAGGTCATGTTTGTATTTTTAGCAACATTAAGGGAAGTTTTAATGCCCATGTTAATTTTGTATCCTTATATGTGAAAACTACTACAGCTAGGGTATACAATTTTAAGATATACTATCACAAAAACAATACCAAAAATACTCCTGGTTTAAAGGTACCAGGCGCTAGAACAGGAAAACAGGAGCTGTTGAGTGATTGATGGACGAGCATTGCACGTTTAGACTGCTGGTCCGAACACTTTTGTGGATTGTTTCACAAATTATATATATATTAATTAAAATTTGTATAAATGGCATTAGCCGAATTAAAATTTTTATTATAAACATTGAATCACAAAAAGTACTTTCTCCGCAGGGTACATATATATATATATATATATATATATATATATATATATGTATGTATGTACCAGGAGCTAGAACAGGAGAACAGGAATAACTGTGTGATTGATGGACGGACATTGTAAATTTAGACTTCTGGTCTGGACATTTTCTGGTGATTGTTTCACCAGATATATATTCACGTTTCACCGTACCTAGAATAGAAAAGTAGTAATAATATCCTTTATTACACGAACAATCTTACAATTGCATGGCATGCTTCAATACTGCTATACATATAACTATAGTACTAATCACAACGCCAGCAATAAGGCTTTGGACATCGCTTTCGATATCAGAACTAAAGAACTTTGACTAACAATTATAATATCCAATTATTTACTTTCTAGCGGCCCATCATGAACTTCTCAACGGAGTAGAACGCCTTAGGCTCCTGAGGTGTTTTAATCTAGCTTTCAATTGTTTAGGATTATTTAGATGTTTAATACTTTCAAAGTGCTCATCTCTCACTTGTTGCAAAAGCTTTCGTGCTATGTTTTTCATTTCTGAATGTGTCCCAATTTTTTACATTGTGCGATGAAAGAATTTTCAAATATTTTACTGAAAACAGGAAGAATAGAAATCGGACGATAACGTCCGAGATGCAAGGATCGTATTTTTTTGTAATTGCCGCCACTTTGGCTGTCTTCACTGGAGACTTTTTGATTGACCACACAGACATGCCGTTAGTGATACGGGCCATATAGCATGGATATATCGTAGGATTCATTCACAAAATACTCTACAACTTGTGTTTAAAGGTACCAGGAGCTAGAACAGGAGAACAGGAGATGTTGAGTGATTGATGGACGGACAGCACTTGGATGTTAACCAGGAAGTGGTACTTGACTCAATTCTCAACCGCTTGGAGCCGTGCTCCAGCTTCTACCGCAGGCTATGCAACTAAGCTCCATCGGGAAGTTAAATAAGTTTAAACCCTGGGCACAAACACACAAGTAAATTGGCAGAAACACCGTGACCGATAGTCACATTAAATTTTATGTATTGATCACAATTTTTACATTCCGTAATTTTTCGGACCAGGCCGATTAGTTCAGAAATACTGAACAGTTTACTATTCTTTTACCGATTAGTTGGTCTCTCCGTTGGAAATTAAAACCTTCTGAAACACCTTTAGATCCTGACATGTTAAAACGTCACAATATGCCGTTCTTATGATAATTATTTAATTACCGTTCACTATTATAATTGTTTTCTTTTGATTTTGCAATTTGATAAATATTTCTCAACAGGTGTTTCACATTTGTTGAATATATTTATTATCTTTATTTTTAATGGTCATAGAATCAATTATATGGTTTAATATTTATAGCAATATATTGGAACCTAAAAACGTCTTTAGACCCTCGTATATTAAAACCCCACAATTTTTCGTTATTAATTATTCAATCACCGTTCACTATTATGACAGTTTTGTTTTGCAATTTTATCAACATTACTCGAAAGGTGTTTTTGGTATCTGTATTTTTAATGCTCATATAATCAATTATATGGTACAATATTTGTAACAATGTACTGAACATTTTACAATTAATATTAGTTAATCTCAAACTCCAAACCTTCTGAAACGTCTTTCAGACCCTCGTATAACCTCACAATTTGTCGTTATTATGATCACTATTATAACTGCTTTGTTTTTATTTTTGTAATTTGATAAAACATTTCTCAAAAGGAGGTGTTTCGCATTTTGTTAACTGAATTTATTTATTTTCTTTATTTTTAATGGTCATAGATTCAATTATATGGTTTAATATTTGTAACAATGTACTGAAACATTTACAATTAATATTAGTTAATCTCAAACTCCAAACCTTCTGAAACGTCTTTCAGACCCTCGTATGACCTCACAATTTGTCGTTATTATGATCACTATTATAACTGCTTTGTTTTTATTTTGTAATTTGATAAACATTTCTCAAAAGGTGTTGTTTCGCATTTTGTTAAATTTATTTATTTTTCTTTATTTTTAATGGTCATAGATTCAATTATATGGTTTAATATTTGTAACAATGTACTGAACATTTACAATTAATATTAGTTAATCTCAAACTCCAAACCTTCTGAAACGTCTTTCAGACCCTCGTATAACCTCACAATTTGTCGTTATTATGATCACTATTATAACTGCTTTGTTTTTATTTTGTAATTTGATAAACATTTCTCAAAAGGAGGTGTTTCGCATTTGTGTTAAATTTATTTCTTTTCTTTATTTTTAATGGTCATATAATCAAATTATATGGTTTAATATTTGTAACAATGTACTGAACATTTACAATTAATATTAGTTAATCTCAAACTCCAAAACCTTCTGAAACGTCTTTCAGACCCTCGTATGACCTCACAATTTGTCGTTATTATGATCACTATTATAACTGCTTTGTTTTTATTTTGTAATTTGATAAACATTTCTCAAAAGGAGGTGTTTCGCATTTGTTTAAAATTTATTTATTTTCTTTATTTTTAATGGTCATAGATTCAATTATATGGTTTAATATTTGTAACAATGTACTGAACATTTACAATTAATATTAGTTAATCTCAAACTCCAAACCTTCTGAAACGTCTTTCAGACCCTCGTATAACCTCACAATTTGTCGTTATTATGATCACTATTATAACTGCTTTGTTTTTATTTTGTAATTTGATAAACATTTCTCAAAAGGAGGTGTTTCGCATTTGTTAAATTTATTTATTTTCTTTATTTTTTTAATGGTCATAGATTCAATTATATGGTTTAATATTTGTAACAATGTACTGAACATTTACAATTAATATTAGTTAATCTCAAACTCCAAACCTTCTGAAACGTCTTTAGACCCTCGTATATTAAAACCTCACAATTTTTCGTTATTAATTATTACTATTACGTTCACTGATTATGACAGTTTTATTTTGGAAATTTTATCAACATTTCTCGAAAAGGAGGTGTTCGCATTTGGTATCTGTATTTTTAATGCTCATATAATCAATTATATGGTTTAATATTTGTAACAATGTACTGAACATTTACAATTAATATTAGTTAATCTAAACTCCAAACCTTCTGAAAACGTCTTTCAGACCCTCGTATATGACCTCACAATTTGTCGTTATTATGATCACTATTATAACTGATTTGTTTTTATTTTGTAATTTGATAAACATTTCTCAAAAGGAGGTGTTTCGCATTTGTTTAAATTTTATTTTATTTTCTTTTATTTTTAATGGTCATAGATTCAATTATATGGTTTAATATTTGTAACAATGTACTGAACATTTACAATTAATATTAGTTAATCTCAAACTCCAAACCTTCTGAAACGTCTTTCAGACCCTCGTATGACCTCACAATTTTGTCGTTATTATGATCACTATTATAACTGATTTGTTTTTATTTTGGGAATTTGATAAACATTTCTCAAAAGGAGGTGTTTCGCATTTGTTAAATTTATTTATTTTCTTTATTTTTAATGGTCATAGATTCAATTATATGGTTTAATATTTGTAACAATGTACTGAACATTTACAATTAATATTAGTTAATCTCAAACTCCAAACCTTCTGAAACGTCTTTCAGACCCTCGTATAACCTCACAATTTGTCGTTATTATGATCACTATTATAACGGCTTTGTTTTTATTTTGGAATTTGATAAACATTTCTCAAAAGGAGGTGTTTTCGCATTTGTTGAACTGATTTATATATCTTTATTTTTAATGGTCATAGATTCAATTATATGGTTTAATATTTGTAACAATGTACTGAACATTTACAATTAATATTAGTTAATCTCAAACTCCAAACCTTCTGAAACGTCTTTCAGACCCTCGTATAACCTCACAATTTGTCGTTATTATGATCACTATTATAACGGCTTTGTTTTTATTTTTGGAATTTGATAAACATTTCTCAAAAGGAGGTGTTTCGCATTTGTTAATTTTATTTATTTTCTTTATTTTTAATGGTCATAGATTCAATTATATGGTTTAATTTTATAACAATGTAATATTGTAGATTAAACCATAATTATTATATTAATCAACGTTTTCTCCACATAAAAGCAATGAAAATAGAAGACCTTCTTGAACTGATATAAATATAAGTAACAATAATGAAAACCTA
The DNA here is from genome assembly GCF_021130785.1 of Homalodisca vitripennis. Classification (NCBI taxonomy): domain Eukaryota; kingdom Metazoa; phylum Arthropoda; class Insecta; order Hemiptera; family Cicadellidae; genus Homalodisca; species Homalodisca vitripennis. Next base: position 14,025,477 of record NC_060208.1, read on the forward strand.
TTCCTATTCGAAAACGCCCCACTGGTCTCTAAAGTTGCGAAATATTAATTGAAAGTGCATGTTAAATGTAATTTATTGTTCTGTGTAAACATTGTTTTATGCCAGCACAACCAATATGTGTAATGAATTTAACCACTATGTTCATTTCACATATAGTTTGGAAAGCATAGATTAAGCTTTGTGCTAGCTTGATAGTTGTTAGATAGTAACAACACTTCTTATTTCAACCATTCTGCAACCTCTGTTGAACTCACAGTAAGAAAATAACCAGATTAGAAAATAAAAAGTTTTGGTAAAAATATACTTTTAACTGTACATTTTAGCAAATATGTGTGAAGTGCTTGGTCAGTAGGTTACTGTAATGCACATATGAAAGACAAAGTTACTATCTAACTTCTACAAAAATGTAAAGACTGTTATAACACCATTCTGAGTTGTCTGTCGACAGAAGTAGGTTTCTCAGACCTGTGTATATTTTCTTGATCGGGGAAACAGGGCAAAATCAACTATGATACAAAAAATATTAAGACCAGAATAAATAACAATGAACTGTTCAACGAATTTTCTTGATGATGGCGTAGGAAATATAATTCACTCGAACCAGCAGTACTCATACACGTGCAAAACCTACGAATTTGGTGCGAAATCCCTCGAGATAGTACCTATCAGTAAAATATCAAATTCTAGAGGGGCTGATCAGAAATGTAAATTGAATTGTAATGGAAAGGCAATTATGTACCGTGCAAATACTTAAATAATCATGTGATGCCGCGCGGCCTGCCGTAATCGGGATTCTCGAGAAAGATAAGATAACAGCGACAACAATACCGATCGCAATACCTGGAAATGCTTGTTGAAGAAGCAGATTACTGATAGTTTTTAATAAACACTCTTTAAAACATTAGCCATATAACACTTGAGTTTTTTTATCATTTGGCCTTTTTAACTGGCCGAGTGTCCGCGTTTTTTTTTTAAGTTATTTATGTTTTTATGCTGTTATGTAAATGATGTATGTGTTTGATTTCTCGAACTTGACTATTGCGATAAAGACTTCAACGCAAATTCTTTGGAGGGCTAAGGGAGGGTGCAATATTTTAGAAGAATGAATTAATAAGCTACTGGAAAAAATACCATATACGTACTCAGATAGTGCTCTTTCACTTTGCAGTATAAAAGAAGTATACACATTTCAAAAAATCACGCAATCTCAGTTACGCAATAAACCTTCACCAATAGACACGCTCAATTACGATCAGTCGGCTTGGGAATGGATGAATGATATTCAGACAATTCATCGATTAATCAATTGGCAATGAGAGGGGGCTAGACACGGGTCAAGGTCGTAACAAGGTCAACTGTTCTTCAGTCAAGTTTAATAACGCATCAGTGGCATGACTAAGTGCCTATCCGTACTTGTCTAAGTTCCTTATTGACGACGGATGATGTGTAAGGATAACGGCATTTAAGGACATCGTGTTGTAACATAAACTGATCATTTCGAAGACTATTACCTGATACCTCTTCTTCAGGTATAAATTCTTAAATCGTATGCAAAAATACCTGTAATGTTTAATTTCTTGCGTGATGCTCAATCTTACAAAGAAAACGACATAAATACAACCACAGCAGGTTGGTTTCATGTTACGTACAGCCAGTACTAAGAAACAGTCAAGTCTTACCTATATTTCAGAATGTGAATTAGTAGCGTAAAATTAAAAAAACATAGTACGTAACCAATTAAACGTAAATAAGTAATACAAATTACAGAACACAAATCGCTAAGATGCGGTGACCACATGTTCGCGCGTAACTTATAACAATATTACGGACGTTCCAGCAGTACGAATGGACCTTAACTTTCAGGTTCACATCAACTTCCTCATTATGTCTTATCACACATTACTTGCTTGTGTTTGAACATCGATAATAATATACTAATTGTTCAGGCGTATCAAAAACAAGCCGGGGTGCTAGTCATTTTTAAATTTCAGTGGAAGATACATATCCAAGAATGAATGTATTCGTCCATTTACATAAATTTTCAAAAAATAGATTACTGTTACAATCATACGTTATAGTTCCAGAAATTAAAGAATTTTCAGATCTGCATTCATAAATGTTCCCAGTGAAAGAGAACAGAAGGAAAGATAAGACGGCCCTTGCCGTACTCACTCGATTGAAGTGATGAGCGTAAATTAGATCTGATAACTGGGATTTGTCCTCCGCCTACACGGTATCACAGTACTGACGACACGTGCACTACTACTGCCTCGTACTGCTGCATGGTATCACAGTACTGACGACACGTGCACTACTGCTGCACGGTATCACAGTACTGACGACACGTGCACTACTGCTGCCTCTTACTGCTGCATGGTATCACAGTACTGACGACACGTGCACTACTGCTGCACGGTATCACAGTACTGACGACACGTGCACTACTGCTGCCTCTTACTGCTGTATGGCATCACAGTACTGACGACACGTGCACTATGGTATACAGTACTGACGACACGTGCACTACTGCTGCCTCGTACTGCTGTATGGTATCACAGTACTGACGACACGTGCACTACTGCTGCCTCTTACTGCTGCATGGTATCACAGTACTGACGACACGTGCACTACTGCTGCCTCTTACTGCTGTATGGTATCACAGTACTGACGACACGTGCACTACTGCTGCACGGTATCACAGTACTGACGACACGTGCACTACTGCTGCCTCGTACTGCTGCATGGTATCACAGTACTGACGACACGTGCACTACTGCTGCCTCGTACTGCTGCATGGTATCACAGTACTGACGACACGTGCACTACTGCTGCACGGTATCACAGTAACTGACGACACGTGCACTACTGCTGCATCACAGTACTGACGACACGTGCACTACTGCTGCATGCTGCATCACAGTACTGACGACACGTGCACTACTGCTGCCTCGTACTGCTGCACGGTATCACAGTACTGACGACACGTGCACTACTGCTGCCTCGTACTGCTGCATGGTATCACAGTACTGACGACACGTGCACTACTGCTGCACGGTATCACAGTACTGACGACACGTGCACTACTGCTGCATCACAGTACTGACGACACGTGCACTACTGCTGCCTCGTACTGCTTCACGGTATCACAGTACTGACGACACGTGCACTACTGCTGCCTCGTACTGCTTGCACGGTATCACAGTACTGACGACACGTGCACTACTGCTGCATATACAGTACTGACGACACGTGCACTACTGCTGCCTCGTACTGCATCACAGTACTGACGACACGTGCACTACTGCTGCCTCGTACTGCTGCATGGTATCACAGTACTGACGACACGTGCACTACTGCTGCCTCGTACTGCTGCACGGTATCATCACAGTACTGACGACACGTGCACTACTGCTGCCTCGTACTGCTGCATGGTATCACAGTACTGACGACACGTGCACTACTGCTGCCTCGTACTGCTGCATGGTATCACAGTACTGACGACACGTGCACTACTGCTGCCTCGTACTGCTGCATGGTATCACAGTACTGACGACACGTGCACTACTGCTGCCTCGTACTGCTGCATGGTATCACAGTACTGACGACACGTGCACTACTGCTGCCTCGTACTGCTGCATGGTATCACAGTACTGACGACACGTGCACTACTGCTGCCTCGTACTGCTGCATGGTATCACAGTACTGACGACACGTGCACTACTGCTGCCTCGTACTGCTGCACGGTATCACAGTACTGACGACACGTGCACTACTGCTGCCTCGTACTGCTGCAGTATCACAGTACTGACGACACGTGCACTACTGCTGCCTCGTACTGCTGCATGGTATCACAGTACTGACGACACGTGCACTACTGCTGCACGGTATCACAGTACTGACGACACGTGCACTACTGCTGCACGGTATCACAGTACTGACGACACGTGCACTACTGCTGCCTCGTACTGCTGCATGGTATCACAGTACTGACGACACGTGCACTACTGCTGCCTCGTACTGCTGCATGGTATCACAGTACTGACGACACGTGCACTACTGCTGCTCGTACGGTATCACAGTACTGACGACACGTGCACTACTGCTGCGTACTGCTGCAGGTATCACAGTACTGACGACACGTGCACGTACTGCAGTACTGCTGCACATACTGCTGCATGGTATCACAGTACTGACGACACGTGCACTACTGCTGCCTCGTACTGCTGCATGGTATCACAGTACTGACGACACGTGCACTACTGCTGCACGGTATCACAGTACTGACGACACGTGCACTACTGCTGCACTGCTGCACGGTATCACAGTACTGACGACACGTGCACTACTGCTGCCTCGTACTGCTGCATGGTATCACAGTACTGACGACACGTGCACTACTGCTGCCTCGTACTGCTGCATGGTATCACAGTACTGATGACGACACGTGCACTACTGCTGCCTCGTACTGCTGCACGGTATCACAGTACTGACGACACGTGCACTACTGCTGCCTCGTACTGCTGCACGGTATCACAGTACTGACGACACGTGCACTACTGCTGCCTCGTACTGCTGCATGGTATCACAGTACTGACGACACGTGCACTACTGCTGCCTCGTACTGCTGCACGGTATCACAGTACTGACGACACGTGCACTACTGCTGCCACGGTACTGCTGCACAGTACTGACTGATGACACGTGCACTACACTGCTGCACTCTTACTGCTGTAATACCGCAATCACGATCTTCCTTAGATGTTTCCAAATCCATGTTAAACGACGTCAAGTGGATCACGTTTAATGCATACTCCTTAAGTTCTCGGAGGTTGTATCCGCGTCTGCCAAACATTCGTTGAAAATAAATATATAAATAGCAGTTCTTTTGAATAACAATGTGCTTGAAAATGTTAATTTTAAAAAGTCGAAGAAAGACTCAGTCGCAATAAGAAGGTATATTTTACGTCAGGTGAAATATTAATACGGTTTAGTTTAGAAATTCAGGTTTCCAACTAAATTTGTACATTGCAATTCTTTCACCAAACCAATTGTTGTGATTTAAGTGGTTTAAAAGACATGCATATTGGAACGAAGCTAGCCAAATAGCTTAGTCGAAATATTTATGAGGCCAACCAAGCAACCAAGCCTCATTACCAAGCCTGAACTTGTTTTACAATTTTTTGTCAGTTCTTGCTGATCGAAAAGTTCTTGTGGGATTGACAATTTATTAATATCTGGAACCCTGTTTTAATTAAAAATGAGTTGTCTGTGATTAAAAACAGTTTGGAAAATATTATTATGTATTCCAAAACACTTTTCTCTACCACAAGAAATAATGGAATTGGGATTATTCCTTATGAGGGACTGCCACATTGGAACGAAACTGTACTCAGATGATCAACGTACTTAGCAGAGATATTTATAAGATAACATTTAGTTCTAAGTTTCTACTTGCTTCGTCGTTTTGAACAACAGTTATCGTTATCACAAGCCGTGTTATATCATAGGAACTGAGGGTAGTTTTGGGCTCTGGGAGAAAGTTTTTGTGGAGTTATGTACAACATTTACGTATGTGTGCCAATGGCGTAGTGTAGCAGGTACAACGGTTATCGCAAGATCAAACAACGTTGAGCGTGGCTGCTGCTTGGATGGGTGACCGCTGAGCGATCGTTTCCTTGCAAGCAGCCCACCTGCCCGGCCATTGGTGGTGGTTCAGAAGTCACATTTAAGCCGTTGGTCCCCAGGTTAAGCGTTAGAGAAGGCTTCTTAGGCCTTACTTCGACTGGTAAAATAAGCATCTTTACTTTACTTTTAAGTGCTAGCATATATACAATCTATCTAAATAGGTTTTAGTTTCAAGCTGCTACGTGCAAGGGAAGGTGTTCCTGCTAAATTCAGACAAGACCGGACAAGACAGCTGAGCGCATTCGGCCCCTAGCTAGTGTGAAAAACTGAGAATCGTTACTGTCAATCATGCAATACCTACAGGAATTAGACCCCAATTTACAATGTTGTCTCGCTCACAAGATTATTGATACAATATATTCTCAACATGCTTTGGCCTCATACTTTGTAAAGTTCTCAGCAAATAGCCAACAACACAAAAACTGAATAAACGGCAGCTCTCAATGTGGGCCATGTCTTTTCACAGTAAATCTGCTCTAAATCAGTGATTTATTATTAGATTTTAATAATTTTAGTGTCATTAGATTTGAGAAAAAAAAAACCCACTAAAAACTGTTATTCTTGCAATTCTTGAAAAAGTGCTAGTTTTTAAGATATTCAAGGTTAAAAAGTTTTAATATCCGCCATTTTGAAAATACTAAAGATAATGTAATGATATCCTTTTCAGTAACTGGCCTTGTTATCATAAACATATGAGTCAAATTTGGTATAATTTAATTTATAAAAAACACATACGGACACACAGGCTGGGAACTAAGCATCGGAGACCCATGTTCTTGTGGTGAAATATGTTTGTCTTGACCTGAGCAATAACGTTATACACCTTTGTCCAGAGAGTTACGGGACACTTTGTATATTATTTCTGGCAGTCCATTTATGACTCCAAATGTACATCATAACTATTCCCAGAATTTCTTGTGCTTTCGAGACTGTGTTATGTAGACCGGACCTTGGCAATGGTTCAAATACTAGTGTAAAAATAGTATTAATTTAAATAGCAAGTTATTCACGTAAACGACGAATATATTCAGGTTCTGGGATATTTCAGCGGGTGTAATTAGGTAATGCGCTCTTAGAAGCGCTGCCCGCGAGGCTATCGCTTCTATGCGCTTAACCGAATTAACAACCTTTTATGATGCTTTTATGTTTGAATTTCTTCCCCCAGTGTAACGCAATTTTTATGATAAAAGGCGGAGTTTTGTTAAAAGCTTTCACAATACCTTTTGCCTCCCAAGGCAGCGTTTGGGAGCATTGCCTTTGCCGTTTCACCCTTTTTTCAAATTACAGCCCTTACACGATAATTCTTTTTTATTTGGTGCACTAATCTCTAAAAGTGTTCACTAGTCATTATAAATGTTGAACTTTAATTGTTCTGATAACTACTCGTAATAATGATTGTAATTAACAATTAATTTAGTTAAAATAGGAATACCGTCGTAAGCTCGCTTGTTATAACTAGCTAGCTAAATGTTGTTTGGTGTACCGTGTAGTTAAGAATTAACTTAGTTAAAACAGGAATACCGTCGTAAACTCGCTTGTTATAAGTAACTAAATATTTTTAGTAGACCGATCACTGAAATAGGAATACCGTCGTAAACTTGCTTGTTATGACTACCTAAATGTTGTTTGTTAGACAGATAATTTAAATAGGAATACTGTCGTAAACTCGCTTTTTATAACTACCTAAAGTTTGTTTAGTATATCGATCTCAAAAATAGGAATACCGTCGTAAACTCGCTTGTTATAACTACCTAAATGTTTTTTTAGTAGATCGGTCATCACTAAATTTAACTATATTAATATCGTTTTTCAGCTTATTATATTGAACGGGTACTGAAAGTTGGCATGTTTGAGTAAAACTAGCTCTGTATTTTAATAGTATGATTATTTGTTTTCATGTACGAAACCTTTATGTTATGAGTCACTCCTTATATCTATATATATAAAAATGAAACTGTTCGTGTGCAACAGCATCACTCACAAACGGCTGGACGGATTCGCCTAATTTTTTTTTTTAATTTGTTCGTCTTGATCTGTAGAAGGTTATAGGATACTTTTTATCCCTTTCCCGATTCAGGATTCCGCCCCACTGGTTACAAAAATACCCGTAAGAAATGCATTGCAGCAAACATATGTTATTAAGTGAAAGAGTCTTTTCAAATTTTTAATCAGCTGTTCTTTGTAAACATATATAATGCGACAAAAAATTGTTGTTATTTTTGACAGTAACTAAGTAAACATAAATATTTTTGACGTTTCTATGTAAACAAACATTTTTTGACGATTAATAAGGCACAAGGACAATCACTTAACGTCGCAGGAATCCATCTGGAACCCTCATGTTTCTCGCACGGTCAATTATACGTCGCTTGCTCAAGAGTCGGAAACCCGAAGAACCTTTATATTTATGCTCCAAATAATACAACTAATAACGTTGTTTACCAAAACGCATTAAAATAAACAAAAAACTTTTATAATAGATTTTATGATATGCTACGATGTATTAGTAGAGCAATAAATTAATTGGAAAAACGTATAATAAAATTAGTATTTCTTTTCGATGCTTGATTGATGTAGCCCTCTCTACTGCCACGCGAGCGGAGCCGCGGGTTTAGGCTAGTTTAATATATTCTCAATAATGTGCAAATTGTTGATGTAGTGTATGCACTTTTACTCATTTTAATTTTTGATCTGAGATATTATTATAACATTTTGTAATTTTAATGAAGAAACTTAGTGTATGCATTTGTAATAGGCCCATTAGTCTTTTTTAGTTTGGCTTTTGAAGTCAAAATGTATTTACGATACTGTTTCCGTGTTCTACAAAACATTGCAAAGTTGCAAAATTTTTACTTTCCCCATGGTTTGAACTCTGTATCTGGAAAACTTTTGCAAGTTGTGTTTGCGATTGAGATCCACAACTTAACTTACATCACTGCTGTACTCGCGCACAAATTTTGATGTTTTACTACGTGAATCTGGTAAACTAGATGTTTATGTCATTTATATAAATTAGTTTATAACCAAGTAGAAGTTTGAAATAAGATGGTTGTAGGCTAATTCCAATTTTAACATTGTAGCTGTTTAGCTCTTTGTAAAGTTTACAGCTTATGAAAGGAACGGCTGTTCTCACCGCCGGATTAATTTCATTTAGTTGGTAGTGAACTGTATTCGCTGCCACGAAGTGTCCAGTGGTAGGTATATACTAGTCCTAATACTTAAGAGTGTTTATAAAATCGTTAACGTATTATTATCATAGAGCAAATTATGAAGGTAAAATATTAAAAAGTTGTATTGTAATACTCACAGTCTTATCTAGATACTCAAGTTTTAGTAATACGAGGCTCTTATCTCAAACTGAAGTTTTTCTATGGAACCCAAACTCTTTGTTGGGTCTACGCAAGAAGTTAATGAAGTCGAACAAAGTTGAAAGTGAAGAACCGTGAAAGAGTCGACAAGGCGGGATCAGGACTTTTCGGGCGTGCATCTTTCACATCACTTAGGGAACTTTTAACTAATTCATGACTCAACTTAGTAGTGCGTCGCGTTCACTGCTGTTTGTTGTTGTTGTCAACAATTTACCCAACACTGCAAGAAGATTCGTTCACTTTCACTGTTGAAATACTTATGTTGTCATTTAATTCAGATGAAACGTCTAATGAAGGGACACAGTTATTGATCTAAAAATTGTAGTAAGTACTACTAAAAAAGAAAAAGAAAAAAAATATCAAATACACTGTATTTAAACATGTGGTGTGTATTAGCATTATTAGCAAGTAATGCATTAGCAGAAAGCGGTACGGTATACCCAATGTTAACGTATTGGACCTCTACTGTTTTACGTGAATATCGGACAGAGAAGAATACAGGTTTTCCCTGAATCTGTGGACTGCGGAAGAGTTGAATCTCAAGGTATATCAATGTCGCACACCAATGCCGTTTGCCAATGGCGCAGTGTAGCGTGTACAATGGTTATCGCAAGATAAGCAACGTTGAGCGTGGCTGCTGCTTGGATGAGTGACCGCTGAGCGATCCTGTCCTTGCAAGCAGCCCGCCTGCCCAGCGACCTTTGGTCGCTGCGCCTGCCCGGCCATTGGCGGTGGTTCGGAAGTCACCTTTAAGCCGTTGGTCCCCATGTTGTGTTAGAGCCCTAACTTCGCCTGGTAAAATAAGACATCTTTTCTTTACTTTATATCCCAGTGTTAGCGTGTTACTTGACTTGTAACACTAAAGCCCATACCTTCACAAACTAAAAGCGACTTTGACACATGTAAGTAATGAGATAGCATCCACGTAAGCACGTCACGTCACACTGTAAAACAGAAAAAGAAAACTGTTCAAATCATCCGACTTTTTAGTATCTGGATAATCAAACACTCAAAAAGATATCAATACAAAACCTGTGCTATTAATACTATATAATCTATACTTTGGATATAAATTAATGACATGTTTGGAATACATATAATTTTGTTTATAAAATATTCTAAACACACATTTCACATACTGGCTCGTATAGAGTTGTGTGAGTGACCGCTGTAAGGTATTTCACCGCATCAACGCTACTTCTTTTGTTAGTTTTGTTCTTGGAATCTCTAATGGTGTTTGTTTGCCTGAGCACCGCAGTACATTCCCATCCATAATGAGTAGTTTTCCAGAAACTGTATTACGTACAATGACCTAATTCCCTTTAGTTCCAATCCAATCTCATTTGGTTGCTGGAACATTTGTGTTTGTTTGTCTGAGCACCGCAGTACATTCCCATCCATAATGAGTAGTTTTCCAGAAACTGTATTACGTACAATGACCTAATTCCCTTTAGTTCCAGTCCAATCTCATTTGGTTGCTGGAACATTTGTGTTTGTTTAAAATTGATTTATAGTTTTTATGTATTACCATTTAAAAAAATATGAATTGTACCAAATGGACGAAAAATAGGGTGATGTCTGAGGTCGTAGTAATAAATACTCCAAATTTGCAAAGTTTACTTGAAAGATTAACTATGCAAGAAAACTTACACATATCTGGGTAAGAGCCTAGTAGTTCCAACGTTCTTTATGACATTTCCTCTGAAACTTAATTGCTATTAGAACACTAAAATTGACTTTCCCTAAATGAAGACGTGACAAACTACGAGTTTCTAAATTTGGTTTGACATTAAGTTAGTGCAAAAGAATCGTATCCAACAGAAGCAAAGTTGGATTGAATAAAATAATACTCGCGTAAAACAAAATCGCGACGATATCAGCCATTTATCAGAAGGACATAGCCACAAGTTTAACCCTATGAAATATGGCAGCATAAAAGGTGATTACAGGGAAATTATTTGCTATGAAATCAATACGTGTGCCAATTAATTTATAATTCCGCTAAAACTTTAGTTCTAAGAACACCAGAAAATTTCATAGCCAGTAACGAGTGACAAGGTTGTGTAAAATAAAAGAAAATATTAAAAAATATACGGCACAGAAACACCATACACTGTTCTATATTTCCTTTATAGGTAAATAAGTTGAAATTATTTATTTTCTCCATTTTGTTTTATACTATTTCATGCACAAAACGAAGCAAGTATGAAAAAATTTTGTAATTATAAACTGTATGAATTGAAAAATGTGTAAACTTTAATTTCTTACATTTAAAGGTTTGTGTTTTGTAAGAAGCTATACTCGAATGGTCTGACAGCCTAAAAAGGACTATCTTAAGGGTGAGACAATTAAAACGCAATGTGGAATTGATAACATTATGAAAATGTATATGTGCCAACCTATAGCGCTTAGTAAACAGTTTAACATCATTCCCTCTTGCAGTGAACAACGTGCACTCCAAAAACCACTCCGTCTACAGCGTAGTACTGTGTTCTCAAGATCAGGAAACCGCATACAGTTCTCGACGCAAGTTTGATGCTTTGCACGGTGGTGCAATCAAACTTGAGACTGCGGTATACCGAAGTACACAGTTTGCGCTGTATATCAGGTAAGCGCAAACAGTTCTCGACGCAAGTTTGATGCTTTGCACGGTGGTGCAATCAAAATTGAGACTGTTGTATACTGAAGTACACAGTTTGCGATCTATATCAGGTAAGCGCATACAGTTCTCGACGCAAGTTTGATGCTTTGCACGGATGTGCAATCAAACTTGAGACTGCGGTATACCGAATTACACAGTTTGCGGTCTAGATCAGGAAACCGCATACAGTTCTTGACGCAAGTTTGATGCTTTGCACGGTGGTGCAATGAAACTTGAGACTGTTGTATACTGAAGTACACAGTTTGCGATCTATATCAGGTAAGCGCATACAGTTCTCGGCGCAAGTTTGATGCTTTGCACGGATGTGCAATCAAACTTGAGACTGCGGTATACCGAATTACACAGTTTGCGGTCTAGATCAGGAAACCGCATACGGTTCTTGACGCAAGTTTGATGCTTTGCACGGTGGTGCAATGAAACTTGAGACTGTTGTATACTGAAGTACACAGTTTGCGGTTTAGATCAGGAAACCGCATACGGTTCTTGACGCAAGTTTGATGCTTTGCACGGTGGTGCAATCAGACTTGAGACTTGAGACAATCAGACGATGCACATAATTTGCGCATATCAAGGATGAGTAGATGAGTATCCATGAAGCTGAGATCGGTTATTTTTAAAGTAAATTCATTGGTTAGTTGTGCAGTAAAGAAAAGCAAACAAGAATATTCTACAATCCTATAACATGTCTGAGTGATGAGGTGTCCGGTCTGGAGAATGTTGGTAAGCGGCTATAATCCAGTTTTGTTACCGGATTCCGCTACTTCACCACTCAAAGGTGACCTCGAAACCTTAAAAATATCCTGTCATGGAATGTCTTAGACCTCAAGCCACACAGGAAATTCGATCCCTACTCATGCTATTCACAACCATCCTTAAAAGCAGACCCCTCACAGGACTGCGTCGACGGTAAAATCGAGTGGTAGCAACGCTTTCCATGTTATTTGTAAATGCTTTTGTAAAAGGTAGACAACCGTTGTGACGTAATATATATATTTCAACCGATTGCTTTACAGCTTATATTGATGTTCCAGTAGCACGTATACCTTTCCTAATATATCGTGGAGTGGAATTCCCAAAAATGCCAATCGGCCGACTTCCCACAGGATCGCAATTAGAGAGGTTGTCTGTTCAGCTCTCATAGATCAGTAGTGTGATTATACCTTGGAGCTCAAACACTTACAAACCACCAGACTAATGCCAATATGTTTCAACTTACCGCAGGTATCGCTCGAAAAATGCTCACCCCGGGTAACAGATCCAGTTCTGCGCTAACGTCGGCTCCAACTGTGGGAATCGGTCCAAGTGGGTCGGCTATCAATGGGCGATCGAGTGCAACACTTCCGCCAAACCAGTTCTGTCCGTCCGACCGTCCGGCCTTGATGTCCCCGGTCACTGGGTCACTCATCCTCCGGCAACCAAAATCGCGAGAATTAGAATTGACAAGTAGACCCAACTCTGGGCAACCCCTGAAGGTGGTCCTAGGGTCACCGATCTTCCGGGAACTAGAATCACGGGGATCAGGATTGACAAGTAGACCCGACTCTGGACAGCGCCTGAAGGTGGTTCTTGGGTCACCTATCTTCCGGGAACTAGAATCACGGGGATCAGGATTGACAAGTAGACCCGACTCTGGACAGCTCCTGAAGGTGGTTTTTGGGTCACCTATCTTCCGGGAACTAGAATCACGGGGATCAGGATTGACAAGTAGACCGAACTCTGGACAGCTCCTGAAGGTGGTTCTTAGGTCACCTATCTTCCGGGAACTAGAATCACGGGGATCAGGATTAAGAAGTAGACCGAGATATTTAAAAGAAAACAAAATGCTTTAACATGCTGAAGCACGTAACTATTTTTTTTATCTAGAAAATTATAAAGAAAAAAATATAGTAACTTTATTTTGAAACATTAATGTATTATTTACAAACGATTGACGGTCTAATAACGTTGAATGTTCGTATAATTAATTGTTAGGACACAAATCACGGTCTTTGCATGTGGCGCAGATGAATGCCTGTTACAGCCTAAGGGATTAACTTCACATTTTTGGATTTGCAGGTTTTATCGCTACTGTTACATATTATAATTCATCATATACGGTATAATTTATTCTACGTAGGCCACCAAGGCTGTGACGTTTGGTCTGTGACGCGTTATGTGTGGTTCGGTTTCCACATTATTAATGTTTCTAAGGTGCTACAACTCTACGCTTATCAGATGACACTCAGTTACGTTGTGATCGATCTATACCTTAATACTGTATCCCCAAATATTTTTTGTTTATGGGGTTTTAATGTTGCATATTATAAAAACACGAAGGTAATTCTTTGAACAAACGAAAGCTGGCTGGAATTCAATAAACAGCCTTGTGTTAATATCAAAGTATTGTAAGTGTAGACAAAATTCAATTCAAAATCATTCAATAATTTTCTAGTTCGGAGATGTAGACTACAGTCCTGCATGTTACCTGACTGTGTAGACTGTAGTACATTGAATTGTGTAACAATCCTTAACTGTTCTATACCTTGATTATTGTTTATGATCTGCGTAGCCACTACAACAAATGAGACAAGAATTAGAAATTGTCGTTGAACAAAAGAACATAAACAATGCACGTGATAGAGAATCTGACCTTTCGAGGATAACTTGAATAGGTTCAAGTTATTCCTTCCTATTAGTCGATTCTGTTAAAGCAACTGGTTCGAAAATTCTACATCAGTAATACTGTAAGTTGACTAAAATTAACATTTATTTCTTAAAAAACGGACAGTACTAATTATATAATTATAAATTTTTTGATAATATGCAACAGAGAAATAAAAGGAATAAAGTGAAAACTTAATAAAAAATATACTCGTATACCCCACTTTTAGCAAAACCAGCACAAATTAATAAGTGATTACGAGGAATTACTTATTACAATCAAATAGAATCGATGAATTACAACAGTTAATAACAAGAAACATGTAATTCCTAGTAATTAATCAAATTAAAAGTTTTATAAAAAATAAAAGTATTAGTGAAAAAAATAGTTAATTAATAAAACTGTCGTAATCAAAAAAGAATAATACATGATAATTGCAATTTAGCGTAAGAAAATACACTGAAATTCTCATTTCACTAGGCGAAGTTAGGGCTAAAAAGCCCTTTCTTAACACAACCTGGGGACCAACGGCTGAAGATGACTTCCGAACCACCACCAATGGCCGGGCAGGCGGGCTGCTTGCAAGGACAGGATCGCTCAGCGTTGTACCCGTTACGCAGCCCCATTGGCCAGTATATGTTACAGTTGAACATCGAAACAAAACTCAATACACCTGCAACCATAAATAATATCAGTAATAGTAAAGTGTGAGTACAAAAAGTTAACAAAACAATAACAAAAAAAAAGAATAATATATCTAAGCCGACTATATTAAATGTACGTCTCTAGAATATCTTAGCCTTGAAGATAATAACAGATAAGAAGAGTAACACATGAAAATAACACGATAAATAGATTTGTAAATAACACGTCAACCTAAATATAAATAAATTTCAACGAGATGATAAAAAATGGGCTTGAAAGAGTAAGAGTTGAACACAAACTCACACGGCCGAAGCTATTTGCAGGAGAAAGTTGGCCCGAAGAGGTGCCGTGGATGCCGTAAGAGGTCAATGACATGTCCCCACCATTCACTCTAAATGTCAAAGGTCAGTTTACTATACGTGTCGTGATGTACGAGCGAGTTATTCCTCTGGAATGTCTAATCACCAGCTAGCACAAGAACACAAAACTTATACAGCCTCAGCTACCGCAAAGGGACTTGTCTCCTGGACAAGATTCAAAAACCGTTGTAAACGTTAAACCTGTTAAAGTTCCTTATTTGAGTGTAATATATATGTGCCTTATTTATTCTCCTATACATTTAAGTCATGTTTATACAAAGGTATCTTGCTAACAGTAAAAATAAGGGTATGTATTAAAAGAATAACATAAATAAATAATAATCTCATAATCATTCATTGTTGGTTGTGTAGGAAAATATAATTTTCTTAATAACATTTTTAACGAGTAATCGCTAGCCCTGGGAAATGCATAAATATTTTAACAGTTGCCAAGTTTGTATTTCACGCCTATAAGTCTTGTTGTTATAACATTACACTAACACCAGAAAGCGGTAAAATATTCTCAAACATTCGCATCAACTTTGATTTCAACAAGCATGAATACCCCGAATATTAAATTTTTAAAGGCTGCACCAAGAAAATTCAAACCCAGTACCTATACATTTACAGGGTATAAAACAGAACTTTATACTCCTCCCAATATTTTGTCCCTGCCCCCTATGCTCCCATTTGGTGGGAAAATAAAAATTTAATAATTTAGTAATACGTGTAAAAAAGTTGTGAAGAGACATAAACTTCTGTCTCTCCATAACTACGAATTACGACTAATTAATTGTATTAGTTTAAATGACGTCTAGTCTTATTCTGCCTCTCCATTTCTACCTACAGAAGTATGTTTGCCACTTTTGTACTTGGCAGTATTACAAAACGACACTAGTTAACAACTAAATAGGATCCTGAAATTGTGAAAACATAATTCCCTTTATGATACTATCATTCAGCGTATTAAAAGATATATTTCCTTGCATTGCACAATAGGGGGTTGTAAAATATCTTTAAATAGTCCCATTGTGGCGTGGGGGGGGGATTTCGTTTTTCCTACGTCGCGTCGCCAACAAAAGATAAGCCGTCACTCGACCCAGGCTAAACAGGCCGTTTGGATGCAAATTGGTTGCCGATTTATTAAGATTACGACAAAATCTGTCAGCGAAGTTCTTGTTCGCCGCTTGAGGGTAGGTTTGATAAATACGGGAGATATTCTCCCTTAAACTTTCCCTCCTTTCTTTCTTTACATTGTTAAACTTCGATAAATCTGTTCCATGTGACGTCTATTGTGCAGCTCACGACGTGAAGGTCTGCAGTGTTTGTATACACTCGGTGTGCTAAGCGTATGTTCTTGTTTATGTTGTGTTGTGTTGTTTGGTAGCAAAACAAATTCCAACTAGTGGTGCGAGGGTTGGAATATGAGTGTGGACGAATGGTAAGATAATCAACTCTATCTACAATATTGGCAGAATCTACATTCTAAAACCGATAGTCAATATTATCTGAGTACGCGTAGCCTAACAGTTCTGCTATTCTCTCTTTGAGAACCCCGGTGGCAATTCCAAAACCTTTTGATTCGTTCACTTAGGACAAGAAACCAAGGAACCTTTCATTGCACTAGTCCTAAAAAGACCTTTGCACTTCCGGAGTGACAGGACATTCTGGTTGGGTGAGGTTGAGAGTAGAGGTCGTCTTCTGTCGAGATCCATGAGGAAGGGATTTGAGCAATAGTCTCAGTCATGTGTTCTTGGAAGAAGGGGTGGACGCTCTGGTTCAGCATCTCCAGTCAAAGGGGCAGGAGACATCACTCCCTGGTGTTCCGGAAACTCCACTCACCCCAACAGTCGTCCTCCCCAGTAGACTACACCTATGATCCACCCTTTTAACCCGAGACATCGACATTTGCGATTACTGATGTGCCGCTCTAATTTCACACTGTGATGGGCGTGGATTTTGGTTGATTATTGTAACAAGAATTCAACTATTTTAAATGTTCTTAATTAAGAGCGATGGGTTGAATTCTAGATACAGTTACAGATTGGAGGAAGTTTAACACTAAAAAGGCGTCGTGAATGGAAGTTCAAGATTTAATATTGTATAATACTCTCTAAAGGAGTATATTCAGGACCTTTTCCTTAAACCTGAGAAGAAGCGAACTTTAATGAGCGGATCTCGGTGTTGTGGTATATTTACTCCTCGAGTGTTTTTCACACCTTCGGCTTCTTCTGATGTCTGGGTATTCTAGATTCTGTAGAAACATGTTCAATTAGTCAAATAATGGTTTATAAACAATGTAATACTGTTTCACGGAAAACGGTAAAGTGTAGGGATGTATATGTCAATATAAAATTACATTAAATTATAAATGTATTGGAAACCAATACTTCTAAAAATACATTTAATATTGATGCCAACCTTATCCTGGCAGACCATTGGTCAGACTCATTACCTTTTTTAATATACCTGGTTAAGGTATTGGGAAAAACTAATAAAAACAAAGTGTTATTTGGTATTTTACACCCTTTTGTTAACTCGCGTTATATACGAGTAAATTAAACCGGAAAAGCGTGTCAAGGCGTGAACTCTATAGACGCTATAATGTAGAAATGGATAAAGTAGGAGAAAGTTGCATAAGACCGCACCCATGTATTGAAATACATTACCTGTTTGTAATCCCTATTTAAAAAACAAAAATAAGTTACAATTTGTCAGAACATTGATGAATAAACTGTTATGGGATAATAAACTGTGAATAAACTCTGTCCCATCAATAAACATTTTCAGTGGAAATTTATCTGAGTAAATACTTAATGTAATAAATAATTTTAGTGCTTATTTGCAATTCAAATTTTACAATTAAAATTAATACTACACTGTCACGAAGTATCTCAATTAAGGAATGGCTGGGAGAAAAGGTTTTCTTAAGGTAATTATCCACCTTAACCAAGAGAGACTGCAGGCAGTGGTCTTAAAGTTAAGTTACAATGAGAAATCTTCATTTCATTATCTAAGTTAATAAAAGAGCGTCTCTTGTCTTCAGGAGGCCTTGAATGTATTAGAATGCGGTAATTTAAAAAATTAACATTTACCGATTTTTATGAATGACTCTACCGAGATGTGTATTGCGTATTACAGTTTAATTGTCGTTTCTCTGCAGGATATTACGGTTTATTAATTCTCTAATCTTCAGTACAATAATTAAAAATACAACGTAAAGAATTACTGACCCAATGTAGTCTACATTATTTTGTGTGTAACAGACAACGCGCGTAAATCTGCCATATGCTGCTATTTCTCTATAATTCGTCATGAATTTCACACAATCGCCACTTATGGTTAGATGAAGATTTGTATAGTGTAATTTTATTTTTTTTTTTTTTTAGTTTTGCGCAACTTTATGTATTTATTAACTTGTAAATACACTATTTTCCAAGTGACAAAACACGTAAAGTTAGAATTCCTGATCTGATACTGATGTAACTGCATAAGAATGGCCAGTATATTTTCCTTTGAAGTTAGAAAAAGTTTTAGAACAGGAAAAAAGAAAAAAATCCTCTTCAGACCGATTTTCTCTGAGCAGACGTCGCTAAAGAAGGAGCATAAAATTAGCATTTCAGCCGCTACAGAGATATACGGCAGTCACTTAGCCGGGGATTGAAACACCTCCGAATCTCGGCTCCCACTACTTTCAAGCAAATTGCGTCACCTGCTAGTTATATCACTCTTTGGAACATTTTCTGAGAAGCCGGTCCTCTTTTATGTCTTGTTCTGTCCGTCCTCATAGGCCGCTGGTCTGTGCGAGGATCTTATCAAACAGAATAAGAGGGAGAGTCGATACCGCATAAGGTCAAATGCGCTGATAAAAAGTGCAACGGATACAGTCAGGATTTGAACCTGCGCTCTCTATCTAACTCAGATTAGAGGGTGACGCATTAGACCGCTCGGCCATCGCCTCTCCCACTTGACTTACAACAATTTAACGTATTGACATATTTAAGTCTATGTATGGCATTTGGCAGTCTCCAGTCATAAAAATTTGACGTTTCATTATGACCAATCAATTAACCGACTCGAACATTAGTAACAGGATATGTGATTAATTTTGTGTTAAAACATATTTAATGTGCAACGTCAAGTGGCTGGTTACGAGTAGATTGAAAAACTGTAGTTTATTGTATTTTGTAGTATAAATAGATTATAACTTTAGATGCGGTTAGATGTGTTACCAGCAGAAAGCTTCATATAACCGAGCTAGGTAATCTTAATCAATTTCTGTACATTTCTAAACATATGAATGAGATTGCCTAAATAATATACGTGAAGTTGGTTGGGTCAATTTCATGTAGTGAATATATTGGCAATGCCTATATAATTATTTAGTTCAGCATACTTCGTACAGTACTTAAATTTTAAATTTATTTATTTACTACAATATTAACATGTTATAATTATATTTTACTGTATTTACTATACAGAGTGCCCCGTAACTCTCTGGACAAAGGTACACCACATATTGCTCAGGTTTAGACAGATATGTGAACACGGGTCTCCGATGCTTAGTTTCCTATATGTCTGTATATTATGTTTTTTATACAAACAATAATATATTAAAAACTACTAAATTTAATTATATACAATTTTGCTGGAACGTTTATGATAACGAGGCCACTTACTGAAAAAATTGTCATGCAATTATTTTTGGTATTTTCATAATGGTGGTCATTTATTGAAACTTTTAAACTTTGAGTATCTTAATAAACTGCTATTTTTCTCAAGGATCAAAAGAATAACAGATTTTAGAGCATTTTTTTTTAACTAATGACACCAAAATTATTTAAATCGAATAATAAATAGCTCATTTTGAGCAAATTTACTGTGACAAAAGATGGCCCACATCGAGGTTCACAGTGAAGAGCCTACAGTAAAAAAACTAAATAAACGGCAGCTGCCAATGTGTCATTAGATTTGTGATAATATCCTATAAAAAGTGTTATTCTTGTAATTCTTGAGAAAAATAGTAGGTATAAACTTACTGTATTTTAACATAATTTAAAAACACACCTGTAAAAATTCTAATTATTATTTATCAGTGAATGGTTTGTAAATTAGTACAGTCTAACTACTCAAGGCCTCTTCGAGCTAGGAAGTGTCTGTTAATTAACTCGGATTTAAATGAATTAGATATTTCTCACTGTAATTATACTTAAGAAACGCCAGCACGCTCTGGGTTACTGCATAATTGCTTTAAGAAAATCTTTTTTCTCGTCTTTCTTTTAATTAAGGTACTTCATCCCTCTTTAGTATTTGTATTCATTTCTAAAAATTTCTTTTAATTAAGCGCTTTATTAGATGAACACTTTGTTGTTTTATTATGTCAGATAAGATTTCTTTTGCAGTACCCTCAGATTAAATAAATTTAAAATAATTCATACCAAATATTAGGCGTTTACTGTTCGTAGAGTTGTAATTGCTGCTTTTAATTATCTCTTAGACACATAATAATTATCGTTATGAACAAACGGTTATTGTTCTTGTAGCTTCGAACGATTTGAATATCACAACATTAGAGCAAAGTCTACCGCAATATCAGATCTGAGCTGAGGTCTTCTTGGAATACAAATGTCTCATTCCCTGAGCTCGACATTCGACTCAATGTAGTCGGAAAAGCCTTTATTATATAATAATTAGTATTTATTTACTAAATGGTAAAACGTACAAGTAAATCATTTGTGATCAAATTGTTAATATTAGATGGAAAACTTGTTTCTACATATATTTAACGATATATTTTTGTAATATTATTGGTTTTCAAATGAAAACAAATGATCATTTTTAAAGTCGCTTAGCTATAAATTAACTTGATTGACAAACAGAATTAAGTAATTATTGAAGTATTAAGTAGAATAAATTAAGTTGCTTTCATTAGCTTATAAATTAACTTTGTTAGTACACTAGTGATTTATATTTGTATATGTATTTCTAGAAGTTTTTTTTAGTTCTGTAAATATTGATTGTATGTTTTTTTTAAGCGGTAAGTAGCTCATGATGTTCATGTTTTGAAGATTTTCTTATCGACGTCAACCAGAAACATGAATTTTGAAACACAACATGATAAATATTGTTACTAATTGTACTGCAATTTTAGGAGAATTTTAAACAATACAGTTCCCAAAATTTTTCAGCTTTTATCTGTATACAGTTTCCAAGCTATATGATTTTTTATATATAATATCCACAGACATAGAAAAACTAACACATAAAAAGGATTAAAACTATTTATACAACATTTCATGTTTAATTACGTAAAGATTATTGGTTGAGCGCTAGCGAAGCTTATCAATCGAGGGAATGAAAGAATGTCATTTCCAGTTGTCTATCAGTTTGTCTATCCGCACGACGGTCGTCTAAAAAAACTGTAGACTTTAAATTTTGCATCAAGCTTGATTTCGATAAAGCAACATCGAGTTTGATAACGGTACGTATCACACTCTATGGCATTTGGCTGAGCATTACAGAACATTTGTACGTTGGTCTTAGGAGTTTAGAAGCGCTAAAAGTTAGAAGTTCCTTACAATAAAAATTAAGTGAATTAAAAGCCCTCTACGAGGCTACTGGCTGGAACAAAAGTTCCCAAGTACCTGAAGCAGTCCTGCAATTTCATAGTTTTCTCACTTAACCTGTCAGCTTCTGTGAGAGCATAATTAAGAGTTCATTTCGTGTTGTTTTCTCCCTTTCTGTGTAAGAGGAATGAAGTGGACTAAAGAGCTGCCCGGTGGTTTCAGGCTTCAACGTTTAGTGGTCCTTGACTTGACGTGCCTCTTACAATGGTTTAAAATTCAGCATAGACTCGGTCATCCTACCTATAAATCTTTTGCTTCTAACGTAGATTTCAATTTGTTAATACATTATTGTAAATGCGTTCTTAACAAATTCATGTAATTTGTAATTGTATAGGTACTTTGGAGGAAAAATAAGGGCATATTTGTGCAGTAATAATTTATTTTATAAAATATTCGTACGTTATTTTGCGTATAAAATCGTTAGAATTGAAATTACATGCCAACAAACCAAGCATGAATAAATTACATTTTACTTCATTGACTTTATCATGCATGCTGTGTCGGCAATTTAAAATATTTTTTATACAAATATAAAGATTATTCTTATTTCATTCCACTACAAATAATTAATTTAGCTAGCACATGACAAAGATTTAAATAAAAAATATAAAATACCGTCTACCACACTATTTGACCTTAAACTTGTAAAATAGTAATTTATCACGCACGTCCTGAACATAAATTGTTCAAGATAAGGAACAAAAACACTGTTAAGGGTACAAAATGCTACTAACGTGTTAAAGTAGCATCGTAGTTATTCTGAAAAATACAAGTTTTAAAGTATTATCTTGTAAAATCTACGCTAAAGACAACCCAACCACAGACGTCTCACTGAGGCTGTTACTAATCACAGAACAGAATGCGCTAGTGTTGGGCTAGTTTCTAACTCTGCCGTAGGATAGCGCTGAGAGTTGTTTTAGTAAGACTGATATGTTTTATCCTTGTAGTGAGTGATCTGAGGTATTATATTAGAAGTGAATCTTTTTCTATTGTTGTACATTGTCGTGTTGTTACAGATAAAGACAACCTACTGTTAGAATCTGAACGTAGACAACTGTTGTTATTGCACGATGGTAAAATGTTGTCAAGTAACATCAGACGTGTAACTAAACTGGTAACATAACATTCTTAACCAAAAACATTTAAACATCTATTCCAAATATAGACACTAATTAAATTTGTTTTTTCAGGTCGGTGTTTCTATGAGTTAAGAACATCAATCCATGTAAGTATATAGGTCTACCATATATTTATGTTCGCTTTCAATGTTAATTTGACAAGAGATTAGTGTACCGTGTTGACTTTTGGGATATTACAGATTATTTCGATTGCTCGTCCTTAAAAGGAAAACGCAACATGGAGGAGTGGAATTTAACGGGTTACTGATTCATCTCTTTTTCTCCACCGTGAATTACACTAACCAATTTGTAATTTATTTTCTACTACAGCTGACAAGTTTTACTCCAGTCTATAACACTGATATATACTCGTATAAAGCGGACAAGATTGGTAGGTATTCCAAAATGAACACCAATTAAGCCGAACTATAAGAATCACATTAACCAATTTCTCATTTTTTATTTCCCACTACGGTTGACTTGTTTTACTCCTATAATTTTAATAATGAGCCAATCATGCGATCTGTTAATGTCTTGAAGGCGTAGTACTGCGTTGATGATACAATTAAGGTGAGGGGATGAGGGGAGGGGGCGCCGCCTGAAGGGCTAAGGCTATTAACAGTTTATCCAGAGGGCTGATGGTCTACCCTGATGAGGTCGTAGGGCTTAACACTACAAGTAATATAAATTTGATGAAATTTTAACTGGCCTGGAAAACGATAGTGCACGATTACATCACCTCATTTAACTTTTTCAAATTACTATTTTCACATCATTTTCTGTGTACGTGTATGAATTGAAAAAGAGTTCCTTGAAAATGTTTTACCCCTGAAAAAATACAACACATGTTTAAAAAATTGGTTTTAGCATTTTCAAATCAATATAATATGATGATCTGTTATAAATTAACATTTGCTTAAGAATTTTCACTTTTGTTGTCATTGACTCAAAAATATTAACTAGTAGATTGTATTATTTTGAGTTATAATACCCGTTTCATATGAAGTGCTTTGTTCAAGATATCGACTCAGAATTATAAGGTGAGGAAAACTAAATTGCCTTTTATTACGTACATGTATACCCTTGTGTGAAATTATAATTAAAATAATACAGGTCAAATGTCGAGTTGTTCGATTTGCTCACATTAATATTACAACAATTATAGGACGTTTTGGATGGTAAAATAACAATTGTTTCTAAGCAGATTTTATAGTACTAGGATATACTAACTTGATTAGGTTTATACCCAAACTATGGTCATGAATTATATCAATACCCATGAATATGTTGAAATACTCTTTTTCAGAAAAGTAGTAAAATATTATGGTTTGCGAAATCTTTTTTATAACTTTTATATTAATTGTTTTCAAATTTTCATAAAACAATTAGTGGTTAGCTAGCGAGATTATTATCTACCTCAGAACAGTAATAAATCGGATTTTAATTAGTTTTATGGTCATTTACAATTATGGACACGAATCCGCTTTTAACGATTGAAGAATATTTAAAAGCTAAGCTAAAAGTAAAATTTTTCCGAAGGTAGCTAGCTACACAATCCTGCCAGACAAACTTCTCTAAAGGAGATGCATAAAATTAGCATTTCACCCGCTACAAAGATATACTGAGATGGTTAGAGTAGACAAGCTAGATTGAAACACCACCAATTTCAGTCGCCGCTACTTCTAAGCAAATTGTATCTGATATAACCACTGTTACTAGGATTGACTCGTTACAAAACTTCAGATACCTTATTTTCTTGTGAAATAATTGCAAAGGTCAGTATTCTATTTGTTCACAGATTTATAAAGAGAACAGTTATAACTTCTTTGAAAGGGACCCGTTGGTAGGTGGAATTAATGATATATTTTTCATTCTTTTTTATATAACAATATAAGCGAATTAATGGTTTAAATTCAGGTTGTATTATAATCTCGCAAACAAAACGCCTCAATTATTATTAGAAATTAATATATTATAATTACAAACTAATAATTTTTTCCACATTTTTCAAATTTTTTAGATTTGGCAAGTGTGTTTTTCTTTTATTTATTAACTGAATGAACTTAACTGTCAAATGCTGAGAGATTTCGGTTTTTTTAATTTTTTTTATTTAAGATTTTGAAAATTATTGTTATAGTTATTTATTTATGTAGAAGATTTTATATTTACATTTTACAAAGAAGTCTTAATAAACCGGTTTGCACTTTTATTCCATGAATAATTTTTGACTAAAGATTACATTTAGCAAAAGTTAAGAGTGATTTAATATCCAAAGTGCTTTTGGAAATTTTTTCCGAAATTGAAATTTTCTTTAAATTTTTCACTTTCAATAGGTTATAAGTTAATTTAAAGTTTTATTACATTTAGTATTTTTAGTTACAGTGTAGATATTTTAATCATAATTTTCTATGGTAATATATTTATGTTCGTTGGAGATTCGTATTGTAAATTATTCTATTGTTTTGGTAAAGAACAAAAGCGCTATTAATAATTTATCCATTATTACTATGGTAACTGTTTGCGTATTTTTCGTTGCAAAGGTGACTAAGTTACAAATCAATAACTCATTCATAAAAACTACAGATAGAGCCCTGATTGTTCCCAGATCTGTCATACTGATTGACAGGAGTGTCATAAAGTAACTTGAGAAGAAGCGACCTGTAATGAATGAGTGGATCTCTATGTTGAGTGTTTTAGCGATTTGGGCACCTTTCTGTTAGCTACAGTCGTGTTCATGAAGCGTTCTAAAACATTGAGTCGCGCAATTTACTTTCTATCGCACTACACCAAATATGCTTTTACAATTAAATTGGTTCAATATAAATATCAAAAGGTAACACCATAAAAGGTACTTTGTGCGTAACGGTTTTACTTCCGGCCCACGAATAATGAATGTCACTTAATTATGTTGTATATTTTCACATTTAACTGTTTCATTTAACTCTTTTTAACGTTTTAGTTTCGTACAATTATGTTTAATGGACAAAATAAGACGTGTCTTAAAACTTAGTCCCGTTCAATGGTTGACTTTTTTAAAAATTTCGCTTCATAAAAATTGAGCAATATTATGAAATCAGAGTAACGGTGGCAAAATATGTGTAGAAGGAAAGTTTTATAAATTAGGTATATTAGTCTACCAATAAATAAATGATAAATGACAGTTATTTCATTTCAAATCCCTTCCTCCATTCTGTACTACGTGCGTTTCAGTATTTGCAATGGCTGAATACTTCCGGCTACATAATGCAAAAGTCACAGACACATGCGCTCTTCCATCTCATTGTTCTCCTGAAGACATAGGAGATATAACTTGTCTTTAGATAATGTAGGTATGGTGGGAAGGTCTGATTCAATGTGAATGTTGAGTTTTGCTCCAGTTCATCTTTCCTCTTAGTGAAGCGTCTGAAATTCTTCAACGGAGCACCTGATGAGACTTCTTCTTTACGTGCGTTAAACATTTTTAGTCTAGGTGTCTCTGATGTAGAAAGGATATAAAGAGTTCATTTGAGCTTCTTTATCGACGCCCTTTTATGGACCTCTACAGACGAACATGACTCCAGATTCCAGTAGTGAAGTCTGTGATTCCAGACGCTGCACTAAGAGGAAGATGAACTGGAGCTAAACTCAACATTCACATTGTGTCCTTCCCCGTCTCACACCACTAAAAGCTTTATCCGTTATCTTTAAACGTATGGAGAAGTATCGTCAACATCATCTCTGAGTATCGAAGGGCGATTGAAAAACAGCCATCTCTTTTGTCACTTCTGACTTTTTCTTGAGGTGTTCACTTGGGTAGTCTTCTTGAACCCTTACCATGAGAAAGATCATGCAACCAATTATCAGTATTAGGGAGAGTCATGGGGGTTTAAGCTTGATGTTGATTTCAAATATTCCAAGCACTATGCAGCTCAGGAGTGATCATTTGTATGGATTGTAATTCTCAGAGCAGTAATTATCAGACCAATGACAGGTGGAGCTCTTGGAATGTTAATCCATCCGACCATTTCTGAAGTTTTATTTGACTCTTCTAACTGTCTCTGAGACAGGTAGGTCTGAACACAACATGGAACATTTCCAGTACCAAAACACAAAGCACAATCTAACGCAAGCTATTATGTCACGTGTATTTTTATTTATTATGATTCTGAAAGTTTTAAATACTCGTAAAAGACTTTAATACCGACTTTGCTTACTAACGTAATATATTAAAAACCTATTGAAGTATAGGTTCATCGTCGTAAATGTATACTAAACTTTCTGGCAATATATTCTCTTTTAATTTTCAGCTAGTGAGAAAATTGTACAATTTAGTTTTAAAATTGTATTCCCAACACTGAAATAAATTTTCCTTTTCATGAAATATAAAAATAAAACAGGTAAATCTAATTAAATATATTGACTTTTTCTATTTTATTTGTCTGTTATAATATAACCATTAGTTACACAATAGATGTTTTATATGTACATATTTTACCATTCGATCGCGTGTTACTTTGTCTATGCAAACACTATTATGTTTCTATTGTGATATAATAGAGCCAATAAAAATAGTTGATGAACAACAGATCCAGGTCCCTGAGAAACGATTACTTTTTATTTATAAATGTTTCTTGAGATTATGTTCATATTTATAAAACTAAATATTCTCTCTGACTATTTGGCCCTAAAATAATAGAATTCTTCTTTGGACCCCGAGGAACCTCCGTATCATTTTCAAGTCTCTAGGACTTGTCTATCAAGATTTACTGTACAGATGGAGAGATAGTCAAAGTCATAATTTTAAGAAGGACCGAAATTTCTCTAGTGCTCCACAAATTGACGAGGATTTGATCAAACAATAGAATAAAATACTAAGCAAATACGACTATTTACTCAGAAAATGGTTTTAAAAGCTTATGTGGTTTTATGGTTATTATGTTTATGAACGCACCAATATCACAGGAGCCTCAGAACCTAAATCGTTAATATCCTCAGAAGGATAGAGGTCGTATAAAAGTACTCCGAATCATGAACAGCGGTAATAAGGCATTCAAGGTTTCCTAAACAGATTTAATAAAAACTTCCACAGCACAAAAACGAGTCAGTTAAAACAAACAAAAATGTACCCACTAAAAGCCCTCTGGAAGGTCGTAATAAAAGCTCCCAAGGGCCTGAGCAACCCCGCAATCCTACAGCATTTTCCCGCCCAACGCTCCCAACTTTTGTGAGGGCATAATTAAGACTTGCTTCATGTTGTTCTCTCTTTTTTGTTGGAGAGGAATGAAGTGGACTAAATGCCCGGTGGTTTGAGGTTTCATCGTTTAGAGCTACTTGACTTCATGAGCCGTTCGAGTTCAAAATTAACAGAGTGGGATATTTGTATGTATAATTAATTGTATGATGTATAATACATCTATATTATATACAACATAGTTGTGTTCGGTTATAACGTACCGGGTTCAGAGGAGACTTTAATAAGCGGCCTTCACTCGTTATTCGATTGTTATTATCGAACTATTCGAAATATTATCCAAAATCGATTCTACATATTAACCGTACGACACAAGAACTATAATACATTTACAACAAGAATATTGTATTACAATTTTAAATTTAACAATAACATTAAAAAATAACAAATTCAACTATGGCCTAGACCTACACATCAGAAATACGTTACAATATTTATAGATTGCGCAGATAGCAGTGAGCTTCCGCTTTTGTAAGGCAGTAGCCAAACCCACATGTATATCTAGAAATTTATCAAATAACTTCCTCATATTCATCGTCGTTTTAAAATTCTCAACAAATTATTTACTTCATGCGGTTTATTGTTTACATGACAAACGACTGTAACTAATAAGTAGGAATAATATATTTTGTTAAATAAATTGTAATGTAGAATTATTCATTCGGATAAAAACATGTAGAATTATTCATTCGGATAAAAACAATCAATCCATTCGATAAAACAACCGAATGAAGGGTGTAGGCCGCTTATTAAAGTTTATCCCACCGAGTCCTCTTGGTGTACTTCTGGGACTTTTACACAGCTATAATATGGTCATCAAGTAATATCAGAAGTAATACTAGTCACAAAAATTATTTAGGTCTATTCTTGCTTTGTGAATGTTGAGTTTAGATCCAGTTCACCCTCCTGTTAGCGTAGCGTCTAGAATCTGATGCTGTCATAGAGATCCAAAAATAGTCGGCGCTGAAAAATTAACTAGCGTTTCGAAATAATCGACATCTAGAATTCCAAATTTTACCTAGGTGAAGAGGTATTCAAAATACTTGAATAATATTTCTTCTTCGTCGCTGAATTGTTTTGGATCTCTTAAGACGAGCGTGACTCCAGATTTCAGGAGTCATGTCTGTGGCAGGAGCAGATTCAAGACGCTGCACTAAGAGGAAGATGAATTGCCAAGTCAACATTCACCTTGAATCAAGCCTTCCCACCATAGCAACGTTACGTGTATTCTTACTAGTTAAAATTACGGTTTGTTAGTAAATTAATTCAGTTTTTCTTAAATTCATTTGTAACTTATACGTTCTCAAGATTACAAAAACGTCATAAAATAGTATGACTAAGGAAATTGTTGCTTTGTGAACTATACACATGTGTATCGAGTCTAATGAACGGATCAATGAACGACCGATGTCAGGTGAACCGATCAATTTACTTACGGTCGACAGATCACAAGGTTGATGAGTTCGGGTATATCCTAAGTCTGACCTAGTTCTTGGAGTGACTATATACAGTGTAATATTCCCTTACATGCACTGTGCCGTAATGTAGTTTAGATCGAATATAATGAAGTATGCCATACTATACGTAACAACAGTCTGCATGCTTAATTTAAGTCTATGGCTACAAGTATTTACTATGTCTTATGAGTGCACTCATACCACGCATAACAGGCTGCATGCAAACTTTACGTCTATGGCTACAAGTATTTACTATGTCTTATGAGTGCACTCATACCACGCATAACAGGCTGCATGCAAACTTTACGTCTATGGCTACAAGTATTTACTATGTCTTATGAGTGCACTCATACCACGCATAACAGGCTGCATGCAAACTTTACGTCTATGCCTATATATTAATACGTAGTATGAGTGTACTCAGTTTATTTATTCTGCAATTTTCTCTTCTTCTTAGTTTCAGAAATTATTATAATGACCAGACGAGTCAAAGTTTCAAGTAACAATTTAAGCTTAAGGAAAATATACATACAAGCCTTAATACTAAACAACACAACTAGTATGAAATCTAATTTAGTCTAATCGAATCTAATTTCAGTTCATATTTATAAAATTATGGAAGAAAACGTGGTAATTATTGACCTTCTAAATCCTATATCTGTACAAATATCTAACTTGGAAAGTAATCCTGAGAGTATACATTACCAACAAAGATCTATAGTTCATTACACACAATTATATTTTTTTATTTATTTGTTATTTGTATATAGTTTATTGCGTTGATGTTATGTTACTATTAACGAAATACGTGTCAGCATTAGAAATGTATATTTGTTATACTACCTTTATGCAGTGAAGTTTAATCTTTAAAAACTAATTAGACTATAAATAATAAATGATCCTTGATGCATCCTAGATGTATTGTAGTCAAAACCGGCTTGAACGGTCTAAACTAAACATTAACCATGCATGAGTTTTCACTACCATTTGAGCCAAGGGTTAATTAATTAATATTTTTCGTAATAGAGCAGATTAGGAGCTACCTGAGGATATGACCTACCAAAGACCTACAGCTGCCAGAGACCGGATGATAGGAAATGACGGAATCTGATAGAGGATGATGAGAACTCCCAGCTAGGGGTTAAAATGACTGGGATGGTCGAGAGCTTCCCAGGACTGGGAACTTCCAGAGGCTGGACAATACCGGAGCCGGGAGCAATCACATGCAAGTAACCCCTAGAGACTGTTACCATAAGGGTGCTGGAGCATCCTAATTCTGACTGCTACCAGAAACCGGGATCTCCTGTAGGTTGAATTCTTGCAGAGGTTGGTTGCTGGCAGTGGTTGTGTTCCTAGAGCCTGGAAATTACCAGAGGCCGGGAACTTTCAGAAGTTGGGAGCATTAAGTCTTTTAGAGCTGACTAGTTTATTGCATATTCTTTTGGGTTTTAAGAAACTAAATGATTGAATGTACCTGTTTATAAAATAGAACGGAAGTATACCTGTATGTTATGGCTATTGAATCGAAAGGTTTTCATACTATTAGTATTAGTTTAAGCCAGGTTTTTAATGGACCTGTTTTTAACTTTTCTACACCTACAATGTTGGCTCGCATCCTGCTGTCCGATCCTGTGTGAGTCCTGAAGGCGTTCCGTGCATGATACAATTAGGGGAAGAGAACGTGATATGATGTACAGCCTGCAGGGCTTATAGGAGCTATCGTGATTATGTTTTCAGGCACATGTTACATAGATGGTATGAAAGGTTAACGGTTTTTAAACAAAATAGGGCATTTTAAATTAATAATGCAACCTAATTACAAATTTTTAAATTTATTGTGTAATAAAAAGGTAGTTAAACTAAATACATGTTAATAAGATTAATATATTGTCAAATACACAAATAGCTAGGGATTTTTAAATTATTGATAATTTTTTATTAGTACGCTGATTTCAATCTGCTTTTAAATACAAGTTTACTTCTTAACTTTTTGTGTCTAGAGATAAAATGTTCCTTAACCTCCCACTCTATCGTGTACTCCATTACTTACAATATTCTTTTGACATGCACATATTAACCAAGTAACGTACCATTTTATGTTTTACGATTTTATAACTTTAACTTTATGATTATGAAATTGTAAGATTCTCGTCCCATTTCACAAAGTTAATGCTAATATTAATTTACATTCCGTCTTCTATAATTACAACAATAGACAATTTACACTGGTGTT